>NC_055967.1:23296220-23316220 GCF_018492685.1 Alosa sapidissima
GCATCCCTCCAGCCTTGCTGTCTTCTGGGGCGAGAAACAGCACATTATAACAGTGCACTACCTCCATCTGAGGTCCACAGCTGCACCCACACGCACAGCACAGCCCTGCATCCCTCTCCTCCCCCTGTTTTCTCTTTCTGTCTCTCATCCCCCTCTCCTCCCCCCCCACTTTCTCTTTCCCTCTCTCCTTTTCTCTCTACCCTTCTCTCTATCTCTCTGCCCCCTTCAATGTTTCTCAAACTCTTTACCTCTTCATCTTGAGCTGCGCGCGTCATTGTTCTGTCTCTGTCCAAGTGATGCTTCTGTCTGTTCTCGCTGTTTTTTCCCCCTTCCATTTCTTTTCTCTCTTTCTTGTTGTGTTTCTTACTCTCTCTTTTCTTTTCTCTCACTCTCTCTCTCTCTCGCTGTGTTTCTCTCTCCTGCTCATTCTCTGTCTCTTAGTGTTGTCTAATACTCCTCATCCCACATCATGATGGAGAATCCATATGACAGAAACACACACACACACACACAGATATGAGGGTCAGAACATCAAGCGCGACACGTTGGCTGAGTGAGTGTGTGAGAGCCCATTTCACGGTCTCCTCAGACACACTTCCTCTCTCTGCCTTTGTCTGAAATCGCTGTGAAATTAGCTGCTTTCAAAGGGGCTGCGTGCGGCAGGGTGAAATTGTGCTGACAGGATGTGTTTTTCGGGTGATAATGCATGCATTGTTTTGACCTGCCCCCGTCAAGTGCTGGTCTGAGGGGAGGAGAGACGCGCTGGCGATGCTGATTAATGAATTTCTGTCCTTGCTCAGTTAATGTGAAGTCTCTCCACAGCCCTCGGCAATCCCAGCATGCTCCTGGCCTGGAGGAGTATTTTCAGCACAATGATCACCTCGTGTAAAAAGAGTTCCTCCTGAGAGCGTTCTGTCCTGACAGATGCTTTACCAAGGCCAATGCAGACCACAGCACCACCACACAGCACTGCTCTGCACCACAGCCCACACATCTCTGCACAGCGCTTTAACAAGCCAACGAGAAGCCCTATCACCGTAAAACTGGGATATATTGAACACATGCAGTCTACCTGCACCATGGCCTAGTGCAATGCAATGCATAGGTATTTTTCCATGACATGCTGTGGTCATTAAACAGTTGACCTCAATGAATACTTTAGAGTAGAGACTGACATGACTGTCTTCTTCTAAACTGGATGAGAAGGTTAAATCAAACACTTCCAGGACAAAAAGGAAGTGAAGTGTGTCGCGTGTGTGTTTTATTTCCCCCTAAGTGGGTCTCTGTCCTCTGCGAAGGCGCTGATGCCTTTGTCCTGCTCCGCCACCATGTCCTCCTTACTTAATTTCCCTGTGGCCATGCAGCGAGACTTCATTTGCGTTTAATTAAGCAAACACAACTTCTGTAGAGAGCCCTCACTGGCGGCCGGGCCCTGAGCTGCTGGGAGGCAGCAGATAGCACTGCAAACCACGTGTGTATGTGTTGTCTGTTGCGCATGATAAGAGAACATAAGAGTTCCTTATGGAGAGCATGGACCATATTCCACACAGCCAAACAAACCGAGCTCCCCATCAGGAGTGTGTGGAGAAAGCCTGCGCAAACTTTTGTGTAATCAATTACCGTGACACTGTTAAATTATGTCTTTTAATGTTGCTGTTCCTCTCCAAATGGCGAGCCTTCTGTCGAGCTTCTTCCTGGATGTGCTGTTATTTCTGGGAGACAAGCTGTGAGGTTTGTGGAGCAGAACCGCGGATCAGTGTGTTTCTGCTCTCTCGCGGTGAAATGACTGCCTCGGGCTTCATTGTTTTCTGAGACCAAACTGCTCCAGCAGAGAAAAACACAACGCGGCGCTCGGGAAACAGAAGGGACAGGCTGTGTGTGGAACGCCTTCAGTGTTGATCTACACACATAGACCCCACATTAGAGGTTAAACTATAGGATAATGGATTCCCTGGCTTTACTTTTATTATGTCCATTTAGTCTTTAGATGAGATGACTATAGTTTGATTGTTTGCACTAATGCCTTGATGACAGTACATTTGACCCTCTGAGGTAAATCAAGCAAGCCCTCATTCAGTCAAAAATACACACATTTAAATTGCATTTAAAGTGCCCACTGTCACCCAGGTATGTAAAGCTGTTAATGACTAAAGTTATTGTGATGCCTGTGTCTTTAAGAGGCTGCCCCCTCCTCCCCCTCACTCTCTCTCCGCTCTCTCCCCCCTCTCCTCTGCTGTATGTTCAGTCACTTTAGTCTAGTGTGTGTTGGAGATGGCAGTATCTGTCATCACAGTGCTGAGAGAACTTCTCAGGAATGAAACACCCAAGAAGTAGGAATTGAGCCCTGCAGTGTCCAGGACTGAGCACCACTAGGACCATTAGGAGTGAGAAATGTAAGGACCAGAGACTATATCCAGGAGCCAGTATACGACCATCAGAGTAACGTAAGGACCAGAGACCATATCCAGGAGCCAGTATACGACCATCAGAGTAATGTAAGGACCGGAGACTATATCCAGGAGCCAGTTCGACCATCAGAGTAACGTAAGGACCAGAGACTATATCCAGGCAGGGGAACCGCTGGGGGGGGGGCGGTAACTCAGAGTAACTTAAGAGGAACTGCTGAGAGTATCTATTATAACAGTTTTCTAAAACTTTGAGACAACTGCAAACTACAGTCCACCAGTGTGAACGGAGAGTCACAGAAGAGCAAGTGGTGTTTATTCTCTTTAAACATCTGTATGTGTTTGCATGGAAGAGGGCATTTTGCATTAAGAGTATTTAATACATCTGCGATTGAAAGTGAATAAAAAAAATAAGTTGAAGACACTTGGAAAGTAAGATAAACTGGGACAGTTCTGCTAGATTCATCTATCAGAGTTTTTCCTCTGCCTGCTTTGTGTGTGTGTGTGTGTGTGTGTGTGTGTGTGTGTGTGTGAGACGGCTGCTCACTCCAAATGGAAATTGAAATATCCTTCAAAGGCAGCGGCGCTGACAAACCGCTGATCCTCAGCACATTTTGCCTTTGTTGAATTTGTTCCTGTCAGAGCCTCGTTTCTCATGTGGACTCAAGTCATTTCCACTCGCCGCGCCTCCATCCCACCCCTCGTTTGATCCTCATGCAAACGCAGCCCTGGGTTGACTGACAGCCAACCAGACGACACGGAGAGCAGGGACCGAGTCTGACAGGACCAGCACGCCACCTCCAAGAGGAGAGCGAACAAAGCCATCGAAGAGCAACGCCAGTGAGCGAGAGGGCGAGAGAGAGATTTCTCTCTTGTGTGGACTTCCGTTATTTCAGAATTTGGGGAGCGCATGATGTCATTAACGGCACAGAGGGCTTGTGTCATGGCGTCAGGTCGGGGTGGCCCCCCACCCGCCTGGACCACACTGCCCCCCTGCTCATCCCTGAAGCCGGCGCGGAGTGGGTTCCGGAAAGTGAGCAGCGCCGGAGAAGCGGACTCGTGCCCCATCCCGGGCCTGCCGGAGGGCGTTCTGGAGATGAGGGTGAAGGAGGGCAGTAAGATCCGGAACCTTCTGGGCTTCGCCATGGCCCGCATGCAGGGTGGGCTGCAACACGGCGGGCGGACGCCGCTCAGACAGATTCTCTTCACCGGGTCAGGCCGGGCCATCACCAAAACCATCACCTGTGCCGAGATCATGAAGAGGCAGATTCGCGGGCTGCACCAACTGTCCAAGCTCCAGTACCGAACGGTCCAGGAGCAGTGGGAGGGCAGGGACAGCGCCTGCTCCAGGATGACCATTCACAGGATGCTGCCGGCCATCTACATCCTGCTGTCCAAGGAGCCTCTGGACACCCATGAGCCAGGATACCAACCTCCTGAGGACCTTCTCAATCCGAATGGGCCGGGATACCAACATCTAGTGGAACTAAAACCCTGTGAACTGGGATACCAACATCTAGTGGAAGTAGAACCCGGTGAGATGAGATGCCAACCTCCAGTGGAACTAGAACCCTGTGAGATGAGATGCCAACCTCCAGTGGAACTAGAACCCCGTGAGATGAGATACCAACCTCCAGTGGAACTAGAACCCAGTGACATGAGATACCAGCATCTAGTGGAACTAGAACCCTGTGAGATGAGATGCCAACCTCCAGTGGAACTAGAACCCCGTGTGATGAGATACCAACCTCCAGTGGAACTAGAACCCAGTGAGATGAGATACCAGCATCTAGTGGAACTAGAACCCCGTGTGATGAGATACCAACCTCCAGTGGAACTAGAACCTTGTGAGATGAGATACCAATCTCCAGTGCTGCAAGCTGCACCTGAGAGCAGGAAGCCAGGCGAGCACCTCAACTCTCCGCCTGACCACTACAGCATGCTGGGATATCGTCCTCCAGTTGACCCTTACACTCCATCTCACCCCCAGACGCAAGCAGAGCCACTCTACCCCCTCTCTGCACGCAGCCGACCAGGACACCTGCATTCAGGAGACCTTGACTCTGTGTCTCAGCGCAGTAAGCTGGGATACCAAACCTCAGCAGAGCCCTGGCCTCTGCTTCACCCCCACCAGGCAGGAGAACGGCTTTGCGTCCGTGCTGAGGAGAGGAAGACCCTCTGCCAGGCATCCAGGAAGAGACCTCTCAGTCCCTGCTCCCCCTCCTGCGAGCCACAAGACAAAGCTGCTCTGTATGAGGACGGGAATGTGTAACTTTATTTTCAACATGTCATTTGTTGCATAATAGCTTATCTATATCAGGGTGAATTAAAAATATATATATATAGTAGTAGTGAAACATTAATTTAGTTTTGTCTACCATTTGTCCTGTTTTATTTATTGTTTGTTAGCATGTTTGTGTCCTGCATGTGGCTCAGGTGGAAAATCAGGTGAAAGTTACACAATATATCCCACTGGACAGCAGGGCTCAGGCTCCGCAGGTGCACTGGTGTGGACTGAGGGACTGCTAACCGGAGCATCAGGGAAGAAAACCACATGCTTTATGAAAGCATCATGTGGAGTATCTACAAATGAGGGAAAGGTTGTTGGCCACATTTTTTATGCAGGCTAAATTCCTACACTGTCATGTGTTGCATCTGTTTGTTCAATAACATTTCATTAGACTGTCTTTGCTTATACAGCTGGGTAAGTGGTCCTGGTTAAGTTATCATGCAGGCTAGCCACATAGTTCATGAACCAGTTTCTAGGCTTTTGCTCAAAATTGCTCTGCACCTACTTCAGAGGGCTGTTGCCCCCTATATTCCGTGTTTTTTATGAAACAGGATAGAATCAGAATAACTATGTTGAGTACTGACACAGAGTTGCAGAGGCTAATATATTTTTTTCCCTTCTTCTTTCTGCCGGGTTGCAAAAAATCTCTGAACCACATTTTAGCCCTCTAAGTCACTTAGTATCCCTTAGAAATATGACTCTGCCCTAGCACCAGGTCTTGTGAAGCTGTGTGTAAAAGCAGATCAATAAAGAATCACATATTTTACGCATTTTTTGTAATGGTACTGTATGCCCATATGTTTTGTTGTCCTAATGGAGACTTCAAAGGACCTTTGGTTACCCAAAATGCATACTGAAAATAAAAGGATTACTTTATCTGAACCCCCTTTGGGTAGAAGCATAATCCTGGTCTCAAATGAAAAGTGACACTCTGAAAGTTATTGTGGACGTTTTGAATTGAAAGAGTAAGATAAAAATGATCATGTAAAGCACATACATATTTTCCATGGGAAGGTTGACATGACATTGACTCCCAAGAGTCCACGCTTTTCAAATGGTGTATATATTATGCTATGTAATTAATTTAAAATGTTGGGGGGAGTGGGGGAGGGGAGGAGGGTGTGTAGCCTATATTTAACCGTATAATAACAATAAATACAAACTGCAACTAAGAATTAATTTGTTAAATACAAACAGATGAGTCTTTTTGCTGATCCCAAAATCACAGAATGAAAAACATTAGGTAAATCATTCCACCAACGAGTCTTGATTGTGATCTCTTAGTGTTCAAGGAAAGCTGACATACCAGACGCTTGCAGACCTGGGGCAGACCTATGGTGAGGTCTTGAGACTGGTAGACAATTAAATCATATTTAAAACAGGATGGAATATCGGAGACAAGGACAAAAGGTCCAGAAGGTTATGGTCCAGCTAATTTTCAGGTATCTTCAAAATTGGTCCCGAATTTAAGTCTGCCTCTATAAACAGGTCAACATGTGGACAGAAGGGTGCGTATTGGCTTTGATGAAAATGTATTGAACTTCCCTGAATGGCACTTTCTCAAGAACCTTTGACAAAAAGGTTTTATTTATATAGGAATTGACATGTGTGGCCGCCAGCGAAATTGTGGGTGTGATGGATTACAGAGCAGTGAATGGAATGGGATCAAGAGGGAATGTTGTTGGACAACTGTCTAGAAGTAGGCTAGGCCTAGGCCTATAGAAACTTCTTCCTCATTAAGGTGAGAACGAATCCAACAATGATAGGCCTAATGTCTTTTTAAAAGGCTTATTAAACTTGGCAATAATCTGAGCTTTGCCAACATGTTGATGGTGAAGGGTTGAAGAACAAGAACTGACTTAAAAGTAGAAAAAAGTGCTAGGTTGTCTGCAGCAAAAATGCATATTTATGTTGTGAATTAATACATGATTAAGGTTTTAATGCTTAAACAATGTAGTCTCAGTAAATTCTGATTATTCAGATGGATGAACCCTCTTCACTGGATAACTATCAGGTTGTACTTTGAATAATCTAGAATTAGACTGTAACCCTGTAAATTCTGTTGAGAAATTCGAATGAAACGATTACTTACCATGAAATTCACCTTCACTGGTAGGCTATCGCAAGATGACTTGTTAAGCATTGCGCAAGCGCGAAAAGGGGTTGCCATCGTTTCAGCCGCAATCAGAGAGAGCTCAGTTTCCGTTGTGCTGCTGCCTTCCACTGGCTGTCCTGCATCATGTTTAGATCTGCCGTGCGACTGACATGCTCCGGTGTCCGGAGTTTAACACGAACAAGACCTCAATTCACAGGTAATCGCAGGTTCACACGTCCATAGGCTACTATAGAGTCGTGTGGCAGTGTCTGTAGGCTTGTTTTAGAAGTTAACCTTTGGGTCTCACCAACGAATTCGCGGACAGTGACGTTAGCCTTTAGCCACTAGCTAGCACTACTAGCAAAAGCAAGCGAATAACCTCGGCTTCCTTCCGGCTAGCCAGCTAGTTTGAAATAACGGAGACTGTGTTGGAGCCTTGTAGGTTCTTGTCTAGTCGTATTACCAGTGGGAGTACAGCTAAATATTTTTACAAGACAGAGAATCGTGTCCCGTGTCTGGTAAAGATTTGATATTTTCTGAAAACCCTTAGATAACCACCTTACTTTGGACTGTGTCCTTGCAATGACCCACTAAAGTGAGGCTTGGGGCCCTCCTCTACTAGCCTGTTAGCTTGATGTTATGCTTTCTTTTAACGTTGGAGGCAACGATAACCAAGTGTTTCTCTCAAGAAACATTAACCGCTAGCTAGTGTTAAGTAAGACATTTAGATAACGTTGATCCGACTTTGCCAGAAGTTGTTTAACGTGAGAAGGGTTGGGTAACAAGGTAACGTTATTTGTAGAGTAACGTCAATATTAACGTAACATTAACTATTTCTTAGCTGTATGTTTCCCACCTCCTAATCATATGTTAGCCTAACATTTCAGTTGTTTACAGTTGCTAATGCTACTTAGAGAGTTACCATAACAGTTAAGACAGACTAAAAAATAGCAGTAAGCTGAATGCTTTTGCCTGCTTACCTGAATGACTAACGTTAGCTTATAAGGCGCTCATGGGCGGTTTGGGAGGGGTTGGCAGTAGTAAATAGGCCGAATATAACCCAACAGCATAAGTTAACGTGAAGTTAGTGTAGTTAACGTTTAGCTGCTATCTTTGTTCTGCAACATGTCGTTTAGCAAGTGACCTTATTGTTATTCTAAAAATGAAAAGGTACTAGCAAAACTCGTGACATGGTTATTGACCTCACAGCTCTGTGACCTCTGCGCGTGATTTGACTACATATAATACGCGAATTGTGATTATTGTTTTTGATGTTGCCAGGTATGTTTTCCGAAGTAGACTCAGACTTTTGCATAGAAAATCTCCATGTGCTCTTGAACCAGCTTGTGTGTAGTGAGGAAGCTACGTGCTCTGCATGTGCTCTTGAACCGGTTTGTGTGTAGTGAGGAAGTTACGTGCTCTGCGGGTGGTAAGAAGAGGTCGGGCAAGAACACTGGCAGAGGTCCAGCTGAAACCATATCACGGCCAGTGGACTCCGAGAGCAGTGTAGAGTCCCCACCTTTCACTTGCATTGCACTGACCTAGTGTCAAACACATCCAGGCTTAGTTCTGTGATAACTTTGGTATCAGGCCTAGCCTAATGAACAGAAGGAGACCGCACACTCTAGCAGCTCATATTCCAATAGTTTAATACAAAAAACAACGTTTAGGCCTATGGACTTTGAACTTTTTCAGGCCTAGCCAACACAAAACATTGCTGTGCTGGCATGACGAGTTTCCTGGCCCTGGTAACTTCCATATAACACTATCAGAGAACCGGCAGAGCAAACCTAACAGACATTGTTTTGTTTTCTAGCCCCCTTGGCTGCCCGTGGCTACTCACATGGCAAACAGGAGACAGACGAAGAGTTTGACGCCCGCTGGGTCACCTACTTCAACAAGCCAGACATCGACGCATGGGAGCTGAGGAAAGGTGAGCTGAGGACACTAAAGCCGGACTGAGGGCCCTTAAGGCCCATTCACACCAAGAACGATAACTATAAATAAATATTGTTCTCGTTAATATGAATGACTACGTTCACACAAACTATAACGATAACGACATATAGAACGATATCGTTGGGGATCACTTTGAGAGCAATTTTCAGAACGATAAAAAGCTAATAGCCAATCAGAACCCATCGAATTTTAACCGTCACATTCATTAACACAAGGAGAGACTTTATTTATCATTGTTCAGTGTGGAAGCTTTTATCGTTATGGTTATAGTTAGTGTTGCACGGTGTATCGATACTAAAAAGGTATCGCGATGCCTTCACGCAAAAAACGGTACGATTTCAGACGTTTTTAGAATCGATACTTTATTAAAATAATTACGTTCTGTGTCTGTGTGAACTGCTGCTCTCACTGCTCCTTGCACGCATCTAGGCAAGTGGGCGTGTCAAGCAGGCAGCTCTGAGTGAGTGAGTGCGCAGCTAACGTCAACATAGTTCTTTGCCGACAGTTGTTCTAGGCCTTGTGGACAAAACAAAAGGTGCAGTGAAATCTGCAACTATTTAGGATGCCTCGCGAATTAAGGCAAGCCATCAGGTACACAAAGTCATTTAAAAGCAGTAGGCTACGCATGGAACTTGGCTAAACACCTCCTAGACATATCTCAACATTTTTAAAGAGTTCAAAGAACGACAGGTTAACGAATATGCTATAGAAAACACGACTACATGGTTAGTGTCAAGTTCTTCTCTTATGTTTTAGTCTAGCCTAAGTGAAACGAGTATGGTTCTCTGGGATAAAGCGAACCTTCCTTCATCAATGAATTTTGACGAGACATAACGAGCTGTAATCATTTTGACGAGACATAACGAGCTGTAATCATAGGGTTAGCACTAACGTGATGAAAGCGCAATGTTCACGCCAGAATAACATTACCATAACTTGTAAACAATCTATTTCATGTTCGGTCAGTAGCCTACTACTGGTAATATTTGTCATGGCATGTAGACTGCAATTTGTTCAATAATTATTGCCCAGATGTAGGATAGGCTACCTGAAATGCGCTAATTAAAGCCCACAGCATAATACCACCAAAGCGTGTTGATTCCTAATAATTATAGCGGTGTATTGTTACAGTACGTGGTAGCAAATCATGTTATCAAAGAAATAGACGTAATGTAGGAATGCACACAGATATATTGCAACAGGTAATGGTGTAGGCCTATCTGATGAAGACCTGAACTATCCTCACATTTTCCCCTTTGCAACTGTCAAAGAAATCCCATGAACACGGGAAGGCCTAGGGTAGCCTATACTGTACATAAGATGGCGTAAAGATTAGGCCCCTCTGCATAGCATTCAATGATTTGCATGCAGTAATTTTAACACTGACCTTGATCTAGTCTAGTTTGGCTATTTAAAGCTACTTTATTGCCAAAACACAACACAATGTAAATTAACTATAACAAACAATAAAGGACTTAATCACAGAAAGTAGGCCTACTATTTTACTGACTATAAAAAAATAATAATTATGTAGGAAGTTTAGAACCCAGAATTGACCTACACACTACAAAAGTGCACCAAATTCAACACAAATGACTCAGTACACTTGGAGGAGGTATGAGTCCTTTCTTCTCCAGATATCTTAGGATTTCACCGTAGTATCGTTTTAGTATCGAGCATCGTGATATTTATGGCAGGTATCGTATCGAAGTCATAATTTTGGTATCGTGACAACACTAGTTATAGTTATCGTTATCATTCTTGGTGTGAATAGGCCTTTAAGCCGGACTGAAGGCAGAGCATCCTGTCTCAGGTGCCGCTAGAAATGTTGGGCCCTATGACCGAATACAATGTCTTGTCTATTATGTTCTATTAGGGCCCCCTGTTACTGTTAAATCGTCTTAACTTTTCCCTGTCCTGGCTATCAGGTGTGCAATTACCTGACTTGGTGAGGATAGTCCTGCTTGTCAGGTTGTGGTATATCTGGTGGAGATGTGTGAGAGAAGAGAACCCTAGTTGTTAGGTGGGGGTGTACCTGACCTGAAAGTGCAAATGAGAGAGGTGTTAGCCTGCGGTCAGATGGGTGTATGCATGTGTCTGACACCTGCCGCAATACCTTTCTGCCACAACGCTGTTTTTACAAGTGTTAGTCCTTAACAGGAAGTAGGTGTGTGAATGTGGCTGACTAGGTTTCACTTACAATCATTTATTGTTATAAAAATGGCTTGAAACAATAGAGGGAGACTCTCATCAGAAACCAGAGTAATAGATTACTATTCCTTTGTTAAACATGCCTGCTGTGTTATAAATCAACATCAGCATTCAATGGTCCTTTATACAACAGTGAGTGGTGAACAGGCCACTGGCCACTGGGATCTTGGCTCATTCAACACCCCACACTTAACTATGTCCAAAGCTAAAAATGTCAAATGAAATGGCTACAGTATAGTGGTATGAGCAAGTAACAGTAGTAGCAATTGCTACTGTCTTTACCAACGATGGCTTTCCTGTGTTGCAGGTATGAACACCCTGATTGGGTATGACCTGGTTCCGGAACCCAAGATTTTAGAAGCAGCCCTGAGAGCTTGCCGGAGGCTCAATGACCTCGCCAGTGCCATCCGCATCCTGGAGGCTGTCAAGGTAACTGCACCAACATGCCACCAACACAAACCAGCCTGTTCGCACAAACGCACTGTTGGAGCATATTCCTCTACTTGAGTGTTGCAGAAATACACTTTTAACTATTGCTATTATTATTATTATTAAGTCACAGATACCTTAACTAAGGAAAATGTAAGAGTAAATCATATATAGGATGTGTATAAAATTAGACCCTGAACATGAATTGGCAAGATGTTGCCTCAATAACTGGTTTATTCCTGCCATATCAGTAGAGCATCTAATGGGACACCTCATCTGCTCAGACAGAAGCAGTGGGTCTAGTTCTCTAACGTCTGTTTTGTTGTTGCTTCTGTAAAGGACAAATCTGGCCCCCACAAAGAAATCTACCCCTACTTAATTCAAGAGCTCCGGCCAACCCTGGACGAACTGGGTATCGCCACACCTGAGGAGCTTGGCATCGACAAAGTATAGATGTTTTCATGTCTGGGTGAGTACAGGAAGACCCTGGTGTTATGAAGAGACTTGTACAGGCAGCCTACACCAGGCACGTAACTGAAGCCTAAGAACAGTTTTAGAAGACTGGTCTAACTGAATCATTGCATGCACAGAGTGTAAGAGCAGTTTTAAAAGACTGGTCTAATTGTTTTTCGAATATACGCGCTACTCTCACGTCTAGAGGAGCCAGTTCCATTGTTTACAGTGGAAGCTAATTGGTGCGGCATATTATGCTCTGCGGACAGAGCGCTACAGTGACGTGCCTCATGAAGCCTGCCTGTGACTTCATTTCCTTTCATTTCAGATGCTTTGCCACAGATTGGCCTACTGGTGAAGCATAGTCTGCAAACTGTTGCAGACAATACATTGTAGAATGTTTATGATTGTAAATGATGTGCCAGTTCATGTATTCGAAATGAAGGAGACAATTTGGGCTGCTAATCCGGTTGTTATTAAGTTGTGATGCAATAATTCTTTCTTCGGGTCCAACTGGTCCCAGAGTCGCTCGTTTTTTCCCATAAACAGTAAAGGGATTTTTTTCAAAACGAAAACATTTTTTTTCCGCTATTCAGAGTACCCGATAATTGTCATTATATTACTCACTTGCTCCCAACAACATTATTTTTTGTGGTGGGTTGGACGTTGATTATATCATCCAGCTGCACAGCTACAGTAATTACTTTGTTAAAGTTAAGCGATTTTGTCTTACCCTCACTAAAACGGAGGTGATGGTGACAAGGTTTACAAGTTACGAAAAACCACCTGGCTGCGCTAGTAAACGTTTTTTGACAAAAAAGATGTTGGACCCATTACGTGACTTAACAACCAGATAGCTTAAAGGTTGTATCAGCAATAGCGGGGATACATCACTTCTGTTGATGTTCAAACAAAACAGAGAGCTAGCTCGCTACTCCTTCTCCCTCCCTCCCTCCCGTGCTATTAAAACTCTCCTAAACGCACATCTCGGTGGTTATTGGTTGGAACACTTTATTTTGCCTTTGTGTGGGTTGCCAACCCTTGTTGGTAGCAATTATTTTTGTGTACAGGTCTCGGAGCCTAGGCTGCCTACAGAGACGCGTTTTTTGATGGCCTGCTTATGGGGCAGACAGCTAGCGGATCGTTAGGAAAGATTAGATGAACATTTATGTTTGGGCCTGAAATCGCTGATATAATCTTTGAGTCACCTCTGCATTGTGTCATTATTTTGCTACTCTCTGTGTCTCACCTGTCTTTCTGTTTCCCCCAGTCTTCCAATGGACTGCTGTCGTCGTTACTGGACTCTGCGGCCGTCTGTACTTGAAGTCTTTGCCCGGTGTTATGATACATGTTATATTTAATTGACCTTTATTATGTTCTTTTGCTTGTAAAATAATGATGGACCTAATAAAGGGAGATATATCTTTGACATTCTGTGATTGAGTGGTTACTGGTTTTGTCTGTTCTGTGAACATGAATGTAGTTAAGAGGTTAAAAGAGAAACGTCTCTGGATATCCACTAGAGGGCAGACTGAAACCAACACTGTTCTTTCTGTGATAAGAATCCTCCAAATGAACGTGAATACAATTCCCCAGTCTGTAATAACTACGATATGAACTCCTCAAGACGCAGTAAATTCATTTATAACGCAACGGATTTTGGGCCAATATGCCATTTTAATTTTAGTTTTATAATACAATGTTGTTTATTAGTAGCGTACATGAACCCTACTAATTGGCCTACGACCAGATAAAAGAAGTTATACAGTAGAACCCAAACAAGTAAGATGGATGCCTCCTACCAAGTCTTGTGTTGCATTTTTCATTTCATAAGCAGATAAAGTGGCGACCGTCAGAGGTTGGAGTGATGGCCGCTTGTGTTGCTTTGCGCTATAATTATTCAACTGGTGGCGAGGGCAGATCTGAACGTGTTGCTATCGCGGGGCGGACCTTGCGTGGAATGAGTTTAGGTGGGGGGTGTATGGGGGAGGGGGGGGAGGAAAGGGAGGGGTGTGCCATGCGCGGCAGATCGGGAGGTGAGCTTGGTCATTTCCCTCGGTCTGGCCTCTTTTTAATCCTGACAACGTTTTTCTGCAGTGGGAAGGGTGAAGGGTTGCAGCCGTGCTGTCGAAGTTCACATTAAGGGCTAGCGTGGATGCGCAAATTCCGGGTGCACTGCTCTCCCCCAGGCTGTCGTATCGAGAGTAAAGAAAAGGTTAATCTAAGTGGACGGTATGGTCGACAACTCCAGTAGCAGCAAGGCGCAAATGGTAAGTTTCGTCGTGTTGGCACTCAGCCATGATGGTGAATGATTCACACGATAATTTGCTGGGTTTGGAAGTGTCACGCCGGAGCATAACTCTCAAAAGAATCAAGTTAAAGCATTATATCTCTTGTAGTTACAATTAGTCAGTGTTGTACTGAAGTTACTGATCAAACTTAACCATAAACAAGTTTTTGGCTTGTTTAAATCCATGTTGTACACGTCACGAATGCATGCATACTTAGCAATCCGGGGGGGGGGGGGGGGCGCCTCGTCCGATTCGTATCGATTGATAAATTATTTCATTAGGTTTCTTTTTTTCTACCCATAGTCCTAGGCCTATGTAGGATTGAACTAGGAATTGTCACATACTGAAGATAGGCTAATTGCTTAACCTTGTGGACGCGGTTAATATTCGTAAGTAAAAGCAACGAAACTTGATTTGTTTTCCTCGGGAGTGCGCCATTTACATGCGAGTCCATGTTGAAAGGCTCGTATCATTTTTGCCTGTAATTACATATGCCACGGATGCAGCTCCGCTTCTGCTCAACAACGCTGACATGCGATCTTCCAAGAGTTATAAATAATTTCAACAAGGCACTATTAAATTGCCCGACCGGAAATTGCTTCACAGTCGCCGCTATTTAATGTAAGTTAGATGAGCAGACAAATTCGCTTTCAAAATTAGTCCTCTTAGTTTTGGGTCATTCCGTGTGTTCCATGAGTTTTGGCCCTGAATGTGGTAAGGTATGTAGCCTACTTTTCTATTGCTAATTAAGGAGCGCATTCCTTGTTTTATAACTCTTTGTCTTTAGCTGAGGGATATAGGCGTAACATTGTTGTCTTTCAGTGGCCATTCAAAAGGCCACTTCCTGACCCAACCATGTTACAATGCATCTGTGTTTGTATCCGTTTTTGTCTCAAACGCACGGTGTGCTGTTTGACACATGGATATACAAATACAGATACACTAACTTTTTTTTTTTTTTACCGCTTGTGACTATATATCTGTTTTTGTATCGATTTTGTCTGACACAAGGCTTTCCTGTTAACAACGATAACACAGAATGGCTTAAAATGAAGCATTAGGCCTACAACATTTGTATTTAGTAATGTAGCGACTTACCTCGTGCATTTAATAAATCTTCTGTTGGACAAAACGGAGATTAAAAGCTAAAACTGAAATCTCTTTGTTTTTGTGGTAACTTTCACCGCCCCCCCCCAGACAAGTTTATCTCAGGAGGGCAGTCTGAGTGGCGGGTTTTCCCAGGCAGGCCTGGCTAGTGCTGCAGGCGTGAAGCTGGAAGCGGTCATGGAGCAACTGCAGAAGCAGCAGCAGGCCAAGCTGGAGATGGAGCGCAAGGAGAGACACCTGAGGGAGGCCCAGATCCTCTACGCCCAGCAGGTGGCCGCACAACAGGCCATCCTGGCCAACGCCCGCGCCCAAGGCGGCCCCCTACCACCAGAGTTCTATGGCAAGAACTCCAGGGACCGGGCACTGAAGGTGGGCACGGGGCACCAGGCCAACAGAGTGGCCACACAGAGCAGTGTGGACTCCATGCGTGAGGAGGAGGATGAAGATGATGATGATGATGATGAAGACGACATGGAGCGGCGCAGAGGCTCTGAGGGTGAGGAAGACGAGGATGAGGAGATGGTGGAGGGCGAGGAAGGCAGCGAGGAGGACGAGGGAGAGGGCCTGGAGTTCCTGCGACAGCAGAGTCTGGCGCTGCAGCAGGCGGCGTCCGGCGTGACCCCGTTTCCCTTCCCTGTCTACTCCGCCTCGGCCTCGCCATCTGCCGCCAAGAAGAGGCCCCGCTCCCCTAGCGCCAAGGTGAAGGACGAACCCGAGGACAAGAGCCTGTCCCCTGCCGGACCGCACTCCTTCTCCACACCCAACGGCATGGCCGACTGGGGCTTTGACGAGTCCTTCAAACAGGTCAGTGGGCTCCCCTCCCTTCTACCTGCTGTTAAACACTAGGAAAATGGCAGTCCGAAAAGTGTGTGGTGCATAAAGGCTGCCGTGCACCACCCAGGTAGTGGTGGTTAATGAGGGTCCCCCTTCACTGTAAAGGGCTTTTGGGTGGCTGGTTAAAGCGTTTTTTAAATGCAAGTTGTTGTATTGTTGCCAATGTTTGCTAGTTCATTTTAAGAAACTAGGAGCAGAACAACAACCTGAGAGGGACTGCCCACACTGAGCACGTGTGAAATATGTGTGCTGTCATTCTTTCATTCTTCCTTCCATTCCTTCCATTCCTTCTTCCACTCTTTCACTCCCTCCTGATCTTTCCCTCTCCCCCTCTCCTCTCCTGCGGTGCTGCGGTGTGTCTTGGAGCGCGCTCAGTAGTGAGCCGAGCGCTCTTGGCGCCGGTCCAAACAGGCGTGCTGTCAGATTAACGCTGTCCGAGGGCAGAGAGAGGCGTGTGAGAAGGGTGTGTGTGTGTGTGTGTGTGTGTGTGTGTGTGCGTGCGCAGGGTGCCGGCTAGCGTAGAGCACCTGAGCGGTACACAGACAGTATAGAACAGCACAGCACTTTAAACATTGTATTGACGTCTATATCTTATTATTGAGAGGAAAGAAACTGTTTTAACTGAAACTCTTTCCTCAACTCTTGAGATTACCGCCCTTATCGGTGTGTGTTGTGATAAAGGAATTTAGTGCTTTCTATTTGCTGCTGGTTCTGCCGAATGTTGGTGGATTCATGGCTCTGTCGAGTCTCATTGGATTTTATGCTGCTTTGTGGTGTAGCGTGCTAACCCTTCACGTTCTATACGGTCTGTTTGTTCACTCCATTAGCACGTCTAAATAGGATTGACCGACCGAAAGCCCCTCTCTAATGTAAGGCCAGAGAGATTGATATGCATTCGGCATTAGGGATTGATTTTGTTCAGCTTTTACTCGTTTGCAGTACCTAGGGGGAGATTTTCTTTTCCCAGAAGGTTTCTGAAATTGCTGCTGTTCTCTCTGTTGTGTGTGTGTGTGTGTGTGTGTGTGTGTGTGTGTGTGTGTGTGTGTGTGTGTGCTGTTACCGGTCAGATTGTAGCCAACATTAGACATGGGCTCTATGACATGGCCAGTCATGGTGTGCCATTTTGATGTGAAACTCAAAGCCGTCGTGAGGCTCATAAATCTCTGCGCGGTGACCCCAGGCTTTTGTTGTTCTGTAGTTTTATTTTAACCCTGGCAGCAGACGAGGCTTCGCCGCCGTGGAGACAGGATATGTTGACAGGAATCAGCTCCAGGTTGTCGTCACGCCCGTGTCGGCCTCTGTCTCCAGGGCCGAGCCGCTCTGGACGCTACGCTGCCACTCCATAGCAAATATAGTTGTGTGTGGGCGATAAAAGGCGTCTCAGCTGACGGCTGGCCTGTTGCCCTGTATGGCAGCAGCGCAGATAAACCTCCGACTGAACGACCACGCGGCTGTTAAGACGCCGGGTGAACTAACTCAAGCCCATGGAGGTCTGAGTGGGTAATGGATGTGGTGCTTGTGTAACTCTGACGCCACAGGCTGTGCTTGTGACCTTCCCAGAGCTGCTCTGTAAATTGGTGATTAACCTGATCCAGGGAATGTGTTAACAGAAGAAGAAACCAGACTATGGAAGGGATTCTGTTTCAGGCACACTGTGACACACACACTCCTGTGAGCTGAGCTTTTATTGGCCGAGGGGCTGCCTGCTGGATGTGGAGTGGGGCGTTTATTGTGGAGTAAGAGTTTCAGTGTGTCTCCCTCTCTCTTTTTGTCTAGGGCCCCTTTTCATCTGGGCTGTGCTGTGTTTCTGCCTGCTGCTCTTTAGCATGTGATGATGCTGGTTAGTGGCTTAGTGGTTAGTTAGAGGGATCAGGTTGCATTGATAGAGGTGCTGTGTGTGTGTGTGTGTGTGTGTGTGTGTGTGTGTTTTGGGTGTAGGGGTGATCTGATGGCACCAGCTACACAAAAGACAACAGATGCTCCAAATGGCATTTCCAAATGAGGGTGGGTGGGGGGGCTCTGTAAGGGTTTTCACACTTAACGTGATGGCGAGCTAGTCAGCCAGCAGGCGCGACAGCTCTGGCCTAGTGGACGTGGTAATGTTTGCTGTAGGGATCAGGGCTGTGGTCAGCCAGAGATATGGAAGTGAGGCTGCCACCTGAAGAAGGCCACTCCAGGAGCTTTACATGGAGGCCTTAAACTCGTCGGCCAGCCTGCTGGTCCTCTCCTCTCTGGTGTGTGTCCGGCTAAACTGGTTCTGCACCAGCAGCTGGCACACAGTGGTGTGATTGACGTGATTCCGCTTGCATTGATTTGATACGGGTCTTTGTTAGCTGTGTGTGTGTGCTGTGCTGAAGTAAGCACAGCAATCCTGGTAGGGCTGCATTGATTGGTGAGGTGACAGCAGATGAGTCCTCTACAGAAGGGGAGGACGACTCTTAAAGATAAGCAGAGGAGCGGAGACACCGCAGACAGACGCACAGTGAGGAGGTGCTGCACTCTGAGGAGGTGCTGCTGGATAGTAAACATCCTGCCTGGGCACACAGAGAGGCCACACAGAGAAGACCAGTAGGGGACCATATCTAAACACACACATGCTGGCGATGACACATTGGATACATTTATTTATAGGCTGTTGTTTTTAATCATGAGTTCAATTTCATTCATCTTTTGGGATGAATTTGTCAAATTGGGCAGCCGTGGCCTACTGGTTAGCGCTTCGGACTTGTAACCGGAGGGATGCCGGTTCGAACCCCTACCAGTAGGCACAGCTGAAGTGCCCTTGAGCAAGGCACCTAACCCCTCACTGCTCCCCGAGCGCCGCTGTTGTTGCAGGCAGCTCACTGCGCCGGGATTAGTGTGTGCGTCACCTCACTGTGTGCTGAGTGGGTTTCACTAATTCACGGATTGGGATAAATGCAGAGACCAAATGTCCCTCACGGGATCAAAAGAGTATATACTTACTTACTTAAATATAAATTGAATAAATAACTTGTAATATCGTAATACACTATATTGGCAAAAGTATTGGGTCACTCGCATATGAACTTAAGTGACATCCCATTCTTAATCCATAGGGTTTAATATGACGTCGGTCCAACCTTTGCAGCTATACCAGCTTCAACTATTCCGGGGA
Organism: Alosa sapidissima; assembly: GCF_018492685.1. Classification (NCBI taxonomy): domain Eukaryota; kingdom Metazoa; phylum Chordata; class Actinopteri; order Clupeiformes; family Clupeidae; genus Alosa; species Alosa sapidissima. The sequence continues at coordinate 23,315,431 of NC_055967.1, forward strand.
GGCTTTCCACAAGGTGTAACGTTGTGTTTATGGGAATTTTTGACCATTCTTCCAGAAGCGCATTTGAGAGGTCACACACTGATGTTGGACGAGAAGGCCTGGCTCTCAGTCTCCACTCTAATTCATCCCAAAGGTGTTCTATGGGGTTGAGGTCAAGACTCTGCGCAGGCACACCAAACTCTGCCATCCATGTTTTTATGAACCTTGCTTTGTGCACTGGTGCACAGTCATGTCGGAACAGGAAGGGGCCATCCCCAAACTGTTCCCACAAAGTTGGGAGCATGAAATTGTCCAAGATCTCTTGGTTGAGGCTGAAGCATTCAGAGTTCCTTTCACTGGAAGGGGCCAAGCCCAGCTCCAGCCCCACACCATAATCCCTCCACCAAACCTTACACTTGGCACAATGCAGTCAGACAAGTACGACTTTTTTTATTTTTTTGGCATGTTGGTGTGTTGTTGCAATCGTGTGGTTGGTTGAGGCCTCCCTCCCTGATGTCCAGAGTTGAATGTAGATTGTTATCAGCCCTCTTGGCTGGCCAGAAAAAGAGGGGGGGGGGGGGGGGTTGGCTGGCCAGAGAGAGTGGGGGGTTGGGCCCATCAGTGCTCTGTCATGACCGGGACATTAAATGAGGGGAGAGAATGCCCCCCACACACACGGCCCTTTGTCTGGGCAGCGCTAGGCAGCAGCACTTATAGCCACACAGCGACGACCCACTGTAGCCCCCCCCCCACCCCCCACTGTAGTTACCTCCCTCCATTGTAGTTAGGTACCCCCCCCCCCCCCCCAGCC
>NC_055967.1:23321220-23326220 GCF_018492685.1 Alosa sapidissima
CCTGTACTGTGCGGAGCGGCGGGCTGGGGCTGCTCTGTGCCGGGCTGCCCCGCTATGAGATCCCTTACAGCCCCAGGAGGATAAAAAAATCCCCCTGACCCCTCCGCTGCTTTTCTCTGCCCCCTGGCACAGCAAGGAGCCGAATAAATGATATGCCGCCTCTGGGCGAGGCGGGGGGCCCTGATGGCCCAATTATTCGATTTGGATTAAACATTGAGCTGCACCCCTGCGGGGCCAGTGAAAGGCGGTCTGTGAGCTCGCTTTCTCCCGGCCGCCTGGGGCCAGCAGCTGCCACACTGTAAGGAATCTGATGGCCACTTGGCCTCCCACCACGACCACGCTAATCCTGCAGAGGAGAGCGCCCGCACGGAGCCCTCGCACCCTCGTCCAGCACACCAACGGCGCTGCACAGGAAAGGGCTTGTGTGTGGATAGTGGTGTATGTGGATGTCTGCCTAGGTATGAGTGCCTGTGTAGTGTGTGTGTGTCAGTGCCTGTGGATAGTGTGTGTGTGTGTGTTTTGGATATTGTGTGTGCGTGTGAGAGCTCCTGCGGATAGTGTGTGTTGCTGTGGACAGTGCATAGAGTATGTGTGTCTAGAACGTGTGGTTTCCAGATGAAGGCCCAGTGCTGCTGCCACTGCACAGATGCACATGCATGGACACACACATGCAGACATACAGCATGTTGCAGCTCCATGCATTTCAGCTCAGGGAAGGTGATGAATGGTGTTCTTGAGGAGGCCTTGGGTTGGACAAAGAGGAAGTTCCCCCCTCTATGCCTGCACAAGACATTTCTGTCTCCTCATCCACAAAAACAGGCCTGGTTTTACACACAAACACACAAACGCGCACAAACACACACACACACACACACACACACATTGCCCTCCCACACTCTGAGCCTGACACAGGAGGAGGTCTTCGGTCTGGACAGAGCATCCCAAAGGTGTCACTGGACAGCAAGGCTTTCTGAATGGCCTCAGCCACAGGATGAGTAAGTGTGTGTGTGTGTGTGTGTGTGTGTGTGTGTGTGTGTGTGTGTGTCTGTCTTAGAGAAGAGAGAAAAAACACAGATGCTGTTTCACTGCGGTGGAATTTGTGGAGATGTGTCTTAAGTGAAGCATTAAAAGGGGCTATTTCCATCTCGGTAATGGTGTCAGTCTCTGTGTGTGTGTGTGTGTGTGTGTGTGTGTGTGTGTTACTCTCCCCCCAGTGAGAGAAGAGGAGAGGGTTGACGGGCTGGTGGCTGGAGAATCTGTTTGCTAAAGTGATTATTTGCTATGCAGCTTCTTTATCTGATTAATTTGGGGGAGGTGTGTGTGTGTGTGTGTGTGTCCACTGTGCGCTTTCTACAGGAGACCCAGTGACACAGATGTCCCTCTCCTTCCTTCTGCCCTTCTGCCCCCCACCACACACACACACAGAAACAAACGGCCCTCCCAGCCTAATGTGATTAGTTGTAGCCTGGTCTGGCCTGGAGGTCTGAGAGCAGCTGTCCTCAGATCAGGGCTCCTGACGGACAGCCGGCCGGGCCTGTTGCCGCACTGCTGTTTGTTTGTTTGGGGTCTGTGTGTGTGTGTGTGTCACTGCACATATGCCACACATGTGGATCATAACTCTGGTGTGTGGGTTGGACATACAGAGGAGGTGAAAGGCCGTCTGTTTGGCAAAATATAGTGACTGTTAAAGGCACCTTTTAAGAGTTTTTGACCTAACGTTTTCAAAGTCATTTTGATGCCATGTACCTTATACATAACATGACGAACGGCACTTCTGCCATTGTCTTAGCGCCTCCCGGTAGAATTCGGAGATGTCTTTCTACAGACTGCTGTCTGTGCATTCCCTCTATATTATATCAGTATGTTTATTATTGCGCTTCACTGTAGGGGGACCCCGAGAGCAAATCTTCTTTAGCGCTGCTTTAACTGTGATCCCTACAAAATGTTTACATTCAAGCTGAATTCACACTCTCCCCTACACACACACACACACACACACACACACACAGAGAGAGAGACGCGGAGACAATGGCACACAGTATGTCTTCCTGCCCAGTTGCAGGCCTCCCCTCCCCATGGTGTTCCTCTCTGCTGCTCACAGCTGGTGTGTGTGTTTGTTGTAAACACACAGCCCCCCCCCCCCCCCCCCCCCCCCCATCCCCCCTCCCAGCTGGGAATCACTTTGCACATTAAAGGGGGGGTCGGGCTGCGGCCCAAATAAAACTCCTTTACGGCCCCCGCGGGCCTTTCTCTTCCTGCCCCTCCAGAGGAGAGTGGCGTCCGGCCTGTTGGCCTGTTGTCCTGCTGCCTTTCATGGCTTTGTATTTAATGAGGCTAAAACTCGTACTCACTGCCTGGACAGACCTCTTGGTTTTTACTCTGCTGTGTCCTCATGGTCGGTAGCGGAGTAAAAACCAAGAGGAGAGAGATGCACTCAGTTCAGCTCAGTCGTCCACTGCGCCGGGAATCCAACGCCGCCATTCCACTCCTCTTCACTTCCGCAGCAGTCAGGGCTGTGTGTGTTTGCAGCGGCCAGGGCGGCTGTGTGTGTTGGCTGTGTGTGTTTGCAGCGGCCAGGGCGGCTGTGTGTGTTTGCAGCGGCCAGGGCGGCTGTGTGTGTTTGCAGCGGTCAGGGCTGTGTGTGTTTGCATGCAGGTTGTATCACCTGTTTGAGCCTCCTCCCTCCTGATTGGTGGAGCTGTTCATTCGGGGTCTGCTGTTGATCAGACAGGCTGATGTGTCTGACCTCCGTAACCTCTGGGTGGCACGTCAGTAGCTCAGGGATGTCCTGTGGGGTCAAAGGTCAGAATCACAGAGAAAGAGATCCGACACTTGGTTTCTATCCTTTCTTCTCCTGTTTATTTTTCCCACCCCCACCCCCCCAAAACAAACACACACACACACACACGCCGTCTCTTTCTCCTTGTCCTGTAAATGGACCTCTGAAGTTAAACTCTCGCAGGGACGACGAAATCCGAAATGCAAACATTTTGCGCTACACACTTTTGTCCTCTGCCTTCGAGTTGATACTGTGATCTCCGGTATGTGAAGGTGGCACACTTGAATTTTTGCTACCCCAGAGCTAACTTGCAATGCAACTTGCCATTAAATTAGTTCTGGGGTAGCTAAATTCAAAGTGTGCCACCCTCATGTACCGAAGGCAGAGGACAAAAGTGTGTTCAGGAAAACGTCTGCATTTCAGACTTTTTTTTGTCCCCGTGAGTTTAACACGTATGATAATTCAAAATCCCCATGTTATCTCCCCATAGGAAAAATGCATGGTTGTGGCTAAGCGTTGCTGTGCTGTGCGTGGTTGTGGCTGAGTGTTGCTGTGCTGTGAGCGACTGCTGTGCGTGGTTGTGGCTGAGTGTGGCTTCTAGATCCATTAATGTGACCGTGTCCTTGTCATGTCTGCAGAATGGCAGCGCCGGCTGGAGTGAAGAGGGCGATGGAGGAAGAGGAGCCAAAGGAGAAGCATCCAGAGACTTTGCCAAGGTAACCATACCAACAGGAACCACACAACGCACACCTTACCTAATCAACAGGAACCACACAACACACACCTTACCTAATCAACAGGAACCCCAGCACAGTACACATCACAAAACACATCACACCACAACACACCATTACCTTGAACCACATCATGCACTTAATTTAGAGACTGGCCACAACATAGATTTCCCTTCAACTGGAACCACAGGACAACCTCACAATCAGCTGGCATTAGCTTCAGCCTCACCACAATATAGCATTAGTTTCAGTGTCACCACAGGACGACCTCACCACAATATAGCATTAGCATCAGCCTTGCCACAATATAGCTGATTGTGATGTATGTTAGTGAGTTGTTGGGTGATCGTGTTATGATGTGTGTTAGTGAGTTGGTGGGTGATCGTGTTGTGATGTGTGTTAGTGAGTTGGTGGGTGATCGTGTTATGATGTGTGTTAGTGAGTTGGTGGGTGATCGTGTTATGATGTGTGTTAGTGAGTTGGTGGGTGATCGTGTTATGATGTGTGTTAGTGAGTTGTTGGGAGATCGTGTTATGATGTGTGTTAGTGAGTTGGTGGGTGATCGTGTTATGATGTGTGTTAGTGAGTTGTTGGGAGATCGTGTTATGATGTGTGTTAGTGAGTTGGTGGGTGATCGTGTTATGATGTGTGTTAGTGAGTTGTTGGGTGATCGTGTTATGATGTGTGTTAGTGAGTTGTTGGGTGATCGTGTTATGATGTGTGTTAGTGAGTTGGTGGGAGATCGTGTTATGATGTATGTTAGTGAGTTGGTGGGAGATCGTGTTATGATGTATGTTAGTGAGTTGGTGGGAGATCGTGTTATGATGTGTGTTAGTGAGTTGTTGGGAGATCGTGTTATGATGTATGTTAGTGAGTTGGTGGGTGATAGTGTTATGATGTGTGTTAGTGAGTTGTTGGGAGATCGTGTTATGATGTGTGTTAGTGAGTTGTTGGGAGATCGTGTTGTGGTGATGTGTGTAAGTGAGATGTCCGGTGTCTGTGAGCATCCTCTAAAGTGTCCTTTTCTTCCCCCCTCAGCTTTATGAGCTGGACAGTGACCCCAACAGGAAGGAGTTCCTGGACGACCTTTTCACCTTCATGCAGAAGAGAGGTAGGCTGCCCTGAAACTCTATTGTAGGCTGCCCAGAAGTCCAGTGTGGGCTCTGCCCGGTCTCCTCTCCTGTGTCTCTCCTCTTTGGCCCCTCTTCCTGACTGTGTCACTGAGGGGAACTGGAGTGTGTGTGTGTGTGTGTGTGTCTCACTGGAGTGTGTGTGGGGACAGGAGGAGTGTGTGGGGACAGGAGGAGTGTGTGGCTCTCTGTGACATCTTAAAGGCGTCTTTTTGGGTCACATCAGAGGGTTAACAGCATGGTGTTAAACGGCAGTTGCAGTGCATTGACCCTCTGAGACGTCATGCGGTAATACACGCGCACGCGCACAAGCGCACACACACACACACACACACACACACACACACACACACACAC
>NC_055967.1:23331220-23453720 GCF_018492685.1 Alosa sapidissima
GATATCAGTTATATATGGATAAGCTGTGTGATCACTATAGCCATGTGACTGCTTTAGCTTTATGACTTTGGCTGTGTGACTGATATGATCACTTTACTTACATGACTACTTAAAGATGGTATGTAGGGGAACAACTACCCATTTTTTGTATAAGTATATATACTTTTTTGATCCCGTGAGGGAAATTTGGTCTCTGCATTTAACCCAATCGGTGAATTAGTGAAACACAAACAGCACACAGTGTACACACAGTGAGGTGAAGCACACACTAATCCCGGCGCAGTGAGCTGCCTGCTACAACAGCGGCGCTCGGGGAGCAGTGAAGCATTATTGAAGGGGTTAGGTGCCTTGCTTAAGGGCACTTCAGCCGCAGCCCACTGGTCAGGGCTCGATCCGGCAACCCTCCGGTTACAAGTCCAGAGTGCTAACCAGTGGGCCACGGCTGCCCAAAGGGGTGTGCAACAACAATATTGACATTTCCGTTTGGAAAAGTGCATTATGAGCCTGATAGCCACCTAGCTATCTGAATGGAATATGTTATGTTTCAATCGGCATATCATGTGCTTCATGGAAATGCTTAGCTTAATGAAAACATTATTGAAGACTCACCAACTCAATTCTTCAGAGGCAAAGAAGTCATCTTTATATACATGTTAAGTCAGTGAGTAAGCTACAGCCAATGTTAAAGAGCTCTCTCACCAACCTGAGCTTATGATGAGGCACTGGGAAATTGAAAACTGAAGAAATTGACACTTCTTCTGGCCTCCCTTTGTTGAATTCATAATTTCCTTTTAAAAGTGTCTTATTTAATAGGAGATGACAACAATGACAAGCCAGCTAGTGCCTCTTATCTACTTTTGCATACTCAAGATGCGTTCCAAAATATGCATAGTGTGTAGTAACGTTCAAGGTAGAGCTGCATGGAAATTGAGAAGACCCAAAAAGTATCATCCTTACATATTTGATCAATAGCTCATTTTCAAAGGTTTTAATGCTCAATCAGAATAAAAACTATAGTTTGTGAAAAATATATTCTGAGTTGTTTGCGTTGAGTGTGAGATCCGGGGCTGCTAAGATAGCGTTAGAGCTAGATAAACTTGAACGTTAACTGAACGCCCCATCGCTTTGGCACCCCCCCATGGCGTAGTGCCCCTTTGCTGTACTGTCCCTCCCTTTTTGCGCCACTGATGGTATGGGGAGGTTTTTAGCTTACAGTGATTTAGAAATAGCAACAGAATGTGAAGGAATAACTGTTTGGATGTCCAGAGCACCTCTTGTGTTGTCCAGATATCCACCAAGTTAGCATGCTAACCAGCTGGCGTTGAGCAGCCTCTAGTAATACCATGTTGTACTACGTGGGGCCGCTGTTATTAAATACAATTCAAGTCAGTGGAAGAGTCCTGTGTGGCTACGTTCTAGACCACCTGAAGCCTACAGAATCGCCCATTGAAGCTTTATGACTACTTTAGCAATGTGACTCCTTTAGCGTTTGCGCTGCTCTGTGGTTGGAGCCTGTGCTGATCTGCATGACCTCAGGAGAGTGGCCACGCCTGACAGTCATGCTGCAGGGTCCATGACTCAAACACACACCTATGGGTCACAGGTGTGTGTGTGTGTGTGTGTCTGTGTCCTGGTGCTAAAAATGTGTTTCTGACCCAGACATAGCCACCTTCTGCATTTTATATGTGGCAACACGTCCTGTGGAAACTATAGAAACATTGCAAGTGTATGTGTGTGAGTGTATTTTTAGTTTGAAACAGTTTTGGCCATGCAATGAACTCTCCATAAGACCACCACAGTCGTATCCCACATCTTGTCTCATTATGACGTGTGTGTTTGGTGGGGGGGGGGGACCAACACCAACACCACCACCACCACCAACACCTGCAGCACACATATGTGAGCATATGCTGAATGTAGTTTACATGTCCATATGTGTGATGCAGGTGGGCGTTGGGAAGTGCAGTATGCGCACTGGCTAATTTAAGACATAATCTCAACCCTGAGCCAATCCCCCCTAACCACACACACACACACACACACACACACACACACACACACAGTGATTAATTGGTTTTATTCTAAGACTAATTCAATGTGTGAGTGTAGGGATTGAGCAGGCATTATGTTTGCTCAAAGGCTCCCTCCCTTCCCCCTCCCTTCATGAGTAGAGTCAGGTCTGTGTGTGTGAGAGAGTGTGTTGTTGTTGTGATATGTGTTGTTGTGATATGTGTGTGAGTGTATGTTACAATGTGTCTTTACTCCTTCAGCGGAGTAGTTAACGTGTGTGTGTGTGTTTGTATTAAGTGGACCCAATCCCTCCAAATGAGCTTCATTAGGTTGGGGTGTGTGGCTGTGTATCCACGCGCCCCCTGCTGAGGGCCGTCCCAGATTAAGAGTCATGCACTGGCCCCGGGGCAGTAGCGCGGTGGGGGAGGGGTAGCAGAGGGTCACAGCTCGTTGCCCTTATTAATGAGCCCCCACATGGTCATTAATAATCCCCCCACTGGCCACTACATGGGGACATGGAGTCCTGTGGGGGGCAGGGTATCCTGTGGGGGGACTGGGAAGGGCAGATGGGGCCACAACCAAGACACAGAAACCCTTTAGGGCCTGTCCAAACGACGCTGGGTTTTTTGAAACCTCTTTTTTATTTTATTTTTTTTGCGGTTAGGCCTTATGTCCACACGACCCTGGCATTTTAGGAGGCTGTACCCGATCTTTTAACAGGGTTCCAAAGTGGTGTGTTTTTTGTTTTTTTTGTTTTTTTTGTTTTGTTTTTTTGCCGCGTGGACAGCAATGCCGGCAATTTTAATCTCAACACAGCCCCACGCCTGCACCCAGCCACCACACTCGACTTGACACTCTGCTTGTCAGAATAAATCAAGCCATTTGTTTGGCATATTAAAATGTAATACTTTTCCCCCCCATCATGATTTCTGTGCACGCGGTATCAGCCTTTTGTGGCTAAGTTAGAAGCACACCATTAGCTTACTACATACTCTGACTAACACATGTTAATTTCTCCATTGTAACTTGCCCTGTACCAGACCTAATGCAAAACGTAAAAACATTTCCCGTAGTCTGCTTATCTCATGCGACAGCTTTTGGAATGTTTGTCTCTTTGTCGCAAATTATTGTGAAGCCTCTGCACAGTCACGCCGCCATCAACTGGCCTGGCATATGCACTACAGCGCTTTCTGTTGGTTTCACCTCTTTGTGTGGATGTGACCTTTTTTTTTTTTTTTAAACCAGTGTCATTAAAGGTGTGAAACCGGTAAGAAAAAATATACCCAATGCTGTGAGTGTGTGTGTGAATGTGAGTGTTTCATGTATCCTTGGAACTGTAAAACTCATAATAGCCTGTTGAACTGCTTTGGATATCAGAAAATTAGATTCCTAATGAAACTTGATTTGTAAAAATGAAGAAAATATAAAACATGTTTGTGTGTCCTCCTCAGGGACCCCAGTGAACCGCATCCCTATCATGGCAAAGCAAGTGCTGGACCTCTACAAGCTCTTCAAGTTGGTCACTGAGAAGGGAGGCCTGGTGGAGGTCATCAATAAGAAGATCTGGAGAGAGATCACCAAAGGCCTCAACCTACCTACCTCCATCACCAGTGCTGCCTTTACGCTCCGCACACAGTAAGACACACACACACACACACACACACACACACACACACACACACACAGTCTTTGAGAGTGGGGAGGATTGGCTAGTAGTTCTCCAAATATGACATAGTGGTATGCATCTGTATGCATGTTCTGTATGTTTTCACGTTGAGGCTGAAGTACTTGTGGATATTGTTTACCTACTGTAATTTCCCAACTATTAGCAGCGGCTTATACATTGATTTTGCACAATTTCTTCAGCTAGGATGTTAATACACACAGGGGCAGTTAATATGGTATTAATGTGGTTTTGTTTCTTTTAACTTTAAAACACTGTCCTGCGGCTTATACACAGGAAATTACTGTAAATACTTTAATAAACAAGTGTTAAACTTCTCTGTCACTCGTGCTCTCTTTCAGGTATATGAAGTGCTGTACGGTACCTTGCGAGTGTTAAACCTTTCTTTCTTTCTTTCTTTCTTTCTTTCTTTCTTTCTTTCTTTCTTTCTTTCTTTCTTTCTTTCTTTCTTTCTCTCTCTCACTGTCTGTCTGTCTCTCAGGTATATGAAGTACCTGTACCCTTACGAGTGTGAGAAGAAGGGTCTGAGTTCTCCAGGTGAGCTCCAGGCGGCCATCGACAGTAACCGGCGTGAGGGCCGCCGTCCCAGTTACAGCAACAGCCTGTACCGCTTCTCGCCGTCCCCCAGCGGAACCTCCCACATCCTCACCCCGCCCAAGGTCCACCTGCCCTCCTCCGCCCACAACGGCCTGCAGGAGAGCGGCAGCCCTGCCCTCAAGAAGGGCACAGGTACGACACACCTGAGACAGATGGTAGGGGTGATGGGCACAGGTATGACACACCTGAGACAGAGGGCAGGGATGACTCGCACAGATACGACGGGTACAGGCATTATTGCTAGTGCAGGGTTCGTGATGATGGGAACAGGTAGAACACACCTGAGACAAAAGGTAGGGATGAATAGGAAACAAATACTAGATCATACGGCGTCATGTTTGGATGGTGGATTTGATGGTGTATGTCATACAGTGTCATGTTTGGATGGTGGATTTTGATGGTGGGTGGGAGGGGCTTAAAAATGTTTTAAAGGACAAGTTCGGTATTTTACACTATATTATATATATATATATATATATATTCTGGGATTATTTCTATTTATTTATTTAATCAAATGTTCATACAAATTCACAAAGTTCTCATCAGCTAGCCAATGATTAAATGTAATGGAATATTCAACTAAGGTAGACTGTTGTTGTTCACAGCACTAAGCTATTTATGGACTGATCTACTCTGAGTCTCTGGCCCTCTCTTAGAGCCAGGCATAGTGAAGTGGCCCTCGGAAGAAAAAGTTTGGGGACCACTGGTGTAGAGCATGTGGCAATGGTACAGTTGTGCTCTCTGGTGCCCCCTCCTGTCAGATTATGTCCTGGATGATTGTCATGTTCAGGGGTTTTAAACGAGATCAGCTTGTGACCGTGTTGACCAGAGCTTGGTATGCCGCATAGAGTAGAGATGTGGAGTGGAGATTACTTGTCTGAAGATGAATCTGAATAAAGACTTGTCTCGGCATGTGAGTCTTTTCTCTGACTCTCTGGTTATCTATAGCATTCTTTGTTCCTTTTTGATACTGGAAACTCTCTGGTGTCTATCTTGTGTTCAAATTATCTTTCTCTAACCTCGCTTTCTCATTCTCTCTCTCTCTCTCTCTCCCCCTCTGTCTTTCTCTTTCTCAGTGCCGGAGGAGGGTCCTGCGTCCATGTTGCCGGGGCGACTGCCCCTGGCGTTGGCGCTTGGTCACCAGCAGCAGCTGGCGCGTGCGGCGACCCTGGAGCAGCTGCGTGAGCGTCTAGAGACAGGCATGGGCATGGGGGCGGGCGCGCTGGATGGACAGGACCGCAGCATGGCACGGCTGGCCGAGGAGCAGCACCGACTCCTGCAGCAAGCTTTCCAGCACAACCTGCTGGCCATGGCCTCGCAGGTCAACTCTGCCGGGCTGCACCTTGGAGCACCAAAAGGTACCGAGAGACGGACGCACATATATACACATGCACATACACACACGATGTTGTTAAGCATGACGCGCAAGCGGAGTGCCTAAAACCCCCCCTTAGCTGTTCTAAAATCAGTGTAACCTACGGACTCAAGTGGCGTATTGCTTTTCTAAAACGGTTACTACATATATCTGGCAAGATTTCATAAAATAAAGGCACAGCAACGAGAAATGTAACAATGTATTCATAGATAATACATTCTTCCACCAAGAAATATATTTTCTCTATCAGAATAGTTGCCAAGCAATTTCGAGACACAGCTACTCTAACTTTTGTATCGAGATGTGGCAGTACAGTAATATAAAACGAAATGCGGTACAGCGGCATCAAACGCGATTCAGCCAATCATAATCAAGGACCGGAACTATCCGTTTTAGAAGTTGCATATTAATGCCACGTTCCAGTTTTCTCGTAAAACGACTCATGTTTGGGAATGATGTCACATCCGATGGGTGCAGCCATCTTGGAATTTCAAACTCCGGGTACTCTGGGTTCGAACAAGCTGAACTAGTCGGGATATAACTTCCTGCCAATTCCTGTGAGTAAGTAGCTTGAGAATAAAACTCAGTAACCGACTTGGGAGGACAAATGGAATGCAGCATAATGTTTCTAAAGGAGGCTAATGTAGCCTAACTGTACACACACCGCCGCCCCTGTCAAGGACTCATTTTACGTTCAATCATGTTCTATCTTAGTACTTTATTCTATTCGGTTGGTTGCTGGTCGCTGAACCGCGTCATAGCTCATTACCATAAAGTTGACTGACTGTCAACTTTCTGCTTGATGCTCAAGTCGCTCAAGACGCCCAAAATGCAACGCCAGCGGGCTTCTCTCAGCCGCTTCTGGCAGCTGAGAGAAGCCGGCTTCCATTGAAAATGACTTCCTGAATCTTTGGAAGCTCAAGTCGGCGGCGGTGTGTATGTACAGTAAGGGTGTTAATGTTTCTAAAGGATGCTAATGTAGCCAAAGGGTGCTATTTTTTCCTTTAAAAAACTAAATGCGGATACTTTGGTGATATGGTTGAGTTTGGGTGGAGTTTGATCTGGCTTAAAGAAGCTAATGTTGCTAAATGATAATATTATGGTGATGTGGAGTTGGGGTGATGTTTGGTCACGCTAAACTAAAAGGATCTTTTTGCCTCCCAGCAGAGGACAAGCAAGACAAACAGAAGCAGGACATGTCTCTCAGCATCTCCTCCAATGGATCCACCAGCATCACTGTGTCTGTGGAAGTCAACGGAACTGTCTACACAGGTGTGTGTGTGTGTGTGTGTGTGTGTGTGTGTGTGTGTGTGTGTGTGTGTGTGTGTGAGAAAAATAAATAAATGCTGCAAACCATGGCGTGTTGGAGTTTATTACCCTGTGTGTGTGTGTGTGTGTGTGTGTGTGTGTGTGTGTGTGTGTGTGTGATGTAACCTGTCCTCCCCCTCTTTTCCCCTCTGCAGGGACGCTGTATGCCCAGAAGGTCTCTGGCGGGGTGCCCACCTGCTCCACAGCGACCCCTGCTGGCCAGAGTGGAAGTCCTAATGTGTCCTCCTCATCCAAAGGCCCCAGCTCAGCTGACCCCCCCAGCTGCACCTCCCCATAACCTCCCCATACCCCAACCCCCCCCCCCACACACACACACACACACACACACACACACACACACACACACATATTTTGCATCTCCAGTCTCTGGAGGGGTGAGATGACACCCCCACCCCACCCAACAGGCTCTCAGCAGCACCCTATGACCCCTACCCAACCAAATCCAGACGCCTATGACAAACACACACACACACGTCGCCTCAGGAAGGAGTCTCAAAGTGAATGTACTGAACTTTTTAAAAATGGAAAACAAACTGCAACACGATTACCTCATATTTTTAGCCCTCATACTGTTCAAGGAGAAGAATGTGTTACTTTACTAAAGTGTGGATGTCATAATACACATAAGCAGTCACACATGAATATATACACACACACACACTCACACATTCACATACACAAGCAATGCAATTATAGTAGTAGAGTAGATTGCTCTGCCAAACTACTGTAGTGTGTGTTGAAGTTTAAGTGTGTCACACACCTCAAACATACCTCACCTGGAGGAGTCCACACACATACACACACACACACACACATACACATACCCACTTTATATGGAGGAGTCTACAGATGCACACACATCTACCTCAAGGAGTCTGCGCGCATGCACGCACACCTTACCTCATGGATCCTCCATGCACATACACACACACACCTTACCTCATAGAGTCTGCACACACACACCTCACCTCACATCATAGTCTGCACACACACACACACACACACCTTACTTCAGCTCATAGAGTCTGTATCCACTTCTCAGGTTGTCCTCAGGAACTGCAGACGAACTCTGGGAGAAATCTCAGCACATGACTCAGCTCACCTGACCTCACTTCACGCTGTGTTGTGTTGCGTTGGGTTATGTTGCACTGCGCTTATCTCAGCTGCCCACCAGAGGGCGCTGTGCTCTGTGAGCGGAGAGGTCCTCACTCTTCTCTCCCACAACCCACTGCAGCTGCATGTTACGATCAATGAACTTTGACCCCGGGAATGTGGCATGTGTGTGTGTGTAAGCCGTGAAGTCGTGCGTGGCATCTCCCTTTTATCCTTATGTTTTTGTTTTCTTTTAATTTTGCTTGATCTTTCTAGCTTGATAAAATCCAGAACTATAATTTTGAGTTCGGTATAAGCAGTTTTGTATTTTATTTTACCAGTATTTAGGCCTTTTTTTCTCAAGGCAATTGATTGGTCCATATGATTGTTGATGGGATCTGATTGGTTGTCTCTTTAGTTGACCTGAAGATATTTGTGTAGCTATTACGCTTGAGACATGCCTGTTCAAGTGAACGCTGCTTTTCATCAGGTTCTTCATCTGTCAATCATAGAGAAGGCGTGAGACTATCATTCACAGGCTGTGGACATCACTAAAGTTGTACTCTGTGTGAAGACTGAGTGGCCCTTTTAAATGGAGTCACACTTTCAACAGCAATATAAATATTATTATTATTATTATTTTAATACCGAACATAAAGTACCACGTTATGTTTTCCTTCTTTTTTGTAAAACTGTGTTGTTAAATTTCAGACCTCATTTTCCTTTCCATATTGGAAAGTTTGTCTCAGGAAGTTCAAATGGATATTTTACAGATATATTGCAAAAAAAAAAACCTTGAAACCTCATGTGGAAATGGAACAAACCTCAAACTTGACAATGCTACCTCATCATAAAAACCGTTGGCCTCAAACCGAACAGGTCGTCTTTCTTAAGTCAGTATTGTGAGTTTGTACCAGAAATACCTCAGACATGACTAGGAGGCGTTGGCGAGACTTAGCCATAGTACTGTGTGTATCTCACACCTCAGCTGGAGCTCCGATCGAGAAGGACTAGGGGCTCCTAGCGGACATGAAACGAAAGGAAACGAGAAACCTTCCAGAAAAACCTCAGACTTCAGCCCCAGAGGAACCTTGTGCGACATTCTCTGGGATCTGCGTAGGAGGCATGGGGTGGGCGTCAGAAATGACGGCACAGCTGCAAACCAAAGACTGGCTCAGGATCGCTGGTCCCTCTCCGGTGTTTAGCACACTGTATTTACAAAGTGGAACTTTACCAGTGGAATTAAAGTCTGACGTGTTATTAAACAATGTGTCTGTGAGTCATCTTTATTTTCACACTCTGCTTATGACACACACACGTTGTAGAGAGCACTTCTATCAGGTGAAAGACAATGGAAGGCAACCTGCACACCTTGATAGAATGGGAGAGCAACCTGCACACCTTGATAGATTCTACTGCAGGTGCAGCTATTTCACAAAAACAACTGAAGAGAAAAGACAACACTGGAGCAAAACAAGAGACTAAAGTTCCAATATTGTGCTTTCCTTTTCTCTTAAGGTCAAGGTGAGAGAGTAAAGTTGCATTAGTATGCTGATGTTGGTTAAGTCTTGAATGTAAATGATCTGGTCATGAGACGAAGGACCAATCAGATCTAGACTATATCTACACTAATATGAGTGCCACCACAGTAACTGCATGTTACTGTGTAACATGCAGTTAATAACTTCTACACTACAACAGCCACAAGGAGATTCAAGATGCTCTCCTGCTGTGCCTATTATTCAGCAGTCGGCTAATATCAGGAAAAAACTCGACAAAAGGACAAAATGTTTCTACTACTTTTTGGATTTGCAGTTGGTTATGCCACTGTGCCCATGTGTTTCATGGTAGAGTCCAGTGAGCTTAATGAGAGTCTGCGCCTTTGGTCCCTGTGGCCGGGAGTGTGTCTGCAGGCTAATCTGGCCAGGCACAGCAGGAGAGCAGCATAAGATAATAGAACGGGAGGGAGGGAGGAACAGGAGAACAGTGGACAGCTCAACATTTTGCACTGAAATTCACTTGTGATGCATAATGGTAACCACCACTGAGCAAAACGTAAAAACACAAATGATGCCATGTTAAACACAGCGACTCAAAACTGATCACACTTGTTTCGAATGATGACATAATATACAACATAAGCTAGTTCAGAGTGTGAGCAGGTTGCTGAACAGTGCAGGTTCATATCCAAAATGGACAGAAACTATAAGTGAGGCATTCAGAGTACATTGTAGACTGCAATGTACTTCTCATTTACAGTACTGAAATGTCTTTTCCAGTATACAGTTTTTCACAATTGCTAACCTTCCATCCTTTTCTTAAAACTGTAAACACAAACCCCTATTCTCAATGCTTAATTTTTACTGGATTTACAGTAGGCTAAATATCGAATCCACTGAGTTATGGAATCTTTTTGCTTTGTTTTGCTTTTTAGATGCATAATGCAATTACTGTATTCTAAACAATAATAATGTCTCCTGGAACTATGAGCTGCCCTGAACACTGCGTTTTCCATTTTTTTATGTAGTGTGTAATGACTGCTCAGCAATGTGTTCATTTTGACTGCTTTGTGAAGACAGTGTTTAGTTTTGAGCACAGGTACAACTGTTTTGAAGCCATTGTCCAGTTTTGCAGAGGTTGTCAGAGGTTTTTGTGAATGTAGTTTGAGACTATCTATCCCGTGACCCCATCACAAGCATAAAGTTGGTAAATTTCAGTGTATCAGGTTGAAATTGATTTACATACATTTACATATTCAATACTTAATATTATGCCATTATTGATGAGTAGTTCAACTGATGTGTGATTGCAATGCTGGATCAGTGCTCACTCTGTTGTTGTGCTCTCATGTACTGCACTGAGGGGGACCCAGCTGTAGGGGGCAGTATTACCCTGAACTCTAGTAGTCCTCAGAACGTCTGCTGAAAGGTCCTGGTCTGTTACCAAACAGGATTAATTTCCAGCACTGGGAGAAATGGCAGGAGTATGTCAAGAATAACCACCAATAATCTAACAAAAACTTGCTGTTGTCCAGTGTACTGAATATACGGTATATAATACGGTAATAATAAGAATATGTGTGTGTGTGTGTGTACATGCATGCATACAGTGTATACGTTTGTTTGTGTGTGTGTGTGTGTGTGAGTGTGTGTGTAGATGCATGTGTATATGTTTGTGCATGTGTGTCTGTTTGTTAGTGTGTTTGTGTGTGTGTGTGTCTAGATAAGCTGTCTGTGGGGCATCTTATCTGAGCAGTCTTATGTCTGGGGTTGAATTGTAATGGCTGTGTGTGTGTGTGCGTGTGTGTAGAGGGATGGTACAGATGTCATCCAACATCTGGGCAGGAAGTGACCATGTGATCTTCTGGATCCCTCCCTTATCTCGAGCCCCCCGCCCACACACACAAACACACGCCTCATATCCAGTCTTCTTTCTCCTCCCCTGCCACTTTCATTGTACGCTGTCCCTCTGCCAACACTCGAGATTACTCTCTAGGAACTACACACACACACACTCACGCTCTCTCTCTCACACACAGACACACACACACACATACAGTCACGCAGGAAGTCCCTGAGGACCATATCATCTCCCTCTGAAACCAGTGGTTCACCTAAAAGGCCAACATCACACTGCTTGCCCAGTTCTAGTTCTGACCCGCAGACTGCGGTCCGGACCACCAGATGGACTATCAGGACGGAAGGGCCAACGCTCCGAGAGACGGATATTTATCTTACATCATCATAATCATAAGCGGGATGGCAGTAAGTATTTATTCATATTAATATGTGGCTGTTGATTAATTTTCCTCCTGTAAATATTGTCCCATCGTGCGCATACATTATGCGTTTTAGCCTCGCCATGTTGATCCTTGATATTTGTGAAGGTTAGAATTACGAACAGCATAAGATCCTTACACCAAACACACATCAGAGCACACACACATCACGGCACATACAAATCCCACCACACACATGACAGGACACACACACACTGAACAGAGATCACACTGATCCCAGCTCACACAGTTTCTCCTGCACTCATCTCTCTCCACCTTAGCAGGCTTGAAGCTGAGTGTGTGTGTGTGTGTGTGTGTGTGTGTGTGTGTGTGTGTGTGTGTGTGTGTGTGTGTGTGTGTGTATGTGTGTGTGTGTGTGGAGTAGAGATATGGAGTGAGGACTCTTCTCCACCAGCGTGGGAGCCTTCTTGTCTGACAGAAGCAGCATGCGGTCCGGCGGCAACTCAACTCCACGATAGACCACGTTCACACGGTAGCAACTCAACTCCATGATAGGCCACATGCACACGTCAGTCGCAGGATGGATTAAGGCGTAAGGCAGGGGTGTCTGACGTACCCAAGTGGACGGGTTGGCATCCAGGCCGAGGGGTTGCCATCCAGCTGAAGGGTTGGCATCCAGGCCGAGGGGTTGCCATCCAGCTGAAGGGTTGGCATCCAGGTTGCGGGTGAGTGGATGTCCGCTGTCATGCCTGCTGAGGAAGAGGAGGACGAGCAGCCAATGTGGCAGTCGGTGGCACTGTTCTGCTGCAAGGGCATAATCGAGGGCATCATCGTGGTGCTCTTCCTCTGGCTCCTTGTACAGGTGCTCTTTACCAAAGAGCTGGAAGGTGAGTGTGGTTTGTGCTTGGTTGTCCTATGTCCACTGTTCCTGTTGCTTATTATAAGTCTGGATGCAGTTGCTTACTGTAAGTCTCGGTCCGGGTGCAGTTGGGTGTCCTATTGAGCCAGATCCCTGTCATACTTCACTGTGCACTACCATCTCTGCTGCAACGCTTGCATGCATCCTGGTTTGTGTGTGTGTGCGTGTGTGTGTGTATGCGAGTGTGTATAGTGTGTGAGAGAGCGAGTTATCCTGATCCCTGGTGTGGTTGTGTTTGACTGTGCAATGTCCATGCCTCTCACTGCTGGTTGGTACGTTGAAGGGTTTGTCTTTCACCTCGTGCTCATATCTGAACCCTGTGGTCCTCATGCTCATACTGCATGTCTGAACCCATATAATGGCTCCGACGCCCATGCTGTGATAGATAGATAGATAGATAGATACTTTATTGATCCCCAGGGGAAATTCAAGGTCTCAGTAGCATACAGACATCACACACACATTCACTAACAGCAGAAAAAAGTAATTAAAAGTATATAATATAAAAAACACATCTAAGCAATAAGGACAGTAGAAGATAAAGAATATACTAAATATACTAAAATAGAAATTATACTAAATAACACTTAATCTAAATAAATTCTAAAAACAGTATCCACATAGAGGGTGATTAATCAAGAGGCACTTGCAATGACTGAGGCAGGGACTGAGCCTGTGATTCTCTGTGCATAGTAAGGTAAGGTAAGGTGCTCTGTGTGAGTGAGTGTCATGGTGATGGTGCAAATGAGTAAGTCCAACAGTGCAAGAATAAAGTCTAGAGACCAGCATAAAATAAATATGGACATATCAGCGAGTAGGCAAGGTAATATAAAAAAAACTATAGAAAAAACTATATCTATATCTATATCTATATATATATATAACTATATTAAGAAAGTGGTGGTTTGTTGAGCCATGGCCCATCCTGACAGAGTAAGTTCTCACACTCCTGGTCATCTTGGCGGTCATCTTGAGTTGTCCTGCACTTCTACACTAATCCTCCATCCCAGATCTGACTCCTCTAGTGCTCATCTAGTGCTCCCTCCTGCTCTCTACTACTGTGCTGCTGCTACTATCGCCATAGCAAAACTGCAGAGAAAATTAAAAAACTGCACACCACCATTGTCACTCAGTGGTGGAACAGTTTACCATGGAGTGGGCTTTATGTCCAGATGTTTCCTCCACATTACTGACCATTCGAACCAACGCTCAGAGCAGAGAGATCGGGAAGAGGCCATGTTAGAGTAGAGTGCATGTTGTTTTTTAAGGCAACTGGAACTGACCTGTCGCTAAGCGCCACCCTTAGAACGCAGATGAGCCAATGACAGTCCAGCCTCAACAGACTCAGACATCAGCTCGATCAACTCCATAGGAAACAACATGGAGGAAGCATAACATTACAAATGAATGGTTATTTATGGAGTTTATTTCCATAAATACCCGACAGATAACCATGGTCAAACGTACATGTTTTTCTTTAAGGCAACTGGAATTGGATGTTGGGTGCTGATCCGAAGTGGATTGTGCTGTAGGATGTTGGGTACTGACCTGAAGTGGATTGTGCTGTAGGATGTTGGGTACTGACCTGAAGTGGATTGTGCTGTAGGAGAGCTGAGCTAGAGGTTGATGTAACAGTGCTTGTAGATGAGACCCAGTGTGTCTGTGCTGGATTGTGTTTCTTAGAGATTACAGTTGAACAGGTGCTGCTGCTGTCGGGTTGTGAACCCTTGGCTCAGGTCAGGTCTGTGGATTAAGCCTTCTGTCCACCCTCTCTCCATCTCCCTCTCTCTTTCTCTCTCCATCCCCCTCTCTCTTTCTCTCTCTCCGTCCCTCTCCCCATCTCCCTCTCTTTTTCTCTCTCCCTCTCCATCTCTTTCTTTGCTCTCTCTCTCCGCTCTCCATCTATCTCTTTCTGCTCTCTCCCTCTCTCTCTCCCTCTCTCCATTTCTCTCTCTCTCTTCTCTCTCTAGTTCACCTGCAGGTTCTCCTGGGGGCGGGGCTTGCTGTGTTCTGCCTCTCCCTGCTGCTGGGCTGTTTCCTGTGCTTATGGCAGATGAGGTCACTTCCTGCCGAGAACAAAGAATCTCCAGCTCTCGTCGCCGATTGCTCAACCACACCCTCCGCTGATGTCACTTCCTCTTCCCACTCTCCACCCATGAGGGTTCTGAATGAGGAGCCGGAGGAGGAGGAGGAGGAGGAGGCGGGGCTTGATTACCCCTCTGCATTTGGAAGCTCCACCCCTTCTGATGATGACTTCTACATGTTGCCGTTAGCGACGCGGTCCCGAACAGACGCCCCCAAGTCGTACTTCCCCCTGCGCCGCCTCAGCTCCCCGACCCTGTCGGCCCCTCTGTACCGGCCCATGGACTGCCCTCGCGGCTCGTTGCCCTGCCTGCCCCACCTGCCCCGCCTCAGCTTCCTGTCCCGCACGCGGAGGGCTCTGGAGCGCCGCTGCACCGTGGCGGCCGACGCCTACCCCTACACCGAGCACAGCCGCCTCACCGGCCCTGCCACCTCCACCGCCCCCTACCTCCCAGGCTCCGCCCCTACTCTCAGCCACTTCCAGACTCAGTCGTCCCTCCCCAATTACGGCACCGCCTCCTCTGCAGCCCCCGCCCACAGACCCACCTCTTCCATAAGCTCCACCCATAATGTATATAGATCCACATCCTCCATAGATCCCGCCCCTAGACCCAGTGGAGACGGTGGTATGATGGGCGGGGCTAGGGGTGGAGCCTCTGGAGCTGTCTGTAGTCCCGCCCACTCCACAGGCCCCTCCTCCGCTCCGTGCTCCCCGTCACTGCAGTTCTCGCTCTGCTTCTCGGCGGCGCGGCGGACCGTCACGCTCACGTTGCTGGGCCTCAGTGGCGCCGCCTGCAGGCTGGGCACGGTGACTGTGCTGGCCCGGCTGCCCCCGGCGCGGCCACTCCCGGCAGAGGTGAGCGCGCGCCACCGCAGCCTGAGCCCCGAGCTGCACGGGCCCGACCTGGAGCTGGCCGTCTCCTCGCTGGAGGAGCTCCGCACGAGTGTGCTCAGGCTGGACGTCTTCTCCCAGGACCTGCCTGGACATACACACACACAGACACACACACACACGCACACACTCGCCCCGCTGGGGCAGCTGGAGCTGACCTGCAGCGAACTGGCCTGGGAGCCAGAGATGGCCCTTACCTGCACGAGACAACTTAGACCCCTCAGAGGCAACACACAGGTATTACAGCAACACACAGGTACACACAGGTAACAATACACAGGTACCTCAGCAACACCCAGGTATTACAGCAACACACAGGTACACAGGTACACTCAGGCAACAACACACAGGTACTTCAGCGACACACAGCAACACACAGGTACTGTACCACAGCAACACATAGGTACCTAAGCAACACACCAGTATTACAGCAACACAAGTATTACAGCAACACACAGGTGTACACAGGTAACAACATACTGGTATAACAGCAACACACAAAGTATTACAGCAACACACAGGTATACACAGGTAACAACACAAAGGTGTAACAGCAACACACAACAACACACAGGTAGTGCACCACAACACACTGGTGTAATAGCAACACACAGGTATCACAACAACACACGACTATTACAGCAGTGAGTGTGTGTGAATCTGCTGCTGTTTTGTGGTTGATTCAGTAATCCCTGACTTCCCGTCTCCATGGAAAAGTTGAACCTGAGCCTGACCCTTGACCTCTTTCCATCTCTTGCAGAGATGGTTTTCCCATGATGCCGTTGGGGGAGGGCAGACCCTGCCTCAGCTCTTCATCCTCATGCAGTACCAGTCTCTGCCTCACTGCCTCAAAGTCATGGTCCTAAAGGCAGAGAACCTCTCCACCGGCACAGGAACACAAGGTAGAGGGAAGGTGTTCTACACCTGTCCATTTCCTTCTCTCTCCTTTTCTTCTTCCTTTCTCTTTCTCTCTCCTGTCATACCGGTCATTCTCTCTCGCTCTGGGTGTACGAAACGGCTCTATCCCCCATCATCCTCTCTCCCTCTGGGTGTACGAAAGGCCTCTGTCCCCCATCATCCACCTCTGGGATGTGAGGCGGCATCCCTCAGACTTGGCATGTCATGCAGCACACACAGATTATCTTATTTGGAATGACCGATACTGATACTATACTGAAACAATAGACCTCTGAAGTTCACCTACAAAAAAATCCCAAAGCTCCCATCTTTGCCCATATAAGTAGATCCGGGTGTTAATTGAAGCTAACTACCCATGGCAAGTTGCATTGCAAGTTAGCTCTGGGGTAGCAAAAATCTAAGTTTGCCGTCTTAACGTACCTAAGATCACTGGAGCAACTGGAAGGCAGAGGACAAGAGTGTGTTGAGCAAAATGTCTGCATTTCAGACTTCTTCATCCCCGCAAGAGTTTAACAGGTGTGATAATTCGAAACCCCCATGTTTTTTTCCCATAGGAAAAAACGCAAGATACCGGATCTTAAAGATGGAAGCTTTTTTGTAGGCGAACTTCAGAGGTCTTTTTATTTGGAATGACCGATACTGATACTATACTAAAACCATTTATTTGGAATGACCGATACTGATACTATACTAAGACCATTTATTTGGAATGACCGATACTGATACTATACTGAAACCATTTATTTGGAATGACCGATACTAAAACGAGTCCAAATGGTCCCCAATGGTCACTATAAAGGAGAGTTACAGAATTATAAATTTACAAAACACCTGCTTTTTGTGGAGTATTGTGTATAGACTGATGAGACAAAAAAATGAATTAATTTTTTTTAAGATGAGTCTGAAACATAACAAAATGTGGAAAACTTGAAAGGGTCTCAAAATGTTCCGGTTGCACTGTACATTCATACACACATTCAGGGCACACACACACACCCACGTGAGATTGTGAGCCCAGGAACTCTTGAGTGAAAAGCCCCCAGTGGGGTTGGACTGATCCGTGATTTGTTGCCCAGGGACAGTGGGAGCGGGTAGGGGCTGGATGGAGTAAGCCCTCATGTTTGCTTTTAATGTGGGGGATTAAACGATTGTCTTACAGGATGCGCAAGGTCCGCAGCAGATCATCCCGTTTTTAATGACATTGTAGTTTAATCTCTCTCTCCTCTCCTCGCAATCCTTCAGACGCACCCGGCGCCTGAGCGCTGGTCTTACTACACTGCAGTCGGAGCCCCCGGTACCCCTAGCCTGCGGGTGTGGTTCTGCCAGGGCAATCCACCCTACTGGTGAATGGGGCAGTGGTAGTGTAGTGGTTAAGGAGCTGGGCTAGCATACAGTAACAATTCCCGGCTTCCACTGATGTGCCCTTGAGCAAGGCACTTAACCCCCGAGTTGCTCCGGGGACAATGTAACAATGTCTCTAATACAATTGACATGTGTAAGTCGCTTTGGAAAAAACTAAATTAATAAATGTATGTATGTAATTAATAAATTAAGACCACACGCCGAATGAATGACCTGTAGCCATGAAGTCTGTGGCTTTGATCAGTGTGCAGAACGGGAAAGATCAACGGCCGGATTACTTGAGGGCAGCTGTGTGATTTTTGTTGTGGCTTTGGTCAGCAGGTTATGTCTACAGCCAGACAGGATTTTAGCTCATGAGGATAAGAGTCTAATCTCCATCTCTGCCTGTTTCACTTCACTCCTGCTCTCTCTCTTCATCTCGCATTCTATCCCTCTCTCCCTCTGGTCCTCCATCCCTCTCTGTCTCTCTTTTCTTTTTATCTCCCTTTGTTCTCTCCATCTCTCTTTACCCTTCTCTGTCTCTCACTGGTCTCTCCCTTTGACCATATCTATCTCTTTCTCTCTCACTCTCTCTTTTTCCTCTCTCTCTCTCTCTTTACCCCTATCTCTCTCTCCCTCTCTCTTCCCCTACCTCTCTCTCTCTCTCTCTCTGACTGTGTCTCCTCTGCATCTGTCCAGACCACCATGTGGTGGTGAATCTGCGACACGCAGGAGTGGTGATGTCTTCTCAAGCTACCCAGGGGGCCGCTGGGCAGACTACTGTCTGGAACTCTACCTTCCTGTTCGACCTGCCACCCGGAGATGTCACGCAGCTGCCACTGGTCCTGGAGTTCATTCTCATCAAGGTCGGAATCTCACTACGGTCTCTATGGCAACATTTCTCATATACCGCAGTCTCAGCACCTGTAGTGCTTAAGGTGTCAGTGTCAAACAGTCAGAGTAAACACATTCAAAATCAGTCAGATAAAGGTGATAAGCTGATCTTAGACAACCATTTGTGAAGTTGTAGTAAAGATGTAACGACTGAATTGTCTTATTTTTCTGGGCAGGGTTGCCTATATTCAACGAGCAATATCGTGGGACGCATTGTGATTGGCCAGGAGGCTGAGGAGGCGGGGCAAGCACACTGGAGAGACATGTGCAACATGAGCCAAGTGGAAGTTGCCCGATGGCATGTCATCCAATAAGAAGCGCTATAGGATGCATCTCATCAATCATCCAATAAGAAACTGAATGAAACTGTAAGTAGCAGTCCATAATGGAGAGTGTTCAGTGGAACCTGGAGCATCTTCTAAAGAGAACTAAAATTGTGTTCAGTGGAACCTGGCGCACCTTCTGAAGAGAACTAAAATTGTGTTCAGTGGAACCTGGAGCACCTTCTGAAGAGAACTAAAATTGTGTTCAGTGGAACCTGGAGTATTTTTGGAGGAAACCTAAAATTGTGTTCAATTAAACCTAGAGTACCTTCTCAAGAAAACCAACATTATTATCAGTTGAATCTGGATATTTTCTGAAGAGAACTAAAATTGTGTTCAGTAGAAACTGGAGTACTTGCTGAAGGAACTGGTAAAAAATAAACTTTTCAATTGTTTATAGCTAAGGCTCTCACATGTACTGTAGACAGGTAAAACATATCTATTCTGATTATCTAGTATGTGTGTCTGCACTTGCATAGTTGACTGTGTGCGTGTTATTATTTGGATTGTATACATTTTCATATTGTTTGTAATGTAGGGGATTCCTGATCATCAGTTATTTGGTTGTTTTAGTCTAACGTCACAAGTCATTTCCAGGTGTAAATTAATTTACTAGCGCAGCCACAATCTGTGAGCCTTTTCACCATGACCTCCTTTTAGTGAGGGAAAAAGAAAATCGCTTAACTCTACAGAGAAATTACTATAGCTGTGCAGCCAGATGATATAAGCAAGGGTGAAGATCAGGCCTCCATGAAAAATAGGAATGAGCGTTTTGTTGTAGGCTACTCTGAACAGCAGGAAAAACTGTCTTTTAATGTCTATGGAAAACAATTAGTTGCTCTGGGCCCAGTAGAGTACCGAAGTGTGTCTGTTTCCATTACGGCAGTGTCATACCCTGGAAATCTAGAGTTCTCGCGAGAGCACAATGGAATTGTCTCTGCGAGACACTCTGGCAATGAGCAATGATGCACGTTACTTTTACCCCTTGCATCCTGTGGAACCAATGAAATCGGCGGAGGAAACCCATGCTAAAACTAGATGTACCGCATAGCGGTACAAAATATGACCGCCGCTCAGTTCTGTACATCCGTTCCGCGAACATAAATCTCACTAATCAATTTGTATACATCTTCTACTCCACCCCCACTCTTGAAACTTTTGTGTATGCTTGTTTGGCATGCCTGTGTCTGTGTGTGTGCGGGCCGCACAGCAAGTAGCCTACTGGCGCTGCGAAGGTGAATAGATTTGTAGCACTAGCCAAAAAATTTGTAGCATTGTTATAAAACCTTTAAAATCTCAATCAGTTCATCACAGTTCATCCATTGCAACTGGACTGATGAAAGGTCATGTACACCTGTAGGCTACATTGTATTTGGGGAAAGCCGAAAGTATCAGTTTTACATTTATTTTTTTATTTATTAACAAACAAAATGCATGCAGTTTTCAACAGCTATTAAGAAGAGAGGTCATGCCATGGATTTTTGTTAATGTTTCTTCTTCTACATATGCACGATTTTAGTCATCTTTAGTTCATATGATATTCAACTTTATTGTCAATGCACAAATTAAATACCAATAGTCTAAAACGAAATGCAGTTTTACATCTAACCAGTGGTACAAATAACTGACATGTCCAAAAGGGCCTTCATAAAATGCGTCGCTAGACTGTTCACATTTTAACGGGCCAAGTTGAGAGCTGCGTCTGTTATTGTTCGTGGGAAAAATACTGATTTCCACATTGCAACTACTGAATCCATGGTTCCATGGTCAGGGACCACCAGCAATGTCCTCACGGACTACAAGTGGGCCGCGGACCCCTGGTTAATTCAGAATTCAGAATCTTACAGAATTAAGCTAATTCAGATTCAGAATCTTGCAGAATTAAGCTACACATATGCTTCCATAATAGAGGGCCGAGTGTATGTTTTTATTAGCACTACTATTGTCTACACCAGATTCAGAAATTATACTTTAAGCCCCCCCCCCCTCCCATCATTATTGAGCCTATGTAAAACATTTACATAAACAGGAACAGAAAGCCCTTAATCACCTCAGCCTACCCATGACATCGCTTATCAAAAAGGTTAGCCTACTGCATGAAAACAACAGCGTTGAACTTTTACAACACTATAGGCTAAGTTAAAAGATGGGTTACACATATGGACGTTTCAAGCTTGTCAAAAGTGCATGTGTTTGTCGTGTCGGGGGGTTCCCCAGGAGTTTTTTGAAGATTGTGTGAGAATGACACAGATTGGGAGGGACAGAAATACTTTTAGCCTACAGAACAAGCAGCTGGCTCATGTGACGTGAACATTGGCTACCTTATGCATTATCACTACACTTCCCAACATGGAGACATATCTCACGTTAACAATCAGAAAACATAACATAGGATATTATTTGTGCGAATATGGGTTAGCACAAACTTAGCTTTTGGTGAACGGAGATGCAGATCGCTAATTCATTTCTTTGCGCAACAGCCCATGTTCTGCATTCACTCCAGTGAGACAAGTGAAATAGGCCTACATGTTTTTAAAGCCGTTTCATTGCCAGTCTATTTGCTACGATATTTACCTGCTATGCCTTCTGTTTTCATGGACAGTTACAGGAATCCACGTCATTCGTTTATCGTTGCTTCAATCCAACCCACGTTATCTCCAGAGTTTGTAAATGTGTCAGTCAGTTTCAGCCTCTCCTGTAGCTCCTCTGGGATTTATTAAGTTTTGTTACATTTTGTTACACTTCAGAAGAGAAGACAAACTGCATCGATGTCATTGTAGAGCAGTGCAATGTGCTCAATTATGTAGGCTAGCTCCAGAGTAGGCTAATGACTGACGCCGCGAATACGGACACGGCCGTTTATTATTATTGATTCATTATCATTATTAGGAGGCCCCTCATTGGTCGAGGCCCCTGGGCTTCAGCCCAGGTAAGCCCCTGCATTAAGGCGCCAGTGCAGGTAGCCTACTCACCCAAAACAGTTTATCGTGTCCTCGACGAAGTTTACGGTCTAAAATGCTAGACGGGCTAGGCTATCCTTTTACTTTCGATTCCGGAGTAAAGATAAGCGCATTCGCAAGCTCATCTAAAGTTGGACAGGTGGACATTCTATCTAGATGGTTAAAGTGGACATCTAACACACTGGATTATTATCATAATTTATAAGATTGGTTCCCACTCCATAAATCTTAAGAAGTTTAACACCGTCAAATAAACTGGCTTATAATAAATTAGCCTATCTAAAGTTACAATTTCAAACAAGTGTAGGCCCATCTGTAAATGGAATAGAAGATTTATATAATTGTAATTTATTTGCTTATTTGATAAGGAATGCTTATTAATTGACAGACACAATGTTGTAAGCTGAAGTTAGCTGTGTGCCAATTTCCATGCGTTGTCCAGCCAGTTCAGTTTTTTCCAATTGCTAAAACACATTTTTTGAAACCTTACCCTCTGACACTTCTTGCAAAACTGAACAATCGCCTCAAAACAGTTTTATCTGTGCTGCTCAAAACCAAACACTGTCTTTAGGTCATTCACAAAGCAGTCAAAAAAAGAAAACACTACTGAGTAATCATTACACACCACATAAAAAAAAAAGGAAAACAGTGTTCAGGGAAGGGCATATAGCTCCAGGAGAAATGTTCTTTTTCTACAATACAGTAAATGCATTTTGTATATTTAAAAAAACAAAACAAATCAAAAAAGGCGTGGATCAGTGGATTCAACATTTACTGCAAATCCAGTAAAAATCATTGAGTACGAGGGAGTAAAGTATTGATGGGGTTTGTGTTTACAGTTTTGAGAAAAGGGTGGAAGGTTTAAAAAAAATTGGCTTAGCCATTGTACGGTATACTGGTAAAATAACGGTAAAAATACTAGAAAAGACACACATTTCAGTACTGTAAATGAGAAGTACATTACAGTTTATAGCCTAAACTGCACTCTAAATACTCTGATAGTTTCTGCCCATTGCTGATATGAACTATGCACTGTTCAGCAACCTGTTTGCACTCGGTTGTGTCACATCATTTGAAACAAGTGTGATCAATTTAGAGCTGTTGTGTTTACAATTTTACACTGTTTACAAACATTTTCAAAACTCTGTGTCTATTTTTCAAAACTATACACAAAACCCACAATTGCTCACACAAAATGCAAAATGCCTCAAATCTCCAGCAAAATGACACAACATTCAAAATGTCATAAACACATCTCTAATTCACCTCACATTATAAACACTTTTGTCATAATATGACAGTTTTACAGTATATAAATCATGTACTGTTGTTCAAAACCTAAAGCTCTTCTGTCTTCTATGTATATTTCCAAACAAGAGTTAAAATCATCTACAGAGAGAAGTTGATATACATAGTAAACATGAAACCAAAATAATTTGCTGTTGTGAATACATTATTTTATAGCCAACAAGAAAAAAGAAGCAAAATACAATGACCACCAGATGTACAGTACATGGAGTTTTAAAAAAGCTGATTTTGCCAAAGACAGAAATTACTGTATTTCCAAAGAAAAAGAAATTACTGACTATCAAATATTGCTTTTTCCAAAGGAAATATATTACTCTGTGTGTGTGTGTGTGTGTGTGTGTGTGTGTTGGGGGGGGGGGCAGTTGGGCAAGTATTCATAGTATAGTGTAGAACAGTATAATATAGTATATCGTAGTGTAGTATAGTGTAGTGTATATAGTGGTAAGGCAGCAGTAACTCTGAAACAGCCTATCCCACTGGCCTCTTGCTGATAAGATGACATTATGTTATAGATCTGTCTACGGATCAGGCCCCCCAAAAAGACAAGGACAAAGACAAGCTTCACATCACACATTTACTAGAGCTAGTGGACACACATGACGTCACATTGTTGCGCTACAGGTCGGGAACGGCGAGTATGTAGTAGGCTTGAGGTCAACCCTCTCGTCTTTCTCACAATGTCACACAGTTGTGACTGGGGCTCAAATCTAGCCTAAATATGTGTGTGTGTGTGTGTGCGTGTGTGCGTGTGTGTGTGTGTGTGTGTGTGTGTGTGTGTGAGTGAGAGTGTGTGTGTGCGTGCGTGCGTGCGTGTGTGTGTGTGTGTGTCGTGTGTTAACGTGTGTCATTCTCACACATATTAAGCATGCTGTGCTGCATGGTTTCCATCAAACTCCAAGTCCTGATTAGATGTATGCCACTGTGCCAGACCCGGGTTAGTATGCCAATGTGCTAGACCCAGGTTAGTATGCCACTGTGCTAGACCCGGGTTAGTGTCAGTTCAACATGCTGTTGAAACGGAGCTCATCACCTCTCTCAAACACCAAAAACAATTTAGTCATTAAAAAAAACTTGAGTTATTAAGAAGATAGTCTCATTTGCTGATTAGTTACTTTTCCTCCATCATCTTCTTTTCATCCTCATCCTCCTCCTCTTCCTCCTCTTGGGAGTCACACACACACACCTGTGTGGCCAGATACGCTCCGTCCTCGCCGTGGGAGTGTGTGTTTCTCTCTTCATCATGGCCACAGTCCTGATATGACAAAAGAATGGCTGCCGGGGTGTTGCCATGGTTTCGAATCTCTGCTGCTGGGACCTCACGGAACTTCACTGTGGCTACATCAGAATAATGACATCATCACGCTCCAACTTTTTCACTTTCACTCTTAAACAGCTTTTTTTTTTATCAGTTACAGCACATTTAAATTAAATTCAAGTAATTTGTCAGACACTTTCACCCGGAGCACATTATAAGAGTGACACAATGCAAGCTAACGGCTAAATCAAGAAGAATACATTGAAGGCAAATAAGGGAAGTGTTTCACACGTGCTAGATAAGATGACTTGCAAACCAAGCAATCACAGAAGTAGATTCAAGTGTAGGTGAGATGGCAATCACACTGTCGTATTCACACATAAAGTCACACACACACACACACACACACCCAAGTGCAAGCCCCCAATCACAGACTCATTTGAACACATGTATAAGAGTGTGTTTGGATGCTCCTATATCATGCTATGATTTATTTCCTGATTGGACCCCATCCGGTCGGTCACCTCTGAGGAGGTTGTTGCGTTGGTGTTCTAGACCGCTGACACCCACACACATCGCACTCACGGCGGACATCTGAGGAGGAGGACACACTGCCAGTCAGCTGCACACTCATCACACGCCACACACACACACACTCATCACACGCCACACACATACACACACACTCATCACACTCACGGCGGACACTCATCCCAACACAGTGTGTTTCATTCCAGGGGGTGAGTTACCCAGCAGTACACACAGTCTAAACACATGCCACACACACACTCTGGGATACACACACTCTAATCACACACCACACACACACACTAGGGTACACACACTCTAAACACACGCTGCACACACACACACACACACACACACACACACACACTCTAGGGTACACACTCTAAACACATGCTGCACACACACACACACACACACACACACACACACTCTAGGGTACACACACTCTAAACACACGCCACGCACACACACACACACATACACACACACTCTCTCTAAACACACGCCGCGCACACACACACACACACACACACACACACACACACACACTCTAATCCACTCCTGGGAACATACACACAGTGTCCTGGCAGCTACAGATTAGTGGTGTGGATGCAGCTCGTTTAACCCTCTCCTGTATGTGTGTGTGTGAGTGTGTGTGAGTGCACTCCAGCTGCTTCTCCAGGGAATGTCAGATGTGTATTATCCAGCTTTTGACCAGGTCCCCTCCTTGCTGTCCAGCTGCAAAGCCTCTTATCAGAGTACAGTCCGGAGGATCTCACTGTCACACACACACACACATACACACAGATGCACATACACACACACACACACACACAGCCTAAGGGATATCACCGCCACATGACGATGATGATAGGACCACATCCTTATCTACTACTCTCTTTACACACACACACACACACACACACCATCATTCAGACTAGACTCTGACATACACATGAGTGTGTCTGATCTAGATTACCACAGATTAGAGGTCTGCACTCCCGTGGTCCCGACGCAAAAGAGTGCGGCGCGGGACAACTTTTGAAAGCTCTTTGCGGGAGCGGGCGGGATGAGAGAGGTGCGTTCGCGGGTGCGGGACAAACCGATGATTCACTGCACTCCCGCAAATTAAATATGTGCGTAAAATTAAATATGGAAATGATTAAAGTACTGTTCATAACTATAGTTCAGCTGGATGTTCTGTTAGGCAGCATTAAAAAACGGGGTTTAAGCATAACTGATGGATAGCAGGCCTATAGCCTATATTGTCGTTTATGTGGGTTCAATTTGTTCCTGCTGCTCATTGTCAAAACTCAAAAATCGAAAGCATGACAGAGGAAGAGGGCACCAGACTAGGCCTACTTCAGTTGTTAGCCTACATTCAGAACCAAGAAACTGACATCTGGAGTCTTTCTCAAGTGTGTGGGACAGAAAGAAAAACTGAATAGGCTATCCCTCCTGCATGCGGGCTTTAGCGGGTGGGAGCGGGACATCATGTTACAGATGCGGGCGGGAGCAGGACTAAAAATTACACATTAATGCGGACTGAAAAATCAGTCCCGCGCAGACCTCTACCACAGATAGGAGTGTGTTTAATCACACACTAACTTGGCCACTGGTGGGTGTGTTAAATTGTTTGTATGAGTGGCATGTGTAATTGTGTATATAAATGCCATCTGTGGGTTAATGGATATGTCTGTGTGTGTGTGTGTGTGTGTGTGTGTGTGTGTGTGTACCTGTTCCTGAGGTCCCTCTCCTCCATACTGTCCAGTGTTTGAAGTCTGTGCTGCCCCCTGCTGGTCATCTGAGTCCTGGAACAGCTCCCGCTCCAGCCTCTTCTCCAGCGCCCCCTGCAGGACACGTGGGGGAAGCACACCAGTGAGCACAGTGAAGTGTGACTGCTGCCTCAGGCCCCGTCCACACGGCGACGCTTTTTGGGTTAAACGCACCGGTTTTGCTTCGTCTTGGCCTATCGTCCAAACGAATCCTGTAAACACACTGCCCGAAACCGCACTTTTTTGAAACCTAGTCCCAGGGTGGAAAAATCCGAAACCGTAGCCCTTGTGAGTTCGTTTGGACGGCGAAACCGCATACCTGCCTATTGATGATGTCATCACCACACCTCAGCTGCCCTGGACTTGACACTTATAGTATTGCCTAACAATACTAGTTTTCATACATGACATTACCTACGACAAAGTCCTTTTAGGCAAGTCCCTCCACTCGGCGGCCATTTGACAATGCTTTTTGGGCACTCGTCGGGCATCCATTTCGGCAGAAATGCGCGTGCGCAAGGCTTCACGACACCAATCTTGCTCCAGCGGCGAGATCACAACACATGATTGGCTCAATGTATTCACATGTCGACGTTTTGCCGAGGAAGGGGTGGGATATGTGTAGACAACGGCCATATTGGCGTGACAAACTAGCCCCATGCATTTCTATGGAGTATTTTTTGAGTGCTGTGTCTCCACATTAGAAAGTCTCTGCCTACGATTACACTCAGTAGGATAAATATCACAACTGGTGCTGCGCAGCGCCAATCATGACTCATTCTCATGACTTCATGAGAAGATCATTATCATGACTTGGTGGACTGAACAGTGTTTCGTGTGTTTTCTTGATGCATTTCTAGCTATCGTCGGTGACGCGAGAGAACTAGTCAGAAGTAATTAGGGAAGTGCGGTGTACGTTTAAATTAATTTGTGCGTAGTGCCGGTGTCATTCATTTATTTTACATGTCTTACAACATTAAATAAATGCATTCATAGTCTAGTGAAGTCAGATATGAGCATACAAAGACGCGTAACTCATGTTAAGCCTATGGTAGATGCGCACTAAATGCGAATGCGCGATTTGATGCAGGCAAAAGTATTGACTGTTACTAACGAAGGTATTATAGCAATATTATAAATCTGGCGACAGAATAGCCTAACGTGGGTAAACCTAGCATTTAGTAGCCTATGCATTTGCGGTGATAGCCAAAACTAATGTGAATTGCAGACTATCCTACAACCAAAGAAAGTTAAGGAGATTATTTGTACCTGCGTTAGCCAAATAAAGGACATAAAATGAAGTTTATTAGTTTTACAGTTGACTACAGTTGGCAATTCACTATCAGTCCACACAAACAATTCTAGTTTCCTTGCACTAGCCATGTTCGTCCTAGCCTATTCTGTCTGTTTGTATAGCCTACAGCGCGCAAGCTTTGGTCAATTTCTGTAAGAGAAACAGTGCCACCTATAGGCCTAGGATATGAAGTAGTGTGTTGAGATGGATCCGTTTGGACGCAAATATTCTTGATATGGTTCCAGGGAAGACGGAGGAAAAAAAGATCGGTTTGATACGTGTGGACTAGCCCTCAGTCTAGCTGTCCTGGCGCACGTGATTTAGCCTTCATGTTTCATCTCAACTTTAACACATAAAAGTGCTCCTCAGAACAGCTCTGACGTGGTGAAACACAACTGAGGTATGGTGTACATTTTAGGACATCCTCAGCTGTCAGAGTCAGGTGTTAGACATCAGATGAAAGGACATCAGGTCTCAGGAAAAACGCTCTCAAGTTTGAGACCTGACTCTGACAGCTGGGGATGTCCTAAAATGTACACCGTACTGAGGGGCTGATCAATCTCTGTCATCTCTCAGTGATAGTAGGACAACACAGACATGAGTGTGTGCACATGATCTCACCTTGATGACCCTTGACCTTTGTGGTGAGCCTGCCCGTGTGTGGGCGCCAGGTGACCTGTCTGACCCCTGTCCACTGAGCTGCTCCCGCTCCTTAAACAGGCTCTTCAGCTGGGGACACACGGGAGGCCTTTACACTCAACATACAGGTAAACACACACACACAGACACACACAGACACACACAGACACACACACATACACACACACACACAGACACACACACATACACACACACACACAGACACACACACATACACACACACACACACAGACACACACACAGACACACACACACACACACACACACACAGATACATACACACATACACATAGGCATACAAACACACACACACACATACACACACACACACACACAAACACACACACACAGACACACACACACACACACACACACAGATACACACACAGAGATACATACACATACACACACACACACAGACACACACACATACACAGATACATACACACATACACATAAGCATACAAACACACACACACAGACACACACATATACACAGATACATACAGACACACACACACACACAGACACACACACATACACAGATACATACACACATACACATAAGCATACAAACACACACACACACACACACTGCAGGGTGTTTTACTATACGGTAATTGTGATCCATCCCAATCCAACCCATAACCGACCTACCGCACTCAGTCACACACACACACACACACACACACACACACACACACACACACACACACACACACACACACACAACCCATCTCTGACCTGCTCAGTGACCAGTCTCCTCTGCTGGTCAGGGTCAGCAGGTGCCGCCATCTTCTCCCTCCTGCTCTCAGAGGGGGGGCCTCTCTCAGGTTTGTTCTGCACACAAAATATGAGTCAGATAGCTCTGAACATGAGTCAGATAGCACTGAACATGAGTCAGATAGCACAAAACATGAGTCAAATAGCACTGAACATGAGTCAGATAGCACAGAACACAAAATATGAGTCAGATAGCACTGAACATGAGTCATATAGCACTGAACACAAAACATGAGTCAGATAGCACTGAACATGAGTCAGATAGCACTGAACATGAGTCATATAGCACTGAACACAAAACAAGAGTCAGATAGCACTGAACATGAGTCAGATAGCACTCAATATGAGTCAGATAGCACTGAACATGAGTCAGATAGCACTTTTT
Source organism: Alosa sapidissima (assembly GCF_018492685.1). Taxonomy (NCBI): domain Eukaryota; kingdom Metazoa; phylum Chordata; class Actinopteri; order Clupeiformes; family Clupeidae; genus Alosa; species Alosa sapidissima. The sequence goes on from NC_055967.1 coordinate 23,361,364, forward strand.
AATTAAAGGAATACATGGATAGTGTGCAATGCATTGTGGGATATCACCTGGAGGACCTCTTTCAGACTCCGCAGCTTTTGCACCGCCTGGTCTCTCTCCTGCTGGAGCTGTTCGGATCGCTTCCTAGTTTCTGTGGCCAGAGACAACACACACACACACACACACACACACGGGTGTGGGTAAGAATTGTAAGTTTATATGTGTGTACCACATTGAGTTGAAATAGATAAATAATGTTTCCCCAGCCTCTCACCCTCCAGCTGGGCTCTTAGGGACTCCACCTCTCCAGCAGCCTCCTCACCAGCCTCCTGCCCTCTCACACTGGACCTGCTTAACTCAGGCTAGCCACTCACACACACACACACACACACACACACACACACACACACACACACACACACATACACCCACGTATACACACACACACACACACACGCACACACACACACACACACACACACACACACACACACACGCGCGCGCGCGCGCGCGCGCACACATACACCCACGTATACACACACGCACGCACACATGCACACACACGTGCACAAACATGAACACACACACAGAACATGACAGTTAAACACAAACTTCATTCCATTCTGTGTGTCGTAAGTGTGTGTAAGTGTGCGTGTCCTGCTGTGTATGATGATGTGTGTGTGTGTGTGAGAGTGTGTGTTCTGCTGTGTATGATGATGTGTGTGTGTGAGTGTGTGTACCTGGTGCTGTAGTGCTGTGATGGTCCTCTGGGCCTCAACTCTCTCCGTCTCTCTCTGCCTATCCACACTGCCCTGAGCACGTTCCCTGGACACAACATACAGAGACATACATAGCATACATAGCTCGGAACAGAATTACCACACACACACACACACACACACATACACACACACATACACACACACACACAAACACACACAAACACATACATACACACACACACATACATACACACATACATACACGAAGGAACCTTCACATCACAGCTGAAGAGGGACATTCCTCGACAGTCCACAGTAACACACACCACATGTCAGACCAGGAGCTGTCTGACTGTAAAGCAGGAAGGGTGTTGACCTTACGCATTAGACCAGGAGGCACACAGACTCACACCATTACACGAAATTCAAACACAGATGATGCCACAGGGCAGTAGTGGTGCCATCCACCTCACCACAGGGCAGGAGAGGGCAGTAGTGATGCCATCCACTCCACAACGGGGCAATAGTGGTGCCACCCACCTCACCACGGGGCAGGAGATGGCAATAAATGGTGCCACCCACCTCGCCACAGGGCAGTAGTGATGCCATCCACTCTACCACGGGGCAGGAGAGGGCAGGAGTGATGGGATTTTGGGGTTGTGTCTCCAACAGGGATTTAAACATTTTGAATGAAATCACTTTTCTGTCCAGGGCAGAAATAATCTGTCTGGGAAACTTGCCATGTCACAAACTTGAATGAACATCTAACACAGGGGATTGTGACTGGCGGAGTGGCTACAATGTGCGGGTGTGTATGTGTGTGTGTGTGGGGGGGGAGTAGTTCCCATTAAATAATCTGGGAGGCATATAATCTGTTTCCCAGACCACAAAGATAACAACTAATGCTATTAAAGTTAAGTCCAATGCGTCCATGCGCTTCTCCTAAAATACCGCCTCCTGTCCAGCAGAAAGTTATCTACAGTTCATGCTCCTATCTGAGGAAAGAACGGGGAGAGGACAGTAAGGACAGACCAGTGTACCTGTCTTTAAGTTCCTGCTCCCTGTCTGCCAACTGCTGTCTCAGTCTCTCCACCTCACAGCTGTGCTGAGACGCCTGATAGAGAGAGAGAGAGAGAGAGAGAGAGAGATGAGAGAGAGAGAGAGAGATGAGATGAGAAAATGCTCCGTAATCAGCACATATGGAACAGTCTGATGACTTTCCTGTCTTCAGCATCTTCATCATCATTAGAGTGTTCCTCTAACTTGCATAATAATAATAATAATAATAATAATAAGCTTTATTTGTATAGCACCTTTCATACACAGAATGCAGCTCAAAGTGCTTTACATTTGAAACATTTAACACACCTGACCTGTCCTCTCCTCAATTGCCCCCACCCGTCCCCTCAAGTACCCCCCCCACCCGTCCCCCCACCTGTCCTCTCACCTGTCCCCCCTCACCTGTCCCCCCTCACCTGGCTCCTTGCCGACTGCAGCTCCTGCTGCTGCTCCTCTAGTGCTGAGTCTCGGAGGCGGAGCATGTCCCACACCTGCTCAAGCTCCACCCTCACCTGCGCCAGCTCACGATCCACCTGCTCTAGAGACACCTGCCCACACAACACACACACACACACACACACACAAACATAACATACAATGCATACCTAAGACAAAACACACTCAACAATATGCAACACACACCTGAGACAACATACACCAGAGCACACAACACTCACAACAACAACATGCAACACTCTTAAGACATCACACACAACACACCTGCACACACAGCACACCTGTATGGCCACACACCTGACTGTCTGTATGCTCCTGCCGCTCCCTCTGACTCCTGAGTCTCTCGTTCTTCAGCTGCTGTTTGAGCGTCTCCACCTCGGCCCTCAGCTGGGCGTCAGCATGGCTCTGGTCAGCATGGCTCTGGTCAGCACAGATAGACATTCAGTTCCACCTACCCACCTACCCACCTTACACACCTACCCACTTACCCACCTACCCACTTACCCACTTTGCACACATACCCACTTACCCACCTTACACACCTACTCATTTACCCACTTGCCCACCTTACACACCTACCCACTTACCCACCTTACACACCTATTGTAAACATGCTAATTACCAACCATTTTGTTCGAAAATGTTGACAATGTTTTTTAATACTTCAAAATAATATTTGCTAAATTAACCTTACATTTTTCAGTAGCCAAAGGTGTGTAGATTTGAACAAAATCTAGTTTGGTTCTTACCGGGGCTTTTACTGCCTGAAATATCTGATTCTGTTTACCACGCTCGGAGTTTAGTACTGGGCTGGTGGGTGCTTATTCCCAACCTTTCTCACGGCACATCAGCGGTTAGCCCGAGAAATTCTCGTCAGCAATTCAAAATTCCACTGGAGCTCCAAGCGGATTTGTACACGCAGCCTTACAACACTGTTTACAGCTCTTCGAGTCACGATAAAATGTCATTTTTGGTACATAGCTAATTTAGATCAACTTATGGTGTGGGTGCTTGCGTTTCTTTAGGAATCCGCCGTCTTGGTTTGTATAGAAATTAATATTAAGTGACACATACACGTAAGAGGTTGGACATACGTGACGGTTGGTAATATGTGACGTTCCGATACCCACTTACCCACCTACCCACTTACCCACCTACACACTTACCCACTTACCCACCTACCCACTTACCCACCTACCCACTTATCCACTTACCCACCCTACCCACCTACCCACCCTACCCACCTACACACTTACCCACTTACCCACCCTACCCACTTACCCACCTACTGTACCCACTTACCCACCTACACACTTACCCACTTACCCACCCTACCCACCTACCCACTTACCCACCTACACACTTACCCACCTACCCACTTACCCACCCTACCCACCTCAAATGGGAGATGCAGGACATGAGGATTATTACTGACTGTTATAATATGAAAAGCTTAATGTCTGACCTTGAGTTTCTCCATGGCATCTTCAACTTGAGCTTTCTGCTTGAGGAGATGGCTAACATCATCTCTTACAGGGAAAATGGACAGTTAGGTAAGTAGCAGGAACAACTCATTTATTCATTTATCAATTCCTTTACCCATCCATTCATCCATCCATTCCTTTACCCATCCATCCATTCCTTTAATTGTCCATCCATTCCTTTACTCATCCATTCATTCCTTTATTCCTTTACCCATCCATTCATCCATCCATTCATCCATCCATTCATCCACTCTTTCTTTTTTTCCTCGTCCTCCCACTCACTTGCTTCTCTGCAGCTCGGTCTGAAGGGTCCTGACAGACTGTGACATTCCAGTGGCCTCCTCCCTCAGCTGAAACATACAGAAAACACAGCAGAGGTCACAGAGGTCACTCATCCTGAGTGTGGGGCACATCTCATCAGCAATCATCATGCACCAGACATTCAGGGAGAAGTTCTTAAATATGGACATCCAGTCGCCACTATGTAAAACTAGGAAGCCTGACCATTTGTCTGTATTAGGGTTTGTATGCATAACCCTAAATTTCTTTGGTTCTGGTATTCATTAGAAAGCTGCAGTGAAGTATTGCATCTGTGTGATTGGGTGGCTGACTGGTCACATGACAGCTGAGAGGAGGAGCTCACTTTGCAGGCCTCCTGCTCGTGCTCCCTCTGCGACTCCTCCAGCTTTGCCTGCGTGAGGCGGAGCTTCATGGCCACCTCCTCCCACCTCCCATTCCAGTGGGTGGCCTGCCTCTTCAGCTCCTCCCTCTCCACAGAAAACCCTGCCTCCTGCCTCTTTAGCTCCTCCTTCTCCTTAGATAACCCCGCCTCCAGCCGCTGCCTCTCCTCCATCTGCCTCTGTAGCTCCGCCTCTCTCACTGAGGCCTGTTCCTCCAGACCTTGGCAACAGGCCTCAAGCTCCTCCTTCTTCTGCTGCAAGGCATCCTGGGATTCACTGCAGGGGAAAACAACGTGACCAATCAGAGAAGACTACTTTCACCTATTCTCAGCCAAAAAGGCTGCTTTGCAATGCTAAAAAGGTCTTCCATGGAGACAAAAAGAGTAAAACATGATACATTTCGGAGTGTATTCCGGAGCCCTCGTAGTCAGACATGACCCACTGGGGAGTGTGTTTCTGACCTCTGACCCCTCTCACCTGAGAGTTAGGAGCCTGTCCCTCAGCTCCTTCATGACCTCCAGGTGTTCCTCTACCGTGACCTCCTGACCCTGACAGTGGACAGAGCTCATAAGCTCCTCCTTCTCTCCAATTAGCTGTGTGCGCTCAGCCTCCAGAGCCGCGATCTGATTGGTGTGGATGACCTTCTCCGCCTCCCGGTGATGCAGCTGGCTCAAGGTGACCTCCAATCTCTGTCTCGCCGTCTCAAGGTCAGAGGTCAACTTCTCACTCAGCTGTAGAAACAGTTGAACTGTGTATCATATAACCCCCAATTATCACCACTTTTGTTCGGAAATTCTAAAACAACGATGATTTTTAGCACTTCAAAATAACATTGATGGGTCGCCTATTTACGCCGTTTCAACGGCACATGAATGGTTAGACTGAGAATTCTCGTCATGAAATTAAAATTCCACTGGAGCTTCAAGCGGATGTGTACACGCAGCCTTACAACACTATTTACAGCTTTTCGAGTCACGGTAAAATTTCATTTTTGGTACATAGCTAATTTAGATACACCTATGGTGTGGGTGCTTGCGTTTCTTTAGGAATCCGCCGTCTTGGTTTGTATAGAAATGGATATTAAGTGACACATACACGCAAGATGTGATTGGCTGAGATCTGTCTCTGGCTGCAGTGATGTGATTGGCTGAGACCTGTCTGGTTGTAGTGGTTTGACTGGCTGAGACCTGTCTGGCTGTAGTGGTTTAATTGGCTGAGACCTGTCTGGCTGTGTGGACTTCATCCTCCATGAGCACGCGTTGGCGCTGGTGTTGGCTGGCGTTCGTCTTGGCCTGGGCGAGCTCCGTGTGGAGCTCACACACCTGGTCTGTGAAGCCCTCGCGCCCCCTCTCTGCCCGCTCCAGCTGCAGCTGTAGGCCCTGCGCCCGCTGGTGTAGCTCCGCCTTCTCCTGAGGGGTAGGATCACCACGAGGAGCATCAGACTGCGTCGCCTATAAACCAGCTCCTATAGATAGTTCCACAGCTAATACACAGCATGCATACAACATACAGTGGGCCTGAAGATATCCTTGGATTATATGTAAGGATCCTGTGCATGTGTGAAGCATGACTCATTCTTCTGTCACAAGCACTGATGCAATTCATTCATCAGAATCAGGCATGTTCAATGGCATACTGCAGTCTGCATTTAAACACAGATTTTGCAGATGACAGAGAGTTACTTGCACTAGGCGGCCTTTGTCAGAGGGGGGTGGGGGTAGTTACCTGGACCAGGCAGTCTTTGTCAGAGGGGGAGTAATTACCTGGACCAGACGCAGACGGTCTTTGTCGGAGAGGGCGGTAGTTCCCTGCACCAGACAGTCTTTGTGGGAGAGGTAGTTACCTGCACCAGACGGTCTTTGTCGGAGAGGGCGGTAGTGAGTCGAGCCCTCAGGTCCTCCATGCTGTCCTCCTGCCGCTGGACTTTAGTGGACATCAGGCCTCGCTCCTGGGGATGCGCATCATCAGAATCAAATCCAGGATAATAGATGAGGATGAGGAGCCATAATGAGGATGCAAAATGGAGCAAATGTGTGTCTGTGGAGGACAGCTTGCAACAGGTGACGGCTTGTGACAAAACTCATGGAGTAATGAGGCTATACCCCACCTTATATTGTTACCTCTCCTCCACAGGATACTACTAGACAACTAAGTGACCATAATGTCATTAAGTTCAGTTGTTGACTAAGCGATATTAGCGGTATAATGCAGATGATATTGATGCCACTCATGCATGTAGCAGTAGCGTTGTGTTGCCGTGGTGACTGTGGCGTCCTCACCAGCTCCAGCTGGCCCAATCGGCTGCGGGCGTCGCTTAGGTCCTCCTCCAGTTCCGACTGGGCCCTGCGGGACCGACCCAGGGTCTGGTTCAGCTCCTCAGCCTGCCTTAGGGCACTCAGCTGGGCCTGCAGAACCACACCAGACCCAAGAGACAGTACAATACAATACTAAATACAATACAGTACAATGCTGCAGTATACTAAACTATACTATCTGCAGCTTCTGGAGCATCTGACCTCTTTAGCTGTGTGTAGTTTAGCATCTGAGCTCTTTAGCTGTGTGTAGTTCACTGTCTGACCGCTTTAGTTGAGTGTAGCTTCTGACCTCTTTAGCTGAGTTTAGTATCTGACCTCTTCAGCTGTGTGTAGTTTAGCGTCTGACCTCTATAGCTGTGTGTAGTTTAGCGTCTGACCTCTATGTGTAGTTTAGCATCTGAGCTCTTTAGCTGTGTGTAGTTCACTGTCTGACCGCTTTAGTTGAGTGTAGCTTCTGACCTCTTTAGCGGAGTTTAGTATCTGACCTCTTCAGCTGTGTGTAGTTTAGCGTCTGACCTCTATAGCTGTGTGTAATTTAGCGTCTGACCTCTTTAGCTGTGTGTAGTTTAGGGTCTGAACTCTTTAGCTGTGTGTAGTTTCTGACCTTTTTAGCTGTGTAGTTTAGGTTCTGACCTCTTTAGCTGTGTGTAGTTTCTGACCTTTTTAGCTGTGTAGTTTAGGTTCTGACCTCTTTAGCTGTGTGTAGTTTCTGACCTTTTTAGCTGTGTAGTTTAGGTTCTGACCTCTTTAGCTGTGTGTAGTTTCTGACCTCTTTAGCTGTGTAGTTTAGGTTCTGACCTCTTTAGCTGTGTGTAGTTTCTGACCTCTTTAGCTGTGTAGTTTAGGTTCTGACCTCTTTAGCTGTGTGTAGTTTAGCTTCTGACCTCTTTAGCTGTGTGTAGTTTCTGACCTCTTTAGCTGTGTGTAGTTTCTGCAGCGTCTGCTCGTGCTCGTGCTCCTGATGCTCCGCTCTCTGCTCGGCCTCCTTCAGTGCCTCCCTCAGGCGGCTCAGCTCCCTCTCCACCTGACGGTCCCCCTGTCTCAAGCACCGACACACAGCAGTCACACACACACACACACACACACACACACACACACACACACACACACACACACAGTAGCCAGCAATCAACATGTTAGCACTTACATAGAGGTTTACTAGACTGATTTTCTGTTACTGTTTTCATTCAGTTAAAAAAGAAACAGACCAGGTTGCAATGCAAGATTATCTTAATACATAGAGTTGGTATTTTGTATGAAATCAGATGGATGATTAAAACGTATTATAACATAAGTTTAATAACAACATACTGTAACATTTACAAACATGTCATGTCAAGTAATGATGGTGGTTCCATGGGCCCTAGAGTTTACAAATGTATAGGAGATCAAAGGTGCTGGCACACAGAAACTAGTTATATCAAAGGTGCTGGCACACAGGAACAAGTTATATCAAAGGTGATGGCACACAGGAACCAGTTAGATCAAAGGTGCTGGCACACTGGAACCAGTTATATCAAAGGTGCTGGCACACAGGAACCAATGAGATTAAAGGTGCTGGCACACAGGAACCAGTTAGATCAAAGGTGCTGGCACACAGTAACCAGTTAGATCAAAGGTGCTGGCACACAGGAACCAGTTAGATCAAAGGTGCTGGCACACCTTGGTTATATGTGGGGCCACTAGTGAGAGCACATAAGGCATCCAAATGAGAGTGACATGTGGGCACTGATAGTATGAGAGGCACATGTGGGCACTGATAGTATGAGAGGCACATGTGGGCACTGATAGTATGAGAGGCACATGTGGGCACTGTTAGTATGAGAGGCACATGTGGGCACCAATAGTATGAGAGGCACATTACTGTAAACACTGATGCTAATGCACCTCCTTGTGAAAATCCTGCTGGGTGACAGGCAGCGTCCTGCTCAGTGGGATGTGGGGTGTGAGAGGTGTGTGCTCAGTGTAACCCTCCCTTCCCAGGGCAGACTTCAACTTCAGCATATCCAACTCCAGCTGCAGAACCCTGTGGGACAGAAGCATGGGCACAGCGCTGCAACAACAACAGATCACTGAAGCACACACATGCCGTTAGACACTGTGGGTGCGGGTGGGTTGGCTGAAATTAATTAATAAAAGATAGATAGATACTCTCCCACACCACCTCTTCCAGGCGCATTTAGAGTGTCCAGCAAATTTGTCAGTGTGTGTGTGTGTCAGTGTGTGTGTGTGTGTGTGTGTGTGTGTGTGTGTGTGTGTATTTGAGTGCAGAGGGCTCGGAGGTGGCTTGGGGCTATTTCAGTTAGCTCTGTTTCTAACGTAAACAAAAATAGCAGAAAAGTACTCTAGTTGTAAAAGTACACCCCCCTCCCCCCCCCCCCCCACACACACACACACACACACACACACACACTCCACCCCCGCAATGCCTTTTGTGTGGGCAGTCCTCTCACACTCACTTGTCCTGCAGTTCTCCACGGTGATGGCTCTCCTCAAATCGACTCAGCTCGGCCTCATCCTTCTTCTGCTCAAGGGTGCTCAGCGCCCCGGCCAGCTGCTGCTGGGGGGGGGGGGGGGGCAATCACACAGTTAAATCACAATTCGGCTCCAACAGGTGCATCTAGAATAGAACCCCTTTGCTCCAACAGGTGCATCTAGAATAGAACCACTCTTCTCCTCTTAAAGTCTCAATTGAAGAGAGCTGTTGAATGGCAACATGGATCACCGCTGATTTCAGACCTAATCTGGTCACTCACACACAGTCACTCTGATCGCTCACTGCAGGCTCACATGATAAACCTGACAAAACATGTTGCAAAAAATTACTAAGGTGCACAGTCCTGTCTGGATTTGTTGGTACCCTTACAGTTTATTGAAATAAATCTTCATTTCTTCCTTAAAGTGGCAGCCTGAAAAAATCCAAACTCATTCACAAAGTGAATAGAGTCTGGTGACTCATGATTGGGATTCGTTTTCAACACTTGCATCGTGACAGACACTAACTTTGAAATCATTGGTACAGCCTTATCAATTACATTGATCAGAGATTCTTAACATTACTTCCTACTTCGCCTAAAATGTACAAACTGACAGTAAACAACATCAACAATCAGGAAACAATGTATGTGGGTGTACCCTTGCTGTAAATACATTTCCTCATTTTTCATACTGCATTTTTTGATGTTTTTCTTGTCTGAGGGAAACGGTTATGAACTATGGTGTTCCAGACTAGATCTCCTTGAAAGAATAGGATTTGTCATTTTCAAATTATTTCAGAGAAGAATTGAAGGTTTTTCTTTGTGGAAAGATGGATGGATGAGAGAGTGAATAGAGAGAGATGAGATGGATGACAGAGTGAATACAGAGATGAGAGAGTGAATACAGAGAGATGAGATGGATGACCACTGGCGCCTTAATGCAGGGGCTTACCTGGGCTGAAGCCCAGGGGCCTCGACCAATGAGGGGCCTCCTAATAATAATAATGATAATCAATAATAATAAACGGCCGTGTCCGTATTTGCGGCGTCAGTCATTAGCCTACTCTGGAGCTAGCCTACATAATTGAGCACATTGCACTGCTCTACAATGACATCGATGCAGAGGCCCCCTTTGTCTTCTCTTCTAAAGTGTAACAAAATGTAACAAAACTTAATAAATCCAAAAGTAGAGGAGCTACAGGAGAGGCTGAAACTGACTGACAAATTTACAAACTCTGGAGACGTGGGTTGGATTGAAGCAACGATAAACGAATGACGTGGATTCCTGTAACTGTCCATGAAAACAGAAGGCATAGCAGGTAAATATCGTAGCAAATAGACTGGCAATGAAACGGCATTAAAAACATGTAGGCCTATTTCACTTGTCTCACTGGAGTGAACGCAGAAAATGGGCTGTTGCGCTAAGAAATGAATTAGCGATCTGCATCTTCGTTCACCAAAAGCTAGGTTTGTGCTAACCCATATTCGCACAAATAATATCCTATGTTATGTTTTCTGATTGTTAACGTGAGATATGTCTCCATGTTGGGAAGTGTAGTGATAATGCATAAGGGAGCCAATGTTCACATCACATGAGCCAGCTGCTTGTTCTGTAGGCTAAAAGTATCTGTCCCTCCCAATCTGTGTTAGAATGGTGTGTTAAGTAGACAGAATTTCAAAAACCTCCTGGGGAACCCCCCAACACGACAAACACATGCACTTTCGAAAAGCTCGAAACGCTCGTAACCCATCTTTTAACTTAGCCTATAGTGTTGTAAAAGTTCAACGCTGTTGTTTTCGTGCAGTAGGCTAACCTTTTTGATAAGCGATGTCATGGGTAGGCTGACGTGATTAAGGGCTTTCTGTTCCTGTTTATGTAAATGTTTTACATAGGTTCAATAATGATAGGCTACACTGCATGTTAGGCAACCAAAAGCGCACGTTATGTAAATAGGCGGGTCAGATCGCGGGCCGGGTATCATAATTAGTATTTGCGGTTTGGGGGGGGGGGCTTAAAAACATATAGCCCAGGGCCCTCAGGTGGTATTAAGGCGCCCCTGTGGATGACAGAGTGAATACAGAGAGATGAGATGGATGAGAGAGTGAATAGAGAGATGAGAGAGTGAATAGAGAGAGATGAGATGGATGAGAGAGTGAATAGAGAGATGAGATGGATGAAAGAGTGAAAAGAGAGATGAGATGGATGAGAGAGTGAATAGAGAGATGGTCCCCTGGCCTTGCCCACCTTCTGTTTGAGCTCCAGACGCTGTGTGGTGTTCAGGTTTTGCTGCAGCTCGGAGTCTCTGGCCTTCAGGAGGTCCGTCTGGGTATCCAGGCGCCGCTGGGCCTCCCGTAGACGGTCAAGCAACTCCGACCGCCGTCGCCCGCTCTGCTCCAGTGCCGTCCGCAGTTCTGAGCCCACGGTGGGCGTGGATGACCGTGGGGCACCATCAGGGGCCAGGCGAGATGCGGACTGCCAACGCCGCATCCCGGACGGGTCTTTGTACTGCAGCCTGCCATGGCCACCTGGTGAACTGTTTAAAGAGGGGTAACGGTGATTAAAGGAATCTACATCTCACCACATACACTGCTGCCACAATCCCCAGCCGTGTAGAATCACGCATGTAGTCGGCATGTTGTTAGTGTAGTAGACTGACCTGGTACTGATTTTGGTCCGATGGCCCAAACCTGGAAAGTCTCCAGCAAAACTCCACGCCGAGTTCTACAACAGATTATTGATGACGTTATTAAGGAAGATACAAAAAAAACTAGTAGAGCGATAAGTTTAGAAGAGAATCTGTGTCAGTGTCACCTGAGGTTTGAGGTGCGACCTCGTCCCCCACCCATCCAGGTCGGCCAGCGAGAGGGGACTGCTGGCCCTGAGGGACTCCCGGAGGAGCTTAGGGGCCCAGCTGGTGTCCCACCCCCAGTCATCGGTGCTGTCTGATGGGGAGAGAAGCCCTGCAACGCCCCTCCAACGCTCAGACATGTCCATCACGGATGCCTGGGAGAAAACAGAGGGATCTCATGTAAGCTGAACACAGCAATGGCCATAGACTCAATTCACAAGTGTACATTCATAATCATCTTCAACTTGGAAACGCAATCACATCATCAAATCAACATAATAGAAAATGTCAACATGATCAACTTGACAACGCCACTGAAAGCATGAGCTGCTGGAAATTCTCTGTTTGTTTTCCACTGTGTCCAAGAGAGGCCGTATTTCACACTGTGCCAAGACTTTTTACACCATAGCAAACTGCTGGGGAACAAATCTCCATGTCCACTTAGCGGACAATCCTGCTTGATTGTTTTTGTCATAGATGTCACAAACACCAGATATCTGTATTAAAGCAACTAGGTATTGTACGTGTAGAAAACAAATCCTGTATGGTTCTGGTTCTTAGGAATGTTACAATATCAATCAAATGTCATATTATCCTTGGTATATAACAATTATAATTCTACCAGTGACCATAATAAATCATTATCTACAACATCATGAGACGACAATAGAAACACACTGCTGCTTTACTGCCTCACTGCCTCTTACCTCGTCCACTTGTCTCTTGTGTCGTGTCCCTCTCCGTCTCTCTTTCTGTCAGTCTCCTTCTGTAGTGGCAATGTTCTGTTCTCTCTCTCTCTCTCTTTTCTTCTCTCTATCTCTCTCGTGTGTATGTGTTCTCTCGGCTGCTCCTCACTCAAATGAAGGCAGCTAAGAGAGCAACGCTGCTTGGCCTGGTATCCATAGTGACTGCTTTGTACAGGCTTTGGTGGACGTGCAAAGTCCAGCCCCTTCAGAGAATCATGTGCTAAGAACTTCAGCAGCCTAGTGGTCTAACAGATGGACGGTGGCTGAGAGTGACCAGAATTCCACATGTGAACACCATACCTCCATGACCAAAACATCCCATCACAGCATGCCGTGTCAGTGTTAAGGAATCTGCATGGAAGACAGTTTAAAGCCTAATGCAGTACAGTGCTGTGAGAGAAAAAAACAGTGTTGTTATTTGGTGAAACCATGGCATTAAGAACAGCAATCATTGTTATTGTTTTCATACAGTGTCTTACTGGAAGATTTATGTAATGGAAGGGACACTAACATTAGAGCGTTCAGATTAGAGCGTTCAGATTCTCGCGATCCACATCCATATTTCCACCGTCTGGAAAGTGTGGAATTCTGCATGCTTGTCCTAGCTGCAGGAGAGGCTGGCTTGGGGAGACAGGCCAGGGTTACGGCTATAGCACACACGTCTACCTCTGAGGGTGCACACACGTCTACTTCCGAGGGTGACCAGGCCATGGTTAAGGCCTATAGCACACACACATCTACCAGTGACCAGATGTCCCTTTTTTTCCCCATTCAATTCAATTCCATTCCATTCAAAATACTTGACCAAACCAGTTCTGTTGCCGTGTTTTAAAACATATTTATGTTTTATATTTTAATGATATTGACCATTGAACTGGAAATCTTCCCAATTTTCAGGAAATTGTCCCTGGTCATGTTACTCTGAGATCATTTTGAGTGTTTTGCAGTGCCACTCCTGGCTAACAGACACCATGGTAGTGTCCTTCTATGTACAGTAGCCTAGCCTACACACTGATTTATATCAAAACACACAATGAAACACTTTTGTTTACTTTGTCTTTGTTATGAGATACAGGTAGGCTATCTCTTGTAACCCAGCAACATCTCTGCTACACAAATACAATGATTTACTGATAACTTGTGTTAACTGAGCTCACTAAGCAGTAGGCCTAGGTCTAAATAAGAGCCTGGGAATACTAATGTCATAGGGCTAATATGTTGACAGTCATGTATCAACATGCTCAGTGGAAAAATACATGGATTTAGCCATTTGACAAAAGGCTATCTAAATTAGAAAAGTAAATGAATTTTGCAATCGCAAAATGTATTCAGACTGTGGACCTAACACTGCACTGACACTTAATAACAGAACTCCTCCATTTCCTAATCTCCTTATCATCACTTTGCTCTTGTTTTGTCTGGCCCTCGTCTCTTGCTCCAAAATATCACAACGTTGTCACGTCGGAAATGATGTAAGAGATAGAGAAGCCATTTCCTGACTGCACTACGCTAACTTCAGAAGGGCAGGAAAAATACCACAAAAACCCATTTTCAGTCAATAATTTGTCATTTTCAAAAGACAGTTATCATAAATTCATATGAACAAGACGGTCTCAATCTAAAGTTACAGAGGTACGTAAATGAGATAAAGCTGCAAATGAGATGAGGGCGGCATTTAAACATTGGTGATTGCTCTGCTAGCCAACTTAGCTAGAAGTTAAATGAACAACACTAGCTAGCTGATAAGGAAATACGCTTACGGGCTTTGTGTGCGGCTATTTTAATTTGTTCTTTGGAGAGTATGAAATATATTGCTCATGGCTTTGTAGGTGTCGCTTGGTATATTTAGCTGTTATTTCTTGTACAGCCTCTGACTGACTCCAGCATGTTCACTAGTGACCAGTTAAGCTAACGCTACAGCTCTCGCGTTTGCTAAAACAGCTAACGTTAGTCTACGTTAGCTCTAGTGGCCGTAGCATGAAATGTCGCGGGAATGAAAAGAGAAAAGTTGTGTATGGATTTTACATTTGCAGTTACTAGAAATATCCTGGTGAACGTTGTTTGCTTGTAGATGATTAGGGTAAGTTCGGTATGGTCGCAGTTACTGTCGTAACGTCATTCATGTAAATTAAGCTGTTCTCCCTTGTTATCCTGAGTGGTAACGTTAGGCTCAGCGCTTGTAACTAGACAAACGTTACATTTTCTATCATTATACGCATGTGTAGTTGTGCAAATTTGCTTTCAATATAGAAATAATTAAGGTTACACTTTCTTTTACTAGAAGCACTGGGACAATGGCAGCAGACTGGTTGGGCAGTCTTGTATCTATTAACTGTGGTCCAACACTCGGAGTGTACCAGGGAGAAGTGTCCTCGGTCGACCAGTCCAGCCAAACCATCTCTCTCCGGCAGCCTTTTCACAATGGAGTTAAGTGTCCTGTTCCGGAGGTCACGTTCAGGTGAGACATGGAAATGCATTACTGTCACTGCTCTTTATCCTCTCAGTGTTACAGCTCAGTATGCGGTCGTTATTGCAATAATATCCACGATTCCATGATGAGAGATGTCATTCATTCATTCATTCATTTAGAACAGTGCTCATTGATCAACACAAAAGTGCTGTACTGTAAGACAACAACAACTATTTGTTTGCAGTGCCATGGATATCAAGGACCTTAAGATCCTGAATATCCACCCCGGCAGCAGTGGAAATGGCATCACCTTGGCCGGCTCTGGCGGGTTTGCTGGGCTTGGTGGGCGCAGTGGTGGCGGAGGTAGGGCCGGAGGCGCCCTGGTTGGTAGCACCCCTTTGGTGGTGCCCGGCCTTGTGGAGCAGAGGGCGGGGGAGGGGCACGGGTCCCCCCAGCAACCCTGCTCCAAGAGCTACGGCGAGAGACACATGGACATGGCCGGCCAGACCAAAGGCTTCCGCCGCAGACACAACTCCTGTAAGTTTGGCACAGTCCTCATTAACACAGATCACACGTTAACAACACAGAGCTCCTGTCAGCACAGAAATCACGTTAACACAGAGTTCACGTTAATACAAATTGTGCAGATCAGGACGGCTCCTGTTCCTGGAGATGAGCAGTTAGAGCAAGGCATGCACACCATTGAAGTCATGGTTGGGACACAGATTATCACAGACTATCCATAACCACTTCAGTGGGCTACTGTGCCAAAGCATCCCTATGCACCATACTCTTAGTGACTGTCTCCAGATGACTGAGCCCAGTGTGGTGTTGTGTTTGGGAACATCTCATGAAGTGATGTGGTGTGGTAATATGCTCTTAACTTATCTGAACTTTGCTTGAAATAATGTGTCCACTCTCAATCATTTAACTGTAGAACCATATAGAAGTATGTTTGCCATAGTATATGACATTAAATTCCTACTTGATGTATGTGTTCACTCAGTAAGACTGGGCAGCCGTGGCCCACTGGTTAGCACTCTGGACTTGCAACCGGAGGGTTGCCGGTTCGATCCCCGACCAGTGGGCCACGGCTGAAGTGCCCCTGAGCAAGGCACCTACTGTAACCCCTCACTGCTCCCCGAGCGCCACCGTTGAAGCAGGCAGCTCACCGCGCCGGGATTAGTGTGTGCTTCACCTCACTGTGTGCTGAGTGTGTTTCACTAATTCACCGATTGGGTTAAATGCAGAGACCAAATTTCCCTCACGGGATCAAAAAAGTATATATACTTATACTTATACTTATAAGAGTATTAACCCTTAAAGGTGTACCGTCACACCGGTGTGATTGGAATGTTTGAAAATGAGCGTTCTATAGAATTTTAGAACCATGAATTGTTGCGAAACGGAATCGTATGTTATGTTTAAAAACCCACACCTTTTAAGGTTAATAGCTGCTGTATATCTAATAATCTGAGCCTAAAGCTGTAGCCCCTGACTCACCTGTTAAACACCTGGGCTCTCTGTCCTCTCCTCCCTCAGGGTCGTCCAGCAGCCGGGGAGGGAACCAGGCCACACCAAAGAAGAACGGGCTGAAGAACGGCGGTGGCCAGATGAAGAACAAAGACGACGAGTGTTTCGGGGACGGGATGGACGACGGCTTAGACGAGGACTTTGACTTTGAGGGCAACCTGGCGCTGTTCGACAAGGCAGCGGTCTTCTCCCAGATCGATACGTCACGATCGCGAGGCACGCCGGAGAAACAGGCACCAGTGCGGTACCGGCATGACGAGAACATTCTGGAAGCTAAACCCGTCACTTACCGGCAGATAGCAGTGCCCCAGCCTGGTGCCAAAGAGTACTGTACAGGTGAGGCCGAACTCCCTGCATATTTTTCAGTGCGTTCCTTCAGCTGAACTTGCACAGGTGAGCCCAAACTCCCTGCATATTTTTCAGTGTGCTCCTTCAGCTGAACTCCCTGCGTATTTATCAGTGCGTTCCTTCGTTCCTTAGCCGAACTTGCCATGGACCAGCTTGTCCTATTTGCATTTGAGCGTCTCACTGTCGCCTAGCATTGAATGCACTGTTCACACTGAATGGGTTAAATATTGTTTTATTGTATCATATTTCTGGTTGAAAATAGAAGAATGCTGCATTGCGCCGCATCGGGTCCAGTTACAACATTTAAATTAAAACAAAGTACCGGTAATCAAACTGATTTGGTCACAAATGCTCACATGCAGCTAGGACACAGTGGAAACAGCTCCAGGGGAAAAGGCTTGGTTCTCAGCGAGCACACATTCTCATGAAATGCACTGTACCTATAGCCTGACAAGCCAGACCCACATTAAAATGTAGGGTCTGCGGACTCACCGTTTGCAGTGCTCAGTCCGAGGGGCGGGATAATCGGTTGTCTTTCAAATTCCCTCTGCACGCAATAGGATAGCGCTACAACTCATGAGTCCCATGCGTTTTCCCACCAGCGGAGCTAGTTGGCTAGTTCAAACTTTTGCCAATTGAAAAAAAGCTTAACTCGTGTCACGCTGTTCGCCAACAGCAACATCCATCTTCTTTGTTTTCAAGTAGCAGGGAATTCACTCTGAGCCGTTGCAACTCTGCCATCAATCATTATGTTAAACCCGCCTACCGACTCTATACATGATGTGATTGGCCTTATTGAAGCTTAATTTTTCCAGCTCGCAAGTCAACAAAGAGTTGCTAGACTAGCCCGGGCAGCAATTTCAATTTGCTGCGGTTAGGGTGCGTCTAGATTTCTAGGCTACTGTACCTAGGCTTTAAGGAAGAGTACCTGCTAAATTACATGATGTTAAAGGGACACCAGGCAAGCCTGAGTACATTTTCTCTACGAAGCTCCCCCTAGCGTCTGTACGTGTCGATACGTGTGCGAGCCCTTGCTCGGTCTGAAGCTCTTTTCCTTTTTTTTTTGCATCTTCTGTCGAGGGTTTTCGGTGCTTCTTCACCGGCTCTGCCATTATACACACGTTTGCAACAATCGCTAGCTGGGTTTCGTTAGCCTGCCTCTGTGCTGGGGATGCAGGATGTAAACTGATCCTGCTTCTCGCGATGTCTGAGACTTTGTGAGACTGAAGGTCACAGGTAGGATACACCGAACTTGCAAGTGGGATATTCTTCCTACAGGCAGTAGGGGCGGGCGAGAGAGTCTTCATTCGCCCTGTAATGAGTCATTTAACCATATACCGACTTACAAAGATGATTAATTAACACAAAAACGTTGCCTGGTGTCTCTTTAAGTTGCTTCACTTGCAGAGTGTAATTTCTTGGTAACAACTATGGCTCATAGTCCATGTGGTTTTATTTATTTTCATCACTCACTCTCTCACTTCCTTGCTGTCTGTCTTGAGTGTGTGACTCTGGTGGTGTTAGCAAAGATTGTTAAGGCGGAGCAAGATATTTCATCAGGAGCCACTTCCGGGATCCCGGATCGCACGGGGGGGGGGTCAAAATCCCCCTTTACGCAGAGCAGAGGCAGCGACTGCTCCATTGAAGTCTATAGGCATAGCTCAGAATTTTACCACATATGCTAAGGTCTTGGTTCTATAAGTTAAGAATGTGAATTTTGGGCACATTTTCATGATCCTCAAACCCTTCTGAACATTTCAGGTACATTTTTAGCATTTCTGAGCATTCCAGTCTGGAGAAAATCGACTTTATATCAGGTGTGCGCCGGTTATTTATGCCGCTGCTGTTGGCCGGTTGCAACGTACGCTCATCAATACGTCATCGACACGCCTCTTTATGCAGACAGGATTCGATCCCCATTTCACGCCCATAGACATGAACTACAACGAAGTATCTTGCTCCGCCTTAACAATCTTTGGTGTTAGGCCTTATCTATGCCAGTGGAGCAGCTCCTAGTCCTGTGTGAAGTTGAGGTTGAGCGGTGCTCTAACGCCCCCTGGTGTCTGTGCTGTGTGTGTGCTGCCCTTCAGACTCTGGGCTCGTGGTGCCCAGCATCACGTACGAGCTGCACAAGCGCCTGCTGAGCGTGGCGGAGAGGCACGGCCTTTCCCTGGAGCGCCGGCTCGAGATGACCGGGGTCTGCGCCAGCCAGATGACCCTCACACTGCTGGGAGGACCAAACAGGTGAGACGCACAGTGTCATGGGAACTCGGCAATAACATGAAGTGCAGAGTGTGATGTTAATGGAGTAACCGGCTACTCACTGGATAAGCTGCCTAGCTACTCACTGGGTTAGCGTCCGGCTACTCACTGGGTTAGCGTCCGGCTACTCACTGGGTTAGCGTCTGGCTACTCACTGGGTTAGCGTCCGGCTACTCACTGGGTTAGCGTCTGGCTACTCACTGGGTTAGCGTCCGGCTACTCACTGGATAAGCTGCCTAGCTACTCACTGGGTTAGCGTCCGGCTACTCACTGGGTTAGCGTCCGGCTACTCACTGGGTTAGCGTCTGGCTACTCACTGGGTTAGCGTCCGGCTACTCACTGGGTTAGCGTCTGGCTACTCACGGGGTTAGCTCCCGGCTACTCACTGGGTTAGCGTCTGGGTTAATTGTGCCTGTTGTGCTTTTCTTGTGACCTAATTGGCTAAACTGACACTGTGTCCTACTCTCTGCTCTCCCAGGCTGACCCCTAAGAACGTGCACCAGCGTCCAACGGTGGTGCTGCTATGCGGGCCCCACGTGCAGGGTGCTCAGGGCGTCAGCTGCGGCCGCCACCTGGCCAATCATGAGGTGGAGGTCATCCTCTTCCTGCCCAACTTCGTCAAGATGCTGGAGGCCATCACCAGTGAGCTCTCGCTTTTCTCCAAGACGGGAGGGAAGCAGGTGTCCAGTATCAAAGGTACTACTACTACTCCCCTAGTGCACTGGGCTTTAGATTGATCACATTCACTATGTCCAGTGTTAAATGGTAATTACTGCATTTTTCAGCCTACTAGGCTGACTACTGTTACATTACATTACATTACATTACATTTGGCTGACGCTTTTTTAACCAAAGCGACTAACAACATGGTAAACAGTAAGTTTCAGAACAATTCTCACAATTTTAGGACAGTTTAGAAAAAACACATTAGAGTACAGTAAGAATAAGTGTGTCGGTGAGTGCTGTATTTTAACAGTTACTTGTCAGTTTAACGGCTGGTGAGTGCTAGGATCAGTAAGACTTGTTGTAAGTGTTGCTATGAGAGTAGATGTTCTCTAAAGAGCTGGGTCTTCAGGAGTTTTTTGAAAGTGGAAAAGGATGTCCCTGCCCTTGTAGGAACTGGCAGTGTGTTCCACCAACGAGGAACAACAGATGAGAAAAGTTTGGATTGGCTTGAGCGTACCGGTGGTAGAGCTAGACGTCGTTCGTCAGAGGAGCTGTTGTTAGATGTCTTTAAGTTTTGTCTTTAAAAATCTGTTCAATATTGAGCTATCTAAGCGAGTTTCTTCACCTTTACTGGGGCAAACAGGCACACATGTTTCCAAATGAATCCTGACTATATCTTAGTTGACTTCATGACATGTTGAACATTGTCAGTGGCAAAAAGACAGTTTACTTATGATAGCGAGCTGCACCCTTATGAATGCCAGCTTTGTGCAAAATTCCAGAATTGAATTGAAACTGGCTCTTAAATTCCAAATTCAATTCTTGATTTTCACTTGCATTTCAATTGAGGTAGCTAACAGGAAGCAGAATAGCAATTCGAATTGTGCACAGCCCTGATGAATGCATTGCCGGTTTTAGCAGACCATCTAGTTTACTGAATGGATTTTCCCTAAGGAAAGTACTTAGACTCTAATAATTGGGCCCCAGGTTACAACTCCCGTACTGCATTATTCACTGTACTGGGCTGTACTTCACTCACTAAAGCTGGACTACAACTCCCATACAGCACTGTACATCATAGTCAGTGTTGGGAGTAATGCGTTACAAAGTAACGTGTTACTGTAATTCCACTACTTTTAGTGGTAACGAGCTACAACTCCTATACAGCACTGTACATCATAGTACTCACTAAAGCTGGACTACAACTCCCATACAGCACTGTACATCATAGTACTCATTAAAGCTGGACTATGCGCGGCCGCATTAGCACCTTGAATATGCAGTATATTTTCTAATACCCGGACGCCGTGACATCCCTTATCCCTTACTTAACCAGAGTCTGTGCCGGTGCTGTGATTGAGAGTGCTTGTCCCGACTAACTGTTCACTCTTCCTGTGTTGCAGATCTGCCTGCCAGCCCAGTGGACCTGGTGATCAACTGCCTGGACAGCCACGAGAACGGCTTCCTGCGAGACCAGCCCTGGTATCGTGCTGCGGCCGACTGGGCCAACCAGAACCGGGCGCCGGTGTTGAGCATCGACCCGCCAGTGAGTGGGCAGGAGGCGGCGGTCGAGGCCAAGTGGTCACTGTCTCTCGGGCTGCCGCTGCCGCTGTCTGAGAGCGTTGGACGCGTCTACCTGTGCGACATCGGGGTGCCCAAACAGGTGTTCCAGGAGGTGGGCATCAAGTACCACTCCCCGTTCGGCTGCAAGTTCGTCATCCCGCTGCACTCACCGTAGCCATGGCGCCCGGCTGACCACACCTGAACTCTCACCTCTGACCTCTGTCTGTGGGGTCGGGGGGCATAGAGCCAGAGTTGAGCCTTAACTGCCTGACCGTCTAGAGTGTAGAGCTGCTTGCTTAGTGGCAGATAGATGATGGATAGATGGATGAATGTGTGAGTGAATGAATGCAGTACAGAGTATATTTCTTTCTCATCCTCTTTCATGTGCGCAACCTTACTGCGCCATGCTGTACTGAAAAGAGAAAATGAATGATTTAGTATTCCGAAGAACAATCTTTTTTCCATTTTTGTTCTTGGTTTGTTTATGGAGGAGTTTGTTCACCTCGGAGAGTTTATCTGGAGAGTGCCAGCTCCTCTGGTGCGGAGAAAAGGGGACACAAACACCTGCTTCATCTTTTTAGCGTGATGTTTACAGAGTGAAACGCCTGACCTGGTGTGTGTGTGTGAGAGAATGTGTGTGTGTGTGTGTGTGTGTCAATGTGTGCGTGCATGTGTGTGGCCGGTTTATTTGCCTGCCTGTGAGGCAGCTCTTAAGGTCTGTGTTTTCCTCTTTTTTTTTTTTTTTTTTTTGCAAATCGTGCTAACAACAATCACACTGAGATTTATGTAGAGAAAAGTTCAGGGCCCATCCTGTTGCCCGAGCTTCCTCTCGTCTGCTGAGCATTTGAGATGTGCGGTCGCTCCGTGCTCGTGTTGATGCTGTCCTGCTGTTCGCTCATGCTGTGAGGCTGCTCGTGCTCACCAGCGCCTCAGTGTTTTGTAGCTCCGCTCACTGTCACTGTTTAGTTGGCCCATCTGCTGGAATTTAACACAGTCTGGGCATTAACACCCAAGGGAGAACTTGTCATTAAAGGGACCTGGACTGGACAAAGGCTGGTCTGTATCAGCGCTGCTCTCATCAGCACCCCAGGGAGAGCCTTACCTCCCCCGTCGTTTAAGGGACCTGGACCAGACTGGACTGGACCGCACCCAGCTGGCCCGTATCAGCGCAGCTCTGATTGGCTGGAGAGAGAATTCAGCATCAGTGGAGGAGCAGTCCTAGCAGGAGGAAAACGGGAGCGACCTGCAGCGCAGACCCTAAAGCCCGACCTCGCCCTTCCTCGCAGGGCCAGGAGGTCACCCAGAGGTCAGGGGTCAGTCCAGAACTGCACCCGAGGGGTCAGGAGTGACCAGAACTGCACCCGAGAGGTTCAAGAGTGACCGGTCCCTGAAGTGAAGCTAACTAGCAGATGTAGAGGGAGCGCAGTATTGCAGCTCTCATTTCTGTCCAGTCTGTTGTCTGCTGGTCAAACAGAAAGATGTAAAGTGTATTTCGACTCCTGCTCACTTCTCTGGGTCTAAACGTGGTCACTTCTCGAACAAGGTCACTTCTCTGGGTCTAAACATGAAGCGGAGACTGAACCCAGAGCCCAGTAGAACTCGTTAGACACTCTGAACCTAGAGTCCAGCTGAACTCGTTAGACAGTGACTGGACCGATAGTCTACTAAATTAACTCAATTTCAGTATCAAGAGGGATTGTTGTTTACATTTTTTTGACCTGAAGCTAATGCTGTATTTAATGACTATTTTGGCATCAGCTTTCCTAAGTAGAGTGTTTAGGAGCTTTGTTCATTTTAATGCACTGCCTTTGGTGTTTGGCGTGGTCACTTTGACTCTCATGGTTGTGACCATGATGGTGTGTGTATTGAGGCCAGGTGTGTGTATTGAGGCCAGGTGTGTATTTAAACTTCCAGGTGGGCTCCTCAGCGGGGCAGGTTCCGTGCTCCTCCCAGGGGTATCTACCCGATGGCTGCCTGGGGTATCTACACGGTGCCTGGCAGGTTGGAAGCTGGTGGCTGTTGAGTTTTATTTGCAGTCAGATGCGGAGCTGCTTAATGGGGATCACAGTAGTGTGACTTTAGGTGGCCTAAGCCCAGTAGTCTGGTGGTGGTGATGGTGGAGCTTGGATAGCTTTGGTCATCACCATTTCTTTTGTGGGCTATTCTTCTGTATGTGGCTCTATGCGTTTGTCTCTGCTTCTCTCCCTCTCGCGCTCTCTCTCTCTTTCTTTCTTTCTTTCTTTCTTTCTTTCTTTCTTTCTTTCTTTCTTTCTTTCTTTCTTTCTTTCTTTCTTTCTTTCTTTCTCTCTTTCTCTCTTTCTGTCTCTGCGCATCTGTCGATTTAAACTTTCTTGAATTGAAAGATGCAGTTCTAGAGTTCAAGTTGCTTGTTGTCTGTCTCTTCTATTGTGTGTTGTGTGTGTGTCTATGTGTATGCGCTTTGTCAGATTAGGTAACGGAATCTTGTGAAATTGGACTTCGCACCTAACTGGGACTTTGACTTGATCAAGGCAATGAAATTGCGGCGATCTCTGATTGGTCTGATTGGAAGTCAGCATCTTACTTCTGTTGAGAGTTTTTTTTCAATTGTAGATTTCTATGTGAAATCTGAATCATTTGATTAGAAGGTCCTGTGGAGACCTGTTATTTAAGAGGCTTTGAGGCTGTAAAGTGTTCAGAGTAAAGGCCTGACCACACCCTGTGTGTGTCACAGAGGGACAGTCTCCCGTACTTGCACCAAGCTTTACTGGAGCGCCAGGACTGGTGCTAGCGTGGGCCCTTAGCTCTACTGGAGCGCCAGAACTGGTGCTAGCATGGGCCCTTAGCTCTACTGCAGCGCCAGGACTGATGCTAGCGTGGGCCCTTAGCTCTACTGCAGCGCCAGGACTGATGCTAGCATGGGCCCTTAGCTCTACTGGACCGCCAGGATTGGTGCTAGCGTGGCCCCTTAGCTCTACTGGAGCGGCAGGACTTAACACCACAGTGAGCACACTCCTCAACTACACCACCGCTACCCATTTAACCAAACCAGTGGCCTGATCACGGCACCCAGCGAAGGAAATTAACATTAATGTGGTCAATTATGTTTATCTACACACACACACACACACACACACACATACACCCTCCATTTTCATATTTTCTAAGATTTGTCTATAATGCGTAACTTAAATGCAACTGTTGACACACCATGGAAGCCCAATCGTAGATGATATATAAATGTATGTGTGTGTGTATATATATATATATATATATATATATATATATATATGTATGTCTGCATTAGCTCTATGGTGGGTCTGCATTTCATAATTATGGATATATATACTTAAAATATTAGATGATTTAAAAGTGTATGGGGGTGCATAGAAAACATATTTACAGATGATTGGTTTCTAACATCATGATGCAGCATTCCTTTACTTTTGAGCAAGTTATCGTGAGCAAATATATGTATCTGTGCGACGGGAAGAGCTGTACGTATACAGATGATTGTAGCAAAAAGAAAAATGTGAAACATTCAGGTCAAAACTTTACTGATACATTACAGCATCCAGTTTGTGTCTGCGAAAGTGATTGTTGTCATTGGCCACTAGGTGGCATCATATCCATAGTTAAACATTCAATCCAAATGCAACGGCGTATCCTGGTAAACCCGCCTAAATATTCTTTTTTTTATATATATATACAGTAATTGTTCACGAAAGACAGAATGTTGCATTTGATTCAGCCTATTTTTTGTTTGTTAATTTACACACTCTGGATCATTCAGCCTGCTTTCTGGTTTGTTTTTCCTGACATTTTGACATTAGTTATTATGATCATTGTTCTTGTGATAATAATACGTTTTCAGGCACGTCTATTTCAAATTATCTGTTCCTTGTTTGTTTCATTGTGTTCAGAGGACCAGTGGAAACACACACACACACACACACACACACACACACACACACAGAGAGAGCATCTGAAACGTCAGAACGGTCTGATGCATTTCACCACCAATGTTATGTCGAAATGGGGAGAAATAAAAAAGTTGAGAAATGAACCACGCTGTCGAGTTTTGAATATGGTAGCCCTGTTACAGTGTGCTTACATTTAGTAGATCTTTTATAGATTAATCTGCATCTAGAGTGTACAGGTTCAATAACGTGAACTGGTATATAGCCTACAATTGCATTGCCTAGGCCTACCATCAGAAATATTGAACTAATACAACTCAACATAATTCATAACTGCAGTGTTTGGTGGCTTCAAATGAAGAGGTGTGCCCCTCGATTCAGCGCATGCGTACTGGGTCTCAAACTGAAAGAGGTGTATTTCCTCTCTGGGTAGGCCTGAATTACCTCAGATACAACAGTCGGAGGAAAAAAAACAGCGCACGGTCTGTCGCTTCTCTGCGTCGCCGGGAGATTTAATGCGCGAGGCGCAAAGCCATTCTTGTCTTCATCTCGCATTGCTGTGCTGGCATTGGTCGCATTTCCGCTACGCTCGGAATAAGCTATTTTTCTTACACCAAAACGTTCCGTCCTTTGCAACTGTAATTCTTATCTAACACCAGTTAAACATTTATTTAATCATTGTGTCAGAAGCTTTTAATGCATTACACCTTACGTTAAGGGCAAATATATTTAGTCTGTGGCAGTTTTAAGCAACAAGCGGATCGGTAACAAGGCGTGAGGAACTGACCACATCCGCACGGGTGCCAAAGTTACTGAGATCCTCTCTTCGCAAATGGACGCACTGGGAGCCGAGAAGAACACTACTGGCAGACTGAATTGAGTTCTCACTTCCCTCTCGAGCTGAAGAGCAGAGACCGAGCTCTACGCATCCGAAGTGGACACAGGTATTCGGGCACCAGGAGTCGTCACTTATTGGTGAGTTCTCATCAGCCCTGTCACTTTGCCGTGTTGGTTTAGGAGGGCGTAGACGCGTCTCAAGTGGGCTACAAGTCACTTTATCCGATGTTGGCAGGATGGTTTCACATAATGTACAGATAGTCTCATACAGAACTAGTTAATGTTACAGGAAGAAGGGACGATTTTAGCTTGTTTGAGATGGTAAGTGTCCGTTACTTTCGCTAGCCGAGCTCAGACCCTTGTCGAAAGGTTAAAAAAAGCTCCTGCTATTTGCAGAATACTTCCTGTTAACATGTCATCTATCGCAAGAATGTGCTTTTTATGGCTCGTCTGCTACGCTCCTTACTGTTATATCATATCATAGCTTACTTATATTGCCGATGCTCTACTGCTATTTTTAATGTTAACCTAAACAAACTGAATTCTGAACTATTTAGTGTTCCGGTTGCATTCTCCCTCGCGCGCTCTCTCTCTACTCCGATCTGACGTGTAGTTTAGAGTTCAGCACATGCAGTATTCAGTGAGTTTGTCCTCTAACACAAATCTTGTATCTTGCCGGGAGATGCATATATATTTCCTTTGCGAGCGTTGAGGTAAGATGGCGAGGAGGATGGCCTGTACTCTGGAATTTGACTATTAGAAAGAGACGTGTCTGGTCTTATTCTCGTGTCACTGCTGGTCCGATAGAAAAAAAGGAACTCTAGAGCAGGCACGCTGTCTCATGCTGTCTCTCTCACACACAGCCTATACATCTCGCTCTGCCTCACTCACATCCCCCTCTCTCACACACACACACACACACACATCTCTCTCGCTCACACACATATCTACCTCTCACTCTCTCACACACACACACACACACACACACATATGCCTTATAACAGACCCATTCTCACTTTCCAACACACACACACCCAACATATCTGTCCCTCTTTCTCAGAGAACTCTCTCTCACACACGTATCTCTCTCTTGTGTTCCCTGTGCTATCCCTTAAGGTACACCCACCCACACACACACACACACTATATCTCCCTCTTATGTCCCTTTGGGCGCAGCAGCTGTGTTAGCCAGTGTCATGGCACTCCCCCTGCCTCCAGTCACCCCTCTTAGAATGGCCACATTGTGACTGTGTGAGTGTGTGAGACTCGGGCTCCTAAATGAAGTGGCAGGGGTCTATCCGGGGCCTATCCACCCACAGCTGGCTCAGTCTCCCCTCAAGTGGATGCCATTGAGCTGCCAGTCCCACCCCCCCCCCCCCCCATCCACCCCCCTCCCCACTGGCTGCCCGCCTGCCCGCACCCTGCCACACACACAAACACACACACACCAGCAGGGTGGTGGGGGGTCACTGTCCGCCACACGAGAAGAGGGCAATGCTTTCTCCTGCATGTGTGTGTGTGTGTGTGTGTGTGTGTTGCCCCCAGTGGCACTGCTGGAGAAGAGGCTTGTGGGTTGGTGGGAGATTGTGTGTGTGTGTGTGGAGGGAGACTTGGTGGCCGTGGCGCTATTCCTGGCCGTTCTGGGCGCTTGCTGTCACTCACTCGCTGCTCTGCCCTCTGCTCTGGCGCTGCTGCTGCTACTGACTCAGGCCTGACCGGTTGGGAAGCACAGGTTTGTGTGGGTGTGTGTGTGGCCTGACCGGTTTGGAAGCACAGGAGTGTGTGTGTGTGTGTGTGTGTGTGTGTGTGTGTGTGTGTGTGAGGCCTGACCGGTTGAGAAGCCATTTAAGTCCAGTGACCGGAGCCAGGGAGGAAGCACAGTGACAAGGACTGGGGAGCCTGTGTGTGTGTGTGTGTGAGGCCTGACCGGTTGCAAAGCACAGGAGTGTGTGTGTGGCCCTCACTCTCACGCCACTCTGAACTCTGTCTGTGTAGTGGACTGTCTCTCTGCATGTTCTGTTTTCTTGTACCTACAGCAGTGTCCCTTCTGAAGACTGTGTGTGTGTGTGTGTGTGTTTGTGTGCATAGCTGATCAGTGAGCACTGGGATTGGTGTGTGTGTGTGTGTGTGTTTGTGTGCATAGCTGATCAGTGAGCACTGGGATTGGTGTGTGTGTGTGTGTGTGTGTGTGTGTGTGTGTGTGTGTGTGTGTTTGTGTGCATAGCTGATCAGTGAGCACTGGGATTGGTGTGTGTGTGTGTGTGTGTGTGTGTGTGTGTGTGTGTGTGTGACTGAGCACTGTGTGCTGGGATTGCACTATTTATAAGGGTGTGTGTGGCTTTTGCTCTGTGGAACTCAGCCGTGCATGTGTTGCTTCTGCAGCTGTGCAGGACTGTGCAAAGTGTCACACCACATCTGACTGCACCATCTAGAGACACACACACACACACACACACACACACACACTCATGCATATTTGTGCATTGCTCTTAAACTGGAATTAGGTTGCTTCCCTTTCTGTCTGACCTGCGTATTGCATTTGACGGCATGCGATGTCCAGTGTGGATGTTTGAGTTCCATGGCGGACGTTTCAGCACAGCAGAACAGGTTCCTACCTCTCGATCTCTCAGCCTTAGACACACTCTGGCGGATTCCACACCCTGTACTTGTTGGTACACGTCGCAGGCAGGCAGCAGCTGATTGAAGTTTAACTGTTCTGATCTGGTGGAGAACACACAGCCTCATTTTCCGTGCTGATCTTTCCCAAAGCTGCATTTGCAAATTATTTAGTTGAAGGGCCATGTTGGCATGTGAATTTTGACGTAACGTGAAGAAGCATAAAAAAAGAAAAACCCCAACAGTCAAATGGCCAATTATTCAAATATTAGCACACACACCTCCCCAAAAGGCTCCAGTGTGTGGCTGCCTCCTCATTTGAATTAATGAACAAGAGATTGATTTAAACTGGGCTCAGAGAAGGTCACGTTCCTCCACTTCCTGCTCTGCTGAGCCGCACGCTGACCGGCCTTGGCCTCGGCCTCACACTGGAGCGCTCTCTCTCTCTCTCTCTCTCTGCCTAGAGCTGCTCAGACCCTCACCATTACACCCGTCTCATGTCCATTAAACTCCCAGCTCCTCGTCTGCAGCAACATCACCGTCATCCGCCTCACTGCTGATCTGCAGCGTTTTATTAAGCAGCAGACGCTTAAGTGCAAAGTGGAAAAACATCGAGTCGGTTTTATTAAACAGCAGACGCTTCAGTGCAAAGTGTAATACATCGAGTCGGTTTTATTAAACAGCAGACGCTTCAGTGCAATGTGAAATATATCGAGTCCGTTTTGTGTTCAGTGTTGTTGGGCAATCCCATGATTAGCTCCGTGTGTTGTGATTGGATAGTGGTGACAATTTGCCTACAGAACAGAAGTGTTTCAGATGTAGTGAAGTGTTGGCCAACATCAGTGTGAACATGCCTGATGTAGTGAAGTGTTGGCCAACATCAGTGTGTTGCTCAAAAATTCCCATCTGGATCACCAGTGCAGTACCGCGCAGATCTCCATGCCCATGTGCGTTTTCTGGGGTTCACCCCCAGATCTCCATACCCACCAGCGTGTGTTTGTGTGTTCACCCTCAGACCTCCATGCCTACCAGTGTGTGTGTGTGTGTTCACCCCCATATCTCAATGCCCACCTGTGTGTGTGTGTGTGTGTGTGTGTGTGTGTGTGTGTGTGTGTGTGTGTGTGTTCACCCCCAGATCTCCATACCCACCAGCGTGTGTGCGTGTGTGTGCGTGTGTGTGCGCGTGTGTGTGCGCGTGTGTGCGTGTGTGTGTGTGTGCGCGTGTGCTTGTGCTTGTGCTTGCGCTTGCGCGCGTGTGCGTGTGTGTTCACCCCCAGATCTCAATGCCCACCTGTGTGTGTGTGTGTGTGTGTGTGTGTGTGTGTGTGTGTGTGTGTGTGTTCACCCCCAGATCTCCATACCCACCAGCATGCATGCGTGTGTGTGTGTGTGTGTGTGTGTGTGTGTGTGTGTGTGTGTTCACCCCCAGATCTCCACACCCACCAGCGTGTGTGTTTCTTGGGAGGTGTAGTGTGCTCAGCAGTACCCTGCTCTACCAGCTGAGGAACAGAAGCACATCTTTGTGATGTGTGTGTGTGTGTTTTTGATGTGTGTGTGTGTGTTTGTGTGTGTGTGTGTGTGTGTTTGTGATGTTTGTGTGTGTTTGTGATGTTTGTGTGTGTGTTCTGTGTCTGATCTGCTCTGCATGTTCTCCAGCCGTCACAGCAACACGTACAGTACAGCTGACTAATTGATTAGTTGTTGACTATTAAATTAAAGGTTGTATCAGTGATTGCAGGCCCAAAAAAGGCCCAAACATAAATGATCACATTCATCTAATCTTTCCCAACGATCCACTAGCTGCCTGCTCCATAAGCAGGCCGTCAAAAAAACATGTCTCTGTTGGCAACCCAGGCTCTGAGATCTGCACACAAAAACAATTGCTACCAACAAGTGTTGCCAACCACTCAAAGGTAAAATAAACTCTCGCGGGGATGAAAAAGTCTGAAATGCAGACGTTTTCCTGAACATACTTTTATCCTCTGCCTTCGAGTGGATACTGTGATCTCCGGTACGTGAAGGCGGCACAATTAGATTTTTGCTACCCCAGAGCTAACTTGCAATGCAACTTGCCATAGGTAGTTAGCTTCAATTAACAACCGGATCTATGGGCAAAGATGGCGGTTTTGGTTCTTTTTTGTAGGCGAACTTCAGAGGTCTATTGCACAGGAGGGAGGGGGAGGGAGTAGTGAGCTAGCTCTCTCTGAGCTGTTTTTTTTTAACGTCAACAGAAGTGATGTTACCCTGCCATCGCTGATACAACCTTTAATCGCCATCTATTTCGATAATCGATTAATCGGTTTGTGTCCTTCTGTAAGAAAACTACATCAAAATTGAAGCTTGATTGAAGCTTCTTAAACTTGAATATTTATCTACTCCTCTATGACGGTGAACTAAATATCTTTGGTGTGTGGACAAAACAAGGCATTGAAGACATAATCTTGGGCTTTGGAGAACAATGATCGAGATCTTTTCACCATTTTCTGGCACTGTATCGATCAAACAATGAATCGATTAATCGAGAAAATAATCATCAGAATAATCTACTATGAAAATAAGTTGCAGCCCTAGTTCTGAGTTTTTGGAAGATAGCACTGAACTGTAAACTGAAAGTTTTAAACTAAAGCTTGTAAGACATCACTCGTCAGGACCAATGAGGGAACTGGGAGTGGTCGAAGGAAATCGTGAAGCTGTCCGCGCGCTGTTGGAAATAACAATTGATTATAGAACCCCTGTTAACCTAATGATTCTGACCCCGCTAGATATGGAGAAGTTTCGGTCAACGTAATATTACTATCCATAGTAGGCCGATGTGGGCCTACCCACAATGCTGTTACAAGAATGCCTTCTAGCTATTTAATTAGACGCATCTTCCCCAAGAATAGTGTGCGAGGCCCTCCTCGGCCGATTAATTCGGGAGGCGCCTTCACTTGAGTAATGATCCTAGTGTGAAAGTCGGTCAGAGGCTATGGTGCTGGCTTGGACCACTATGCTCATCTGGACAGAACACCTTACCGAAGCTACAGAGGGTTCAGGGTGTGCTAAGGTTAGCTGTCTAATTCCAGACTACTAATAAAATCAGTGACCCACCACAGTACAATACAATGGCCAGTTCTCCTGGTAGCATGCCTACACTTTCACTGATTTAGCCCCCACGGCCCTGGAGACTAATCCTAGCCGTTCCTCCTGGCCCATCTTCAACTTGAGGGATATCTAAAGAAACTCTAGAAAACTATGCGGGTCAAAGCATAACAATTTATTTGTCAGACACAAGCTATTCATCCAATACATTATAGAAGGTACATCTAAATGAATAATGTGAAAGTCACGAAAACAGGTTAAAGGAACATTTAGGAAACCATATGAAGCAATCAGAGAATGAACATACCAGCTCAGAGGATGATGACTACACACCTTAGTGGTGCGGGAGATTCTGACTACAGAATGGCTCCTAGAATGCTCTGTGAACCTCACTTAAATACGGTAGGCTACCTAGTTTGTGGTTGGTTACATTGATATGGATCACATGATTGGAGGTCAGCTGATTTGGGATCACATGGTTGGAGGTCATCTGATTTGAGAGTACTTTGATGAGACTTGAGACCATTGTTGTAGTGAGAGTGAATCAATCAAGACATGACAAGGTATACATTTGATTACATTTCCTGTCCCTATAGTTAACTGCTCCTGTGGACATGTGACCGTAGGCCCACAATAGGCCCACACTTAGTAGTTGATCAAGAGTCAATATATGACTGAAAAGATCATCATCAGCCTGGTAATTAGGATCCTTACAAGCTTGAAGTCCTGTGTGATTGTACAGGACGCTGTTTAGATGGTCCCCTCTGTAAATGAGTGGTTTTAGACCAAAGATGAAAGGACAGTCTTAGGCAGGGATCACATTAGCCAGCGGCAAGCGGCAGGTTTCCTACTGTTCTCTATGGTTCGGCAGCAGAACGGTGGCGTTGAGCAAGCTGAGCGTTGAACTTGGTTCAACTTTCAAAGCGCAACGCGAGTGTATTCAATTGAAACTGTTCGTGTTACCATAGGAACGAGCGTTGCATTACTCTTGCCGCTGCTGCTTGCCGCTAGCTAATGTGATCCCCGCCTTAGTGTACAGTATAGTGTTTGTTTGGATGGTCTCCCTGTAAACTAAAGTCCAGACTGTGTACAGTTTGGCGTTGGGATGGATGTTTCCTCCTATAAACGGAAGGGTTGATGTCCAGTGTCGGTATACAGCTTGGTGTTTGGATGGTGCCCCTGTCATTTGCCGTGGGATTTCCCCTGCTCCAACAGACCAGCCCTTCTCCCCACAGTGCCTTACTTCTGCCTTGAATGGCGTTCTGTGGTGTGCGGTTAAGCTTTGACTTTTACAGGCCTAAATTTGCAGTCTCCCCCGGAGAAAGAAAACATTGTTGTTGCCTGAGCTTATTTTGCATCCCCACTGGCCTTGGACCCGTCTGCAGTCTTTCTTACAGATGACAGACTGCACCGCACAGCTCCTGCTCATGGCCCCAGGAGACACCATCATAGCCCAGCAGGGTCCTTCACCCCCCCCCCACTGTCCCGTTTTTACTGGTCTCTTTTCTTACTGATATTATCATATGGCCCACTCACATGTCTTCTTTTTGTGATTTCGGATAGAGGTCTGCTCTGACCGTGTCCCACAGAGAATGCCCTCGTAATGAAAGGTCCTAATAGTGTGATTAAATCTCTTTGTGTGTGTGTGTGTGTGTGCGTGTGTGCGTGCGTGAGTGAGTGTTGCCTTGTGATCAGACCTTTCCATGTGTGCTGTTGTGTGTGTTCCATTGCTCTGCCGGTTCCTGCTGTTCTGTGTCCATATTCCCGCTCTGGCTGAGAATCAAACCCCCCCCCCTTGTGTGTCGGTCACTCTTGCCGGACTCAGAGCAGGCCTATAGCATCCTGGGGTGTCCTCACACTGGAGCAGGTGTGTGTGGAGCAGAGTGTCCACTTGTGTCACACACTTCGGTCACACTCTCGCACATTCTCACACACTCTCACACATGGGCCTGACTCGCCCCAACGTGGGCCTAACTCGCCCAGACGGGTCATATTGGGTATGTCCTCTGTGGCATCTGGAGCGGAGGCGTGAGTTCACGCTATGGGCAGCACGGCTGTCACACACACACACACACACACACACACACACGCATCACAATAACCCAGCAGGCCTCACCTACCTGAGACTCTTTACACACACGCACACACGCACGCACACACACGCACACACACGCACACGCGCACACACACACACACACACACACACACACACACACACACACACACACACACATCACATCACAATAACCCAGCAGGCCTCGTCTACCTCAGACTCTTTACACACGCAAGCACGCACTCAGACTCTTTCACGCACGTACGCACGCACCTACCTCAGACTCATTACACACACACACACACACACACACACTCACGGCTCACAATCACACATGCCTCACACAGCAACATTCACATCAAAGTTCAAACAAAAAACTCGACCACCACTCCAGATTTCAACGCACTTCAGGCTTTATGCTTCACATGCCACTAGTCTCACCTAGTAGTGCTTAAATAGCCTAGTGTTGTGTGTTACACGTGGTTGACCTGATGGTGTCCACTGATAGTTTCTTATGATGGTGTTATGATGATGTGTGATGATGGTGTGTACTGATGTTGTGTGCCCAGTGATTGTTGATTGTTGTTGATGGTGTACGTTCTGATTAGGGTTGGACACCGAAACCCGGTT
The DNA here is from genome assembly GCF_018492685.1 of Alosa sapidissima. NCBI lineage: Eukaryota > Metazoa > Chordata > Actinopteri > Clupeiformes > Clupeidae > Alosa > Alosa sapidissima. The sequence continues at coordinate 23,396,029 of NC_055967.1, forward strand.
CTAATATAGACGCAAACAGTAACAACATCGAATAACAACGTGGATTTCAGTGCTTCATTTCGATGCCACTTAAAGCTGCAGATTTTTTGATCATATTTACTGAAACCGACACTATGCTCCAACAGATCAACATAAATCAGCCGGTTTTAGGAAAAAAACCCGCACTTCTACCTCCACCTAGAGCCGGTTATTTGTTTTGTAAAAAATCCACAGCTCCGGTTCTTCTGGTCCAAACAGAGCAGGGCTGTGTGAGATCTGACTGTCAATCACAGTCTGGTGCGCTCTGACAAGCACAAACTCGATGAGAGGGTGCTCGGTTGTAGTGGGGGAGGGGCATGAGAGTTGTAAACATTAAAAATTTTGGCGAAGTCCCCTCAATCTGTCAGACTTGCCTACTGCAACTTTAAATCTCTGGTGTTTTTTTTTTTTATTCGAGGCATCACTGCACGTCATGTGCCAACTCTAATGTCTTGCTCTGATAGCACCACATCCAGATACAGTTAGCTAACATAAACGCTAGATGTATAAGCTTAAACCAGAGGGGTGCACCACATAGGCTAGTGGACAACGTTTGACAGCTCGCGTGAGCCCTATGCCAAGCAGCTTACTTTAAAGCAATATCACAAGCTCTTGTCAAAATCTAGCAGTAACTACACACAAGCAGAAGGCTATGAAATTGAAATGTTATCAGCAAAGTTGTAATGTGAAAACTTTGTTTCACGGTGTGTTCCAAACATAATGACTCGGCATTAATCTTTCATGTGCATGAGGCCCTTATAGCATCACAATGAATATGAAGATTATGCTAAAAGTTTGCTTGCAAAAACATAACTATGAAGGTTACAAACATACCTCTGCATTGATATCCCTGAGCTGTCAAAGAGGCTACGGAACCATCTCCGTACGTTATCGCTCTCGTTAGTGCCCTCATGACTTTACGCCCTCCTCACTCAGGGTTCCTGTCTGTGTGAAGTCTGTCCCAACTTTAATCTACCTACCTTAGGGATGTAACGGAATAAAAATTTAGTCTCACGGTTATAGTGACCAAAATTATCACGGTTTTCGGTATTATCACGGTATTTCTAAAAGTGTGTTCAATATGTTCAGAAAGCACTGATAGGCTTACACAAGCTGAAATAGTTTCAAAAAGTGTCCCGTTCACTTTTTTCTTCATGTTTAATTGGCTATGTGCTTATAGCTTAACTTACCCTACCATAACTTTTTGCTATTTCTGTTCAGGTGTAGCTTAATCCGAATCGTAGTTAAAACCATCAATGTCTGTCCCAAGTCTAGTTATTTCCTTCCTGTGTCTTTCTTCAGCCTTCAGTGTTTAAGTGTCCCCTCAGGCCTCTGCCCCCCACCCTGATTGGCTATTTACTGCCCAGGCCTGGCTGCCCAGTAGTCTCCCCGTCCCCCACCGCTCTCGTGATGACAGGGCAGCTCCATCCGGCCATCAAAGGGACGCTGCAGGAGCAGGTACCCAGCAGAAACAGGGGCAGGCCAGGCTGGAGAGGCCCCTCATGTGCGTGCGTGCGTGAGTGCGTGCGTGAGTGAAGTCCGTGCGTGCGAAGTGCAAGAGTGTGTGTGTGTGTGGGGGTAGGAGAAAAGACACCTGGGAATGATCAGTACTGAGGCCAAACACACAGCCGGCACAGTCAAACCGCTTGGTCACATCTCTTCTCTGAGTTGTGAAGGAGCAGATGTATCTATCCCACTAGGACACAGTAGAACTCTGCTCTGAGTAGAACAGTAGAACTCTAGAATATGCGCATTCTTTAGTAGAATTCAGTCATGTACTCTGAGCATGGCTCTGACTCTGAGTAGAATAGTAGAACTCCAGAATGTGTGTATTCTTTAGTAGAATTTCATCATGTACTCTGATCAGAGCCTATCTGAGTAGACCAGTAGAACTCTAGAATGTTTATATTCTTTAAAGGTGCGATTTGTAGGATTGTTACCGAACGTTCTGTAGGCCAAAATCAAAACACTGGTGAACGTTCTCAAGACTACCAGACGCGAGCCTCTTCTGGGTGGCCAGATGACCTGCAGCTGCTTTAACGTTTCTCTAACCATGACCCAGCTACACATTACGGAAACAGTGAAAACAAAAAATACCTCTCTAACCAACGCAACATATTTAGCTGAAGTTAGCGATGCAGATGAAGTTTAGCCTAGGCTATCTGTTGTGGAGAAATATGGCCAGCTCTGCGTCAGACTTGATATTCTTCGTTTGACGAAGACGTCGCCATCTCAGGAAGCTCCTCCGATGTCCACTTAATTTGCTTCTTGTTTTAATTTTGGACATTTGCCTGCCTCTCGTAGGCGTTCATGACTACAACTGACAGCTGTTGACAGTTGGCTTTTGCTAATTTGGCAACCCAAATAGGAGGACGCGCTAGCCCATTATTAATACGCTATTCTAGAATTAATCGCTCAAAACAGAAACGAAAATTCCAAGAGATTCCGCATTTTTTTTCATGGGTTAGAGTAATGTTGTCAAATAAGCCATTACTTCAATTCATCGTGTTTCCTTACACTCTGACAACATATGGTGATCATTTTTGGAATGGTTACAGTTTATTTTCCATTATTCCCTACATACTGGTCCTTTAATATAATTCTGCCATGTACTCTGAGTAGACCAGTAGAACTCTGCTGTCTCTGTGTTCTTTAGTTGTTTTTTAGTAGAAGAGTAGAACTCTAGTCAGACTCTCACAGGGGGGCTACACCGGGCATGTAACTGAAGCGTTCTGTTCGTAATGTGTAAAAACTATTTTAGAACGTACACACGCAACATCTGGTGTTGCCAGTTCCATTGTATTTTTTGTATCCATTTTCCATTCTATTTTTTGCATTGTAACGTTTCTCTTGTCAGCGATCAGGAACTTGTGTGTATGTGTGAAGTGAGGCTGAAAGGGGTATAATTTAAGAGTTGTTTTAAAATTGATGAGGTGGGGTGCCCTCTTATGTGAGATGCTGCCGTTCTGTAGTATTCATGAGTGACTGTGAGGTGAGATTGTGTGAGATGCTGCCGTTCTGTAGTATTCATGTTTAGGGGGCAGCCGTGCCTACCGGTTAGGGCTTCAGGCTTGTAACCGACGGGTTGCCGGTTCGATCCCCGACCCAGTAGGAAAAATGTGGACGGGAGAAATGGTTGAGCACTGCTCTCCCATGCCCACATCCATGGCTGAAGTGCCCTTGAGCAAGGCACCTAACCCCTCACTGCTCCACGAGCGCCGCTGTTGTTGCAGGCAGCTCACTGCGCCGGGATTAGTGTGTGCTTCACCTCACTGTGTGTTCACTGTGTGCTGAGTGTGTTTCGCTAATTCACGGATTGGGATAAATGCAGAGACCAAATTTCCCTCACGGGATCAAAAGAGTATATATACTTATACTTATACTTACTTAGCTCACTGCTCCGGGTTAGTGTGTGCTTCACCTCACTTTGTGTACACTGTGTGCTGTGTGTGTTTCACTAATTCACGGATTGGGATAAATGCAGAGAACAAATTTCACTCACAGGATCAAAAGAGTATATATACTTATACTATACTTATACTATACAACACAGGGGTTAAGCCACAGACACAACACAGGGGTTAACCCCTTATACTTATATATTCATGAGTTGATGTGAGGTGAGGTGTCCTCTCGTGTCAGATGCTGCCGTTCTGTAGTATTCATGAGTTAATGTGAGCAAGTGGCTGCTCTGTGATGTTTTCATGCTCTGCACCAGTTTCACTTGCTTGCTCCAGAGCATCTGAAAGCGAGATGTGCCGAGAGAAACATCTCCTCAAACCACAGAATTGTTAACACCCTCTCCCACGGCCGGCCAGAACAACATCTGCTCTGCCGCCTGGACCCTCCGCTCCCTGAGGCTTTGCTTATCAACATGAATGATTAAGAACAATATTGCAGTCCCGTGAAAGAGAGAGAGAGAAATTGGGTAGCATTTGAGAGAGAGAGAGAGAGAGAAAGGAAGAGGGAGAATTTGGGTAGTGTTTGAGTGAGAGAGAGAGAGGAAGAGAGAAAATTTGGATAGTGTTTGAGAGAGAGAGATGAAGAGAGAAAAGAGAGAGAGAGAAATGTAAGAGTGTTGGGAAGGGGGGAGGGGGCTGGGCTTGTAGCGCTTTCAGCGTGCCCCATCCTGCCCAGGCTAACTGCTGGCGGTGTAGAGCCAGATCTCTGCCTGTTCATTTGTGCTGTTTGATAAATAACGGCCTGACTGAAACATGGTAGGACATGTGAACAGGCTTCCCCTGTGTGCCGCAGTCCTCATGCTCCTGTGCCAGACAGTGGAGGAAACGCTCATCACTGAGAGTGTCTGGCTGCAGTAGGAGTAGGCATCTGGAAGATGTGCTTTTAACCTAAAGCTGACATGCTTTACTGATGCAGTAAGGTCATTCATGCCTTCATGTCTTCCTTCCTGTAATATAAAAAAACAGAACTACCGTGTGTTGAGTAATGCTATTGGTGTTGTTTGTGTTTGCTTGTAAGCGTAGTGGTTTCATTGGTTTTGAAAAGGCTACAAGCGTGTGGTGTTTAGCATAGACATCATCTATTATGTCTATGGTGTTCAGTGTTAAAAGATGTTTGGGACATTGAGTGTGAAAAGCATTATGACTGAAAGCACAGTGTTTGATAAGTTCAGTGTTGAAAGTTTTAGGGCAGTAAGTAGGGTGATGAGTGTTAAATATAGTGATGACTGTTGAGCGTGGTGTTGAGTTTAGCTGTAAGTATGGTGTTGAGTGTTAAAAGCATATTTGTTATTGCGGTGTTGAGTGCTCATGCAGTCTGTTGAGTGTTTGAGGGGTGTGTTGAGTGGTGCGGCGTGTTCTTCCCCTGTCCTCTATCTCCGAGCACATCGTGTCTCTGCACTGACGCTCTCATTGAAGCCAGTTTCCTGGTTCCTGATTTCACTCCGGGGCATGTAGTACACAAACTTAAAGGCCTCCTTCTCTTTCACATACTCTCTCTTTCTTTCTCTCCCTCTCTCTCTCTCTCTCCATTCATATGTGTTTAGTTTTTTTCTTTTGTTTACTTTCCACTATAGTTTTGTGGCTATACGGCTGGTTATTTGGAGACGGCTTGCGCTTTGTGGAGTCCAGGGTCCAGAGATGGAGAACAAAGCCCCCGACTGAGAACTCAGTCAGCAGCAGTGTGTCTCTGGACCTGCCACAACCTCCCTCTTCGCCACTGACCGGCTCCATCCCTCCCGCCCCTAACTGCCTCATGGCGGAATCATGGCATTCTGAAAACGGTTGCGTAATAGTCGCGCCAGACAAAAGGGCTCATGCCTGCATCAGTGTCCGGGCTGACATTAGCCATTAGCGTCAGCCATTAGCGTTAGCCGTCTCCTCCTGCAGTGAAAGAGCTCTTCTGTGCTGAGGGAGACGCCGTCAGTCACAGCCAGACCTCTGGGTCACCAAGGTTCGCCATGGCGACTGCTCCATGCAACGACACGCGGTCTCAGTGAACCCGTCCAGTCAGCAGAACCCACCCACAGGAATGGTGCTCTCCAGCGTCTCCAACAGCATGGACACGTCTCGGCCATAAACACAACACATCGGTCCAGAGAAGAGTCCATGGTATAGGAGTGTGACTGCACAGGGTGGTGTAATGGAGCTCTTATGGTATTGGAGTGTGACTGCACAGGGTGGTGTAATGGAGCTCTTATGGACCCCTGAGTAGGGCTGGGAATCGCAGAATAATTCACAAATCAATACGGTCATAATACTTTGCCCACAATAATGATAATATTACGATTCAGCTATTCTGCAATATCCGATCGATACATTGCAAAAGATTGATCTATATAAGAAAAAAAAACTGAAATTATCTATTTATTCACTGCATTTCACCAAAGATTTGAAACAGTGTACAAATTGAGCTGTTTAGATTAGCGCCTCTTAAAAATCTACAGATCTTTTCTGAGCAAAAATATACCTCTCTCGAAATAATAACAAACAGATTTCTTTCTTTTTAAGATAAATATTTTTTCTAGACACATTTCTGTGTTTATGCTTATGTTTATGCATTCATGAATTCAATATTTTAGTAACAATATTGATATTTGGTTGCAGCATATTAGTAACTTGTTGCAAAAAGAAGTTATTATGATAAAGTAAGGGGACTGTCTGTGTAGGGGCCTGTGGCTGTGTCTGCAGGCCTGTTGGAGCATCAGCATGGACTGAGTTGAGCGCTGTGACGGACCACTGCTCCTTAGCCCTGCTAATCAGCATGGACGCAGTGGAGCGCTATAACTGACCACTGCTCCTTAGCCCTGCTAACCAGCATGGATGCAGTGGAGCGCTGTGATTGACCACTGCTCCTTAGCCCTGCTAATCAGCATGGACGCAGTGGAGCGCTATAACTGACCACTGCTCCTTAGCCCTGCTAACCAGCATGGACGCGGTGGAGTGCTGTGATTGACCACTGCTCCTTAGCCCTGCTGCGGGGCATCAATGTGGGCAGACAGTCTATGTCTCGGCAGATAACACACAACTCTGAGTTCAGTACTGGCCCAGCCGCTGGTCATGTGATGCTCTTCATCCAGTGCAGTTGCCTCATTTCCTGGAAACAACGGAACGGAGAGGGGAGAACGGGGGGAGAGGGGAGAACAGGGGGAGAGGAGAGGGAGAGAGGGAGAGGAGATGGTGAGAGAGGGAAGGGGGGAGAGGGGGAGAGACTGATGAAGAGGTCTGTTGTGTGAGGCGTAGCTGTGTGAGCGCATTCCCGCCATACTGATATCATTTCATTTGGGGAATATGCCCAGGCGGCCCCGCCCCAAGCAGCCGCCGTCCCTTCAGCAGAGATCCACACACACACACACACACACACACACACACACACACACTCCCATCAGCTCATCCTGCAGCGTCTGACTGCTCACACACTCCCATCAGCTCATCCTGCAGCGTCTGACTGCACACACACAGACATTCATTCAGCACCATTTAAACGGATGGCAGTCTGGGTCTGACCGCTGGAAAACAGCCACTGATTTAAAGAGACTGATGCAGCACATGAGTTTCATGTTTTGTGTTCTGTTTGTTGTGTTCTCTTGTTTAGTGTTGTGTGTTTTGTGTTCCGTTTGTTATTTGTTGCGTTCTCTTGTTTAGTGTTGTGTGTTTTGTGTCCCGTTTGTTGTTTGTTGTGTTCTCTTGTTTAGTGTCATGTGTTTTGTGTTCCGTTTGTTGTGTTCTCTTGTTTAGTGTTGTGTGTTTTGTGTTCTTGTTTATTGTGTTCAGAGTGTAGTTGTTCTGTTTGTTATTTATTGTGGTGTGTGTTGTGTGAGTTGTGTTCCGTGTTGTCCATGTGTTGTATTTTCTGTCGTGCCGTTGTATGTCATTGAGGGGCCATGTGTTTTGGCTGAGGCCTTGTTATGGCATAACCTTATGTTTTGCCTTCTGTTCTCCCTGCTGTTGCTGTGTGTCTGTGTGTCTCTCTCTCTCTCTCTGTGTGGGTCCATGTCCAGTTTCTGTTAAGGTCAAACCTCTTGTTTTTTGTCTCCCCATGTCCAAAACAAATCTCCTCTGTCTCTCACACGGCTCATCATAGCCACCCTGGGAGAGCTTTCTGATCTAACATAACCCCCCCTCATTCATATGGGGTGATTCCGATCCCAGCCCTCTGTCCTCAGTGCAAGCAGAGAGGCTGCTTTGGTACCGAAGCAGAGTGTTTCAGCTGCAGCTCTCTCACGGGTTCTCTTACTGGACGTGGCCGGCCCGCTGATGGCTGCATTGGGAGGAGAGGGAATCCTGCAGCTGCTGCTGTTCCCAGTGCTTCCCTGTTCTAAGCTCAGACTTGCCCCGGCTCAGTGTGGCCCACCGCAAGGCATGATGGGATTGCCTGTACTCCTCTCTTTGTTTTGTTGTGCTGTTTGTCCTTGCTCTTATACAAACACACTCACACTCACTCCCACACACACACACACGCATGCATAGTCACAGCAGCACTAATACTAAAAGGATGTAATTTCGTAATCTGTTGAATTGTGCGCTTTCTTAGGTGCTCCACAGACAGTATGTCAGCACCGACACTAGTTCACCTTTGACCCCTGGCCTCTGTGAGTGAGTGAGTGAGTAACTCTGGACGGTGGTCCGGTCCGACCTGCCCAGAGTAGCCTAGACGGAGGCTGGCGGTCAGGAAGTGTGTGTGTTTGTAGAAGGAAGTGTGTTGAGTCAGACACACACACAGGGTCCAGCGCTCTGGGAATACACTCTGTCGCAGGTGCTGCTGGTCTGCGGTAGCGTACCTCTGACCGCCGGGCGATGCAGGAAGTGCAGGACTTCCCTCTACGGGTCACCAGTGTGAGGGCAGCTGCTGCTCACGCAGCGGGCAGATCTGTTCCTACGTCGACCCCCCCCACCCCCCTCCTTTTGCTCATTCCCTGTTTCCCTCTCTCTCTCTCTCTCTCTCTCTCTCTCATTCACTCTGTCTCATTCTCTCTCTCTCTCTCTCTCATTCACTCTGTCTCATTCTCTCTCCCTCTCTCTCTCATTCACTCTGTCTCTCATTCTCTCTCCCTCTCTCTCATTCTCTCTCTCATTCACTCTGTCTCTCATTCTCTCTCCCTCTCTCTCTCATTCACTCTGTCTCTCATTCTCTCTCCCTCTCTCTCATTCTCTCTCTCATTCACTCTGTCTCTCCCTCTCTCTCATTCACTCTGTCTCTCCCTCTCTCTCTCATTCACTCTGTCTCTCATTCTCTCTCCTTCTCTCTCTCATTCACTCTGTCTCTCATTCTCTCTCCCTCTCTCTCTCATTCACTCTGTCTCTCATTCTCTCTCCCTCTCTCTCATTCAATCTCTCATTCTTTCTCTCTCTCATTCACTCTGTCTCTCATTTTCTCTCCCTCTCTCTCTCATTCACTCTGTCTCTCATTCTCTCTCCCTCTCTCTCTCATTCACTCTCTCATTCTCTCTCCCTCTCTCTCCTATCCCAATTCACTTTCATTCCCTCTCTGTCTCTCTTTCCTCATCCCCCCCCCCTCTCTCTCTCTCTCTCTCTTTCTCTCTTTCTCTCTGTCTCCTTTTCCTGGAACAGAGTTGTGGCAGAGCAGAGTGCTCATAGAGAAACGGGCGTAGTAGTGATTACATCATCCACAGACCATGCCGCACATGACATCACTTCCTCCATGGAGAGGCTGCCATGGTAACTACGGTTTTGACCAAGTCTCCTCTGAGTTAGTCAGGAGTCTGAATGCAAAAGTCAGGACTGTGAAGATGATGGTGAAGATGATGGTGAAGATGAACACAACTCCTCCATTAATCCATGATGAATACTTTCCTCTCTTCAGTTCCGTCCGAGTCGAGTCTCTGTGTGTGTGTGTGTGTGTGTATTGTGATGTGAGCCATAGTCACCCTGGCTTCTGGGCTATTTTCTGTGTCTGTTGCAGCTGCTCAATCAGGCTGACTCTGTGTGTGTGTGTGTGTGTGTGTGTGTGTGTGTGTGTGTGTTGCTCAACCCTGCTAGCTATGTTTTTGTAGTTATCAGTTATCGTGTTAACTGTCGTTAAAGGAGGAAGCAGAGGAGGCTACGTGAGATCTGTCGGTTAACACACATGCATACACACACCAGGGGAGAACCCTTACAGTAAGACCCTGAGCAGAGATGGAAGTTGTCATAGAGAAGGCGGAGGACGGAGGAAGTTGTTAGTGGTGAGACCGCGCCTGGTGGTGTCGTCGCTGCTGCCATCGATGGGGCGGTTGATTAGTGGAAACTGGGCATCTGCTGCTCACTGCTGTGCTCCCACCGTCACCATGCTGCGGGACTCCTGCCACAGGGCACCACCTCGCTGGACAACCTGCCGCCTCTCAGCAGGCCAGAGCATGGTCCCTCACCAGACATCATGAGAGAATCACAGACTTTAGAACCTGGTCTCGGGATCACGTCTGGTGTCACAGACTTTTGAACCTGGTCTCTGGATCATTAGAACCTGGTCTCGGGATCATGTCTGGTGTCACAGACTTTAGAACCTGGTCTCGTGATCATTAGAACCTGGTCTCGGGATCATTTCTGGTGTCACAGACTTTAGAACCTGGTCTTGGGATCATGTCTGGTGTCACAGATTTTAGAACCTGGTGTCGTGATCATTAGAACCTAGTCTCGGGATCATGTCTGGTTTCACAGACTTTAGAACCTGGTGTCATGATCGTTAGAACCTGGTCTGGTAGTTTCAGCAGGTCATAGACTGAGTAGGACTCCAGAGTGTCCAGAGCTGCCTCAGACTGGATTGTAACAGCTTAGATCTGACTGCAGAACCGTATCCCCACCCAGGGAACCCTGCTGGTTCTGAACAGACCTGAGCTGGACTCCACTGGGTGGGTCTCATGGCGTGTGTGTGTGTGTGTGTGTGTGGAGGGTGTGTGTGTGGGCCGCTGCATCACTAACGTGGTCATGGAAACATGCCGGCTGAAAGTGAGAGCTCTATAAAAAGAGCCAGGCTCTCATTTCTGCTTTCTCAAGAACATCTCTCTCTCTGCCTCTCTCTCTCTCTCTCTTTCTTTTTTTTACACACACACACATACACATCCCTCTGACTGACTAAATGTAGCATACAATTGTCATGAGCGCTTGATCATTCTGTGGAATAAAAGCTTTTCATAGGCTCAGTATTTCTGCATAGATCTATGCATGCATTCAAACCAGCTGCACTGAGTGCAGTAGTTAGACGCTTTATGCACCTTGTCTACTTGTCTCTGTATGGTAACATTCATCCGAATCCTTACCACCATATATGATAAAGTTGACTGGCATTTACCAGATACTTTTATTCATGGGAGTTGAAACTGGGCCAACCGACTGTTAGGCAATGACTGCTCCACCCCCCACTCGTACTGTATACACACACGCTAGCTGGCCTACCTGCTTGTGTAGTAAGATCGTTGAAATTGATTCAGAATGCTGCAGCATGCCTGGTCTTCAATGAGCCAAAGAGGACACATGTAACTCCTCCTAGTTTCTCTCCACTGGCTCCCTATAGTGGCCAGAATGAAATGTAAATCTCTCACTGTGGCCTATATGACACTGACTGGATCTGTTCCCTGCTATCTTAATTCAACGATCAAGATGTATATCCCCAACTGCCCACTGCGGTCTTCTGATGAGCGTCTGTGTCGACCAGCCATAAACGCTAGGTCAAATTCAAGACTCTTTTCCTCAGTGGTTCCATGTTGGTGGAATAAGTTGCCCAGTGCTCTCTGTTCCTGTGATAGTTTTGGGTCTTTCAAGAGGGGTCTAAAGGCATATCTGTTCAACATGCACTTAGTTTATTAAGCGTTTCTTATGTGTTATGGTTTGTATATTATAGTATTTATTTATTTTCATTAGACATTGTTGTTTATTAGTGCTGTTCACCTTGGTGTAGTCTTACCAACTTTTTTAATTGTTTACTGTTACTATTTAAGTATTGTATTGTTGTTATTTGTATGTCGCTTTGGACAAAAGAATTTAGTGTGACATTCACTATTACCATTACACGAACTGATTAAGACACCCAGGCTACTTAAAATAGCCTTGATAAGCATGTCCAGTGGTGTGTGTGTGTACGTGTGTGTACGTGTGTGTGTGTGTACGTGTGTGTGTGTGAGGGTCGCCCTAGTTAACTGTGAACTCTCTCACCACCGCCTCCTCACCCTTCTACCCACTTCCTGCCCATGGAGCGGAAAATCAGCAGCAGCCTCTTTCCTTCTTCATATGCGGCTTGCTCTCTTCACTTCCTGTTCACGAGTTTACTGCAAGGCACTGGTGATGCTGTGCAGGGCAAGTGTGTGTGTGTCTGTGTGTGTGTGTGTTTGTATGTTATGCTATGCTATGCTATGCTATGCTATTTTATGCTATGTTGTGGTTATGGTTATGGTTATGGTATTTAGCAGATGCTTTTGTCCAAAGCGACATACATGACATAACAACAAAGTTACATTTAACAGTAAACAATTAAACATTTTTTTTATGCTATCTGTTGAAAGCACATTATTACCAGAAGGATTATCAGTTAACAAGTTATGCTATGTTATGTGTGTGTGGCCAGGTCACAGTCTTATCCAGTTATTAAAGAGTATCTAATTAGGATCTTTTCTCTACTTCTGTTGGGCCACTCATGGTTTTGTCTTTTCTCAATCACGGCACTTTATGGATGTAGGCCATGTGTGTGTGTGTGTGTGTCTGTCTATCTGTGTCTGTGTCTGTGTCTATCTGTCTGTCTGTCTGTGTGTGTGTGTGTATGCAGCAAATATTTACTTTTAATTTGTAGTATTTACTTACTCCTGTCACCAAATGGCCAATGGCCAGACTGTGTGTGATCAGGGCGTGTGTGTGTGTGCGTGTGTCTGTGTGTGTGTGATCAGGGCGTTTGTCCACCGCCTGGCTGCAGAATGTCTGCAGGATGATGAGGAGGCCCGGTTAGAGCAGGCCTTCACACACACACACACACAGACGCACACGCTCCCTGCTGCTCTGAATGGCCTGCACTTGAATGGACCTGCTCCTATAGTGCTCCTGGTGTGTTCTGAACATAGTGTGTTTCCTTCTGTGTGTATTTCAGCAGTGAGGCAGCAAGTCTGATGCTACCACGTCACTTCCTGTAAGTCTGTAAGAGGACACCCCCCCCCCCCACCCCACCCCACTCTCCATCTCAACATGTCCAGCCCACAGGTACGAGCACTTCTCTCTGCGTGTGTGCGTGTGCCAGTGTGTGTGCGTATTGATTTCCCAATTCTGTTCATCATATTTGTGTGTATGCAATATGTTCATGTAATGTGTGTGCATGTAATTGGGTTAATGTGTGTGTGTGCGTGTGTTGTGGGTGTGTATGCGTGCATGTGTGGTCATGGAGGCAATTCTCACACCAGACCTAACTTGCCTTTTCCCCTAACCCCCCCCTAACCCCCCACCCACGCACCCACACACCCACACACACACAAACACACACACACACCCCTGCCATCCCCTTCTGCAGGCAATATGGCCTCCGGGCACGGAGTGTGTGGCAAAGTACAACTTCAAGGGCACCACTGACCAGGACCTGCCCCTCTGCAAGGGAGACGTGCTGACCATCATCAGTGTAACCCGGGTAACAACCGCCTGACTCCCTAACGAGTGCGCTGCCTGTGTGTTTGGCTCTCAACTCTGAGGGATCGGAATGTTGATGCAGCTGTTTGTGATTTTGCTTGTGGGGATAAACAAACTCCTCACACACACACACTCACACTCACACTCTCTTTCACACACACACACAGATACACACACACACAATCTCACACACACACACCACTGCCCCCCTGCTGCCTTGGGGTCCCATGGGGGTCTGTTAGTGTGATTTACATACAGAGAGTCTTAGGTAGCATGTAATGAGTATTTGGCGAGCTGTACCTGGCCGGTGTGTCCATCTGAACTCCGCTGTTTGTGTGCGTGCGTTTGTTCGTTTGTTTGTGCGTGCGTTCGTGTGTGTGTGTGTGTGTGTGTGTGTGTGTGTGTGCATGCGTGTGTGTGCAGGACCCAAACTGGTACAAGGCCAAGAACACTGGTGGACAGGAGGGCACCATCCCAGCCAACTACGTCCAGAAGAGGGAGGGAGTCAAATCCGGAGGCAACAAACTTAGTCTTATGCCGTAAGTGCCGTGTGTGTGCCGTGTGTGTGCGTGTGTGTGTCTCTCTCAAACATACACACATGCTCCCACAGACAGAGACAGAGACTGTGAATGACAGTGATTGATTTACACTAAGTCCTACAGTAACTACATGCAGTGATTAACACCAAGTCCTAACTACTGTATTTTTCTGAACTAATAAGTCACACTTTTTTCAGTTTGGCTACCTGAGACTTATAGTCAGGTGCGACTTATATATCAAAATATATATAATTTAACATGTTAGTCAAAATGTTAGTCAGTATGAATTGACATGAACATGCATGAAAACATTTGAAAACAAAACTCAGCCATAGGTTATTTTGAGAATAATGACTTTCTCTTCAGCATTGTCCTAACCGTTAAAATGAGGCAGATATGACGAGGCATTGCAACAATGTTTACAGAGATACACTGTAAGGTTGGCTGCAAAGAATATGCAGACTGTTACGATTGCACATTATCTGTGCATTGTGAACACAAATCGCCCCCTGGGTTCTCTTTCACATGTTGTATTGTAGGCTAGCCTATTTTGTCCTACTTGATTTTCCATTGCCAGAAGAGAAGGCATGTCGTTTATTATTTAAAAAATAACTATTATCATTAGTCTGTAGGCTCATGATGGGTCTACAAACATTTGTAATTTGGCTACAAATTTGGTGTGTTCTAATGTTAATGTTCGGCTGAATTTCTTTTTAATTCAAGCTATTGATAGCCTAACTAATGAAGAATTAGCAAACTTTGGATTACATTGCTCATCATTTTTCATGATCTGCTAGGCTCCGTCGAACTCTTCTTGCATTTGTCACTTGTCATTTTAGACGTAGGGCATAGCAACAGTAACCAGGTAGGCCGGGCCCAGCACTGAGTTATAGAGTGTGAGTCTAAGTGTGATTGGCTGGCATGTTGACTGACAGTTCAAGAAGATATTTGCAATAACTTCAGAACAGAAATATATATATATTTCAGAAAAAAATATATTTATTAATCAAAATCATCACACCAATTTTGGGTTATGATAATTATTTCAACCTGATAATGAATGATGATGGAAATGAGCAACTACATAGCCCATAATCCAAAGCTGTAGCCTAAGGTCTGAGACTCCCAGAGAAGGTATAGTGTGAACAGGAAGGAAACTGAGGCCCCATCAGAGCTGAAGTGCACCAGAAAGAGATCCGAGTCCTCTTTCAAATAAACTCATAATGTGAATACAAAATGAGTCCCTTTGGCTTTGGTCCACTTTCTGGTCCCCTTTTAGTGGACTGAGTTTGGTTCTTTTAACAGGGACTATATGTGAAAACACCCTCAGTGATAGAATCAGTTGTTCTCAACATTCCAGTTGTTCACATTGTCGTCACTGTGCACAATGCGAAGCAGTGCTGTGCAGTGTGATGCAATGTGGCGTTTTGAACAGAACTTTTGTTGGACGCCCCGTCTAAATTTTCTTTCTGTCGCTCGCGTAGCTCTGCTATTTGGGGGAGGAATGAGGAATGTGATGCAATAGAGCATATTTAATGGATTCAGTGTGGACAGAGAGGATTCAATACTGCACAACAGTCGCTCGCTCGGATGCAGTTTGGATACCATGTCAGATACTACATGCTGGACTATTGTGTACTGACTGATCCCCTGGTGTGTCTGTGTGTGTGTGTGTGTGTGTGTGTGTGTGTGTGTGTGTGCGTCGGTCGTCCTGTGGGCTTGGGTCTGATTTGAATCGGCTCCTTTGAGGCCTGCTGGTTAAAATGGCTCCAGAAAACAAAGGCATTATCCAAATGCACTTTGAGGAAATGAGCCTGGCTGACGTCCCCTGGCACACACAGGCCTATCTGCCATCACAGCACTGCACACACACACACAGACACAGACCTGCACAGGACTGTACACACACACCTATCTTCCATCAGAGTGTCAGCCAGGAGAGTGGTCAGCTGCACAGGACCGCACACACACACACACAGACACACACACACACACACCTATCAGCCATCAGTGTCAGCCAGGAGAGTGGTCAGCTGCACAGGACCACACACACACACACACACACACACACACACACACACACACACATACACACTCATGCACACACATTCAGGCGTGCACACACACACCTATCTTCTATTGGAGCAGTTGGGAGGAGAGAGATTAGCAGCAATCTCTCACACACGGGGGTCTCGTGGCCTACTGGTTAGGGCTTCGGGCTTGTAACCGGAGGGTTGCCAGTTCGAACCCCAACCAGTAGGAACGACTGTATACTTGGCCGAGAAACCTGATTTACATTTTTACATTTACACCCACTGTGAGGTTGTTACTACACGTAGGCCTACACAGTTCCACAGGGGCTGTTACTACACACAGTCCTATACGGTTCCACAGCCGGTTCCACAGAGTCTGTTACTACACACAGGCCTATGCGGTTCCAATAGGGCTGTTACTACACATAGGTTCCACAGGGGCTGTTACTACACATAGGCCTACACGGTTCCACAATCGGCTTCACAATATATCTCCCTGTGCTTTAGAGTGACCTGCAGAAACTGCACAGTTTCCATCAGCAGTTCTGCTTTCTTTGAATGAAACCAGAGGCCTTGAAAGGCCACTTTATTCTCTGCAGCAGCCTGATGCTAATGCTGCACACACTGAAGCGCTGGCCCCTGGGGAGGTCAGTAGTGTGTGATGGGTTTCATCTTGCTGTTGGCAGGAGGTATTCAGGTGTAAATGAGTTGGTGTGTTGAGCTCAGGTTCCAGCCTGTGTCTACTGATCTGTGCTGGACTGGAAGGCTGCTGGTCGTGCGTATGCGTGCGTGAGTTCGTGCGTGCGCGTGCGTGCGTGCATGCGTGTGTGTGTGTCTGTGTCTGTGTTGGACTGGAACACTGGGGGTGTGTGTGCCTGCATGCAAGTGTGTGTGTGTCTGTGTCCAGTTGGACTGGAATGCTCTCGGCTCCAAACACACGTAATTGTGCCCTGAAAACCACAGTAGGGCGGACAGAGTGGAGTCTGTGACAGCCTGTAATTTCACTTCACTTTGTTCAAGACTAGTGTGTGTGTGTGTGTTAGACATATTTGAGTAAGTAAAGTGCATGTGTTGGTGCTTGTGGATGAGACCATTTCCTGCTCCGTTATCAAAGTGGGGGTGACTGGCGTGAGACGCAGCAGAATAGAGTTTGTCTGGTTAGATCCAAACCCACCAACAGAATAGAGTTTGTCTGGTTAGATCCAAACCCACCAACAGAATAGAGTTTGTCTGGTTAGATCCAAACCCACCAACAGGTTAGATCCAAACCCACCAACAGAATAGAGTTTGTCTGGTTAGATCCAAACCCACCAACAGGTTAGATCCAAACCCACCAACAGAATAGAGTTTGTCTGGTTAGATCCAAACCCACCAACAGAATAGAGTTTGTCTGATGAGATCCAAACCCACCAACAGAATATAGAGTTTGTCTGATGAGATCCAAACCCACCAACAGAATATAGAGTTTGTCTGATGAGCTTTAGCTACACAGTTCTGGTTTTACTGTCCAGTCTGTTTTTATGCAAAATAGATACCTACATTTAGTCCTACAGTACGGTCCTATGTCCAGCTGTCTGTGGTGTCCATGCTGTAGTGTAGCCTGTAGGGAAGCATTTAAATGGCTCTCAATTCAATGGAACACACATGATTCCTAATGAAATATATACATATCGCATACCTATACTGTATGCTAGCTCCTAAATTAATCCATTTCAGTGCTAAGAACAATAATGACTGACTGGACAATTGTTTGAGTGTGTTTGGACTGTGTTGTTAACCTTTCGTTTCCCCCTGAATGAAGACATTTCAGTGCTAATAACAGTAGCTTATAATAAGTGACCTAAACCAGAGACTTTCTTATGAGGAGACACAGCACTCAAAAAATCCTCCATAGAAATGCATGGGGTTAGTTTGTAACGCCAATATGGCAGTTGTCTACACATATCCCACCCCTTCCTCGGCAAAACGTTGACATGTGAATACATTGAGCCAATCATATGGTGTGTTGTGCAGACATCGTGCCAATCATGTGTTGTGAACTTGCTGCTGGAGCAAGGTTGGTGTCGTGAAGCCTTGCACACGCGCATTTCTGCCGAATAGGATGCCCGATGAGTACCCAAAAAGCGTTGCAATATGGCCGCCGAGTGGAGGGACTTGCCTAAAAGGACTTTGCCTAAACATCCTCTGACTTGCGTCGTTAACCCTTGGTGTCACCTGAATGAAGACATTTCATTGCTAATATCAATAGCTTATAATAAGTGTCCATGACCATGCTCTGACTTGCGTGAACCTTGGCGTTCTATGCGGTTCCAGATGGTTCCACGGGAAGATCACGCGGGAGCAGGCGGAGGGTCTGCTGCACCCACCGGAGACGGGGCTGTTCCTGGTGCGCGAGAGCACCAACTACCCCGGAGACTACACGCTCTGCGTCAGCTGCGATGGCAAGGTGGAGCACTACCGCATCATCTACCACAAGGGCAAGCTCAGTATCGACGAGGAGGAGTTCTTCGAGAACCTCATGCAGCTCGTCGAGGTGAGTGTGTCTGTGTCTGTGTCTGTGTCTGTGTCTGTGTCTGTGTCTGTGTCTGTCTATCTGTGTGTGTGACTTATTTTGTGTCTTGTGTCCTGTGCGTCCAGCAATGCCCATGGGGCGGAGAGGTGTGTGTGTGTGTGTGTGTGAACAGTGTCTGCAGTGTGGACCACACACATATAGTACGAACAGCAGTTCTGTTAATGTTGAATCTATGTCTGCATTTACTGTGGGGTTTTGTGTTTGTTAAAGCGTGCAGTTGTCATATCTATGTTAATGTGTACATTTATTACGTGCTGCGGGGTGTGAACATGCATCTTAGTGTGTGTGTGTGTGTGTGTGTGTGTGTGTGTGTAACGTCCTCCCCCTGAGCGTGTGCCTGCACCCCACTGCCAGAGAAGACGAAACAGGAAATGAGCTCGGAGGAGAGTGAGGGCCACTGGAGACTTGGCAGTTCTCTCCAGCGCAGTGCCATAAAAACACTGTGTGTGTGTGTGTGTGTGTGTGTGTGTGTGTGTGTGTGTGTGTGTGTGTGTGTGTGTGTGTGTGCGCGTGCATGTGTGCTCTAGGAGGGTTCCACTTTTAGAACGGCTCTATCTTTTTGTCTCAGACCGTCATATATGGGGCAACTTTTTGAGCAATGTTGCTGGGCAACCAAAGGAACTGGATCCATGTGTTCTGATTTCACGGGTCATGAAAATATGAAACTAACGAAAGTTCTCCAGAAAAACAGTGGTTGTCTGATACTAATGGAACGTGCCAGAACAACAGTACTCTGGATCATTGCCCAGAAACAGTGCTCAAAACGCTTTACAGGTTATGGTGTGTGAGTGTGTACAGTAAGGTTTACAGGGTGTGTGTGTGTTTCAAACAGGAAAAGATAAAGTGTGTGTGTGAGTGAGACAGAGAGAGGGTGTGTGTGTACTTTAGAGGTTTACAGTACTAGGGGGTGTGTATACTCTAGAGATTTACAGTGTGTGTGTGAGAAAGAGTAGGTGTGTAGTTTGTATACTGTAAGGTTTAGTGTGTGTGTGTGTGTATGTGTGTGTGAGCGAGAGAAATGTACTGTCACAGATAGAAAACAGAGACTTATCCTAACCAAGTACAAGTTACCAGTGACCACAAATTGGAAATTAAAACAACAAATCATGGCAACCAAAAGAACAGAGAATATGTGGTCAATACACAACAGGTGAGGTTGACACTTCCTCTTACAATGTACCTCCTTTACTTAAACAAGAAGTAAAAAAAAAACCCTCATTTTAATGAACTAAGTGATGCATCAAAAAAAATGAAAGATATTATTAGGAGTAAGGAGTATCAGGGGACATAAACATGATGACTGTAAAGGGTCACTGCATCAGAGCTCACTAAGTAGCTTCTGTGGAACAGAGAAGTGACCAGCTACTGCTACCGGCTTACAAGACTGCAGCCGTGTGTGTGTGTGAGAGAGAGAGAGAGAGATAAGTGTGTGTGTGTGAGAGAGAGAGAGATGAGTGTGTGTGTGTGAGAGAGAGAGCGAGAGAGAGCGAGATGAGTGTGTGTGTGTGAGAGAGAGATAAGAGTGTGTGTGAGAAAGAGAGAGAGAGATGAGTGTGGGTGTGTGAGACAGAGAGAGAGAGAGCACGAGAGAGCACGAGAGAGAGAGAGAGAGAGAGAGAGAGAGAGAGAGAGAGAGAGCTTGCAGCCATGTGTGTGTGTGTTTATGTGTGTGTGAGAGCGAGAGAGCTTGCTTGCAGGCGTGCAGCTAATGAGTGCATGCAGCAGTTCCTGGAACAGTTGGGTGAATAGGAAGTTGCAGAGTGGAAGAGTGAATAGCAGTTCCACATCACTTACTCCACAGACGCAGGCCTTTCACTGAAGCCACCATTCCCGCTGTGTGTGTGTGTGTGTCTGTGTGTGTCTGTGTCTGTGTGTGTGTGTGTGTGTGTGAAGCGGGCATGAGGGTAGAGTACAGTATGTATGTATGGACATGTTTTCACTTTAACTCTCAGTTGTGAACACTTATGGTGTTTCACTCTGTGTGTGTGTGAGAGATGCTTTCACCATCCCCAGCGTCCCCTCTCTCTCTTCCTCTCTCTGCCCGGTACTAAAGGTCAGGCTCATGTCTCGTCCTGTTTCGTTCTGAGTCTGATTCTCAGATCCCGATCAGTGCGCTCACTGGCCCTCCGCTCTCTTACACACACTTATGCAAACACACATTCTCTCTCAGTAGCAAACTCCTGGACACACTCTGACACAAGCGCCTAAACTCTTGCTCTGTGGTCAGCTTACTTCCTCTTGTAACATAACTCACATCTGTGATGTTGGAATGCCTTCTAGTGGACACTCTGTGTACTGCACTCTAAATCTCTCCACTGTAGTTGGTGAAGGGGCACACAACGTTCTCAGTAATTCTGCTGGACGCTTCTCATAACTGTGTGTGTGAAGTCCTCCTCTGTGTGTTTGGAGGGGGGGGGGGGGGTTCTACAGGAGAAGCACAAAAGAGTGTAGGGATTTGCCAGCTCATGGGATGCTGGTCTAAAAATGAGCCAATCACAAATGAGTAGTAAAAAACATGTTTTTGCTCGCGATGTGAAGAAATGAATTCAGTAGGCTGTTACGGAACGATTGGAGCGAGAGTCTTTGTGGTAGGTGTGTTTTGGAACCAGAGCGTAGTGGCCGGCATCGGCCAGGGTTGTGATGCTGATGGTCTTTAACCCCCCGTCTCTCTCTCTCTGTCCGCAGCACTACACCAAAGATGCTGATGGCCTGTGCACCAAACTTATCAAGCCCAAGCTGGAGGAAGGGACCGTAGCTGCCCAGGACGAGTTCTCCCGCAGTAAGACTCCTTCAGCACTACAGATGTGTGTGTGTGTGTTTGTGTGTGTGTGTGTGTGTGTGTTTGTTTGTATGATGTGTGTAAAATTAAAAAAAAAAAAATGTGCGATGTGTGTAAAATGTAAAAAAATCGTGGCTGCCCAGGACGAGTTTTCCCGCAGTAAGACTCTTTACACACCTAATATGTGTGTGCGAGTTTGTAAGTGTGTGTGTGTGTGTGTGTGTGTCTAAAATGCAGAATAGTCTCCCCTGGGCAGTTTTGGTCATGTATCACCATGGTAATGTGTAGAGGAAGATGAAGGGGACAAAAGAGCACTATTAAGATGGTTGCCATGGCAAAGAGCTCCTGCTTTTATTTCTGTTTTCTGTCCTCCAGGTGGATGGTCCCTGAACAGGAAAGAGCTGAAGCTCCACCAAACGATAGGAAAGGGAGAGTTTGGAGGTAGGTGTGTGACCACCTGTGTGTGTGTGTGTGTGTGTGTGTGTGTGTTTCAGTATGCGTGTGTGTGTGTGTGTGTGTGTTTCAGTATGTGTGTGTGTGTGTGTGTGTGTGTGTGTGTTGACTATGTACTGTACTCTTCCAGATGTGATGGAGGGAGAATACAGAGGATCGAGAGTAGCGGTGAAGTGCATCAAACATGACGCCACTGCACAGGCCTTCGTAGCGGAGGCTTCCATCATGACGTAAGCTCCTGCCTCCTCACACACAGACACGCACACACACACACACACAAACACACACATACATACACACACACCTCCCACACACGTGTGGTGTGTGACTGAGCAGTTCGGACAGCAGTAGCATACTTACAACTCTGGCATGTACACAACAGTAAGAGAGTATGGCACTGAGGCACTGAGGCCTGGGGTGAGCCACTGCAGACTGCACGGTGTACATTATAAAGTCTGTTTGTGTTACACAAGAGAACTGCTGGACGCAGTGACCACATTGCTTTATAATGCTTTTATACAGTAAAACAGTAGGACAGTGGGCAGTACTGGAGCCCCCCCCCCCACCCCCCCACCCCATGTACTGTATGATTAACCAATTAAGTCAAGTCAAGTCAGTTTTATTTGTATAGCGCATTTAACATGCACAGAGTGCAACCCAAAGCGCTCCACATATAAGACATTGTCATTGACACATAACAAAAGACAAAAGATGCCGGACGGAGCGGCGTAGTCGCCAGCGTACCCGTGAGGGGTATGACACCAGTCACACAATTAAGACACCAGGACATATTTAGGTCACAGGTCAGGCCACAGATAGGAATGATCCTTTGTGTGTATGTGTTTGTGTGTGCGTACGTTTGTGTGTGTGTGTGTGTGTGTGTGTGTGCTCTATAGGCAGATGAGACACCCTAATCTGGTGCAGCTGCTGGGCGTGATCGTGGAGGAGAACGGCTCACTCTTCATCGTCACCGAGTTCATGGCCAAGGTCAGTGCACTAACCACTTTCACATGTCCACCTCCTTCACATGTCCACCTCCTTCACATGTACACCTGCTTCACATGTCCACCTCCTTCACATATCCACCTCCTTCACATGTCCACCTCCTTCACACGACATGTCCACCTCCTTCACATGTCCACCTCCTTCACATGACATGTCCACCTCCTTCACATGACATGTCCACCTCCTTCACATATCCACCTCCTTCACATGTCCACCTCCTTCACATGTCCACCTCCTTCACATGTCCACCTCCATATCCACCTCCTTCACATGTCCACGTCCTTCACTGCTTTAACATGTCCGACACATTGACCTCTGCTCATGTCCAGCACATTCACTACTACCATCCTCTCTGTGGCCAGAGATGGTGGTGACTTGACTGGGATGTGTCTGTAGTGTGCTAAGGGTTTCTCCCTCCCTCTCTCCTCTATCTCTCTCTCTCTTCCTCTCGCTCTCCCTCCCTCCCTCTCTCTTTCTTTCCCTCCCTCTCTCCTCTCTCTCCCTCTCTCCTTTCTCTCTCTCTCTCCCTCTTTCACACTCTCCCTCTCTCTCTCCCTCTCTCTCTTCTCTCTCTTCTTTCTCCTCAGGGTAGTCTAGCTGATTACCTGCGTACCAGGGGCAGGACGGTGATTGATGCCAAATGCCTCCTCAAGTTCTCTCTGTGAGTCCAGCCTCTTGCCCTCTGAGTTTATACAGTTCTACATGTACAATTCTAAACACAGTTCTACACGCAGTTCTACACGTACAGGTCGATACACAATTCTACACGTACAGTTCTACACAAAGTTCTACATGTACAGTTCTACACACAGTTCTACACGTACAGTTCTACACACAGTTCTACATGTACAGTTCTATACACAGTTCTACACACAGCTCTACACGTACAGTTCTACACACAGCTCTACACGTACAGTTCTACACACAGCTCTACACATTCAGTTTTATACACAGCTCTACATGTACAGTTCTACACACAGCTCTACACATTCAGTTTTATACACAGTTCTACACACAGCTCTACACATTCAGTTTTATACACAGTTCTACACATACAGTTCTACACACAGTTCTATGTCTGATGAAGGGCTGGGGCCCGAAACATCACATGTGGTGATATAGCCTACAAATAAAAAAAATGCTAAAGAGCAGATTCTGGTGTGCAGACTCAACGTTCTTCTACACACAGTTCTACACATTCAGTTTTATACACAGTTCTACACGTACAGTTCTATACAATTGTACATGTACAGGAACGGTCCAACCTAACACTGCTCGGTATTAGAGTACCGGTAGTTATATGCATGCTGTATTTATATATGTATATATACGCATGTCACACCACTCCATGGCTAATCTGTATGTCTCCATATTATATCCCACTACTGTACTGCACTGACTGCTCTGTGCAATACTATACCATTCTTCATTCTCTTTGTATCCTTATCTGTCTGGGCTGTGTGTGTGTCTGTCTGTCTGTCTGTGTCTGTCTGTCTGGGTTGTGTGTGTGTGTGTGCACTTATCTCCTCAGGGATGTGTGCGAGGCCATGGAGTATTTGGAGGAAAGTAAGTTTGTGCACAGAGACCTGGCGGCGCGGAACGTTCTAGTGTCCGATGACAATATCGCCAAAGTCAGCGACTTCGGTCTGACCAAGGAGGCCTCATCCAAACAGGACACGGCTAAGCTTCCAGTCAAGTGGACTGCACCAGAGGCCCTCAGGGAGAAGGTGTGTGTGTGTATGTGTGTGTGTCCTCAGGTCAGGGCTTGTCCGTATGTCTTCTAAGTCAACTACATTCATTGAAACAGGAAGAAAATGATGTGGTGAAAAAAAAAACTTTCTGTGACCAAATTAAAATAGAGATTTAGGTGTGTGTGTGTGTGTGATTGCATATTAAACAGTGTCTTTGTTTCCTGTTGTTATGTGTGTGTGATCAGAAATTCTCCACCAAGTCGGACGTGTGGAGCTACGGCATCTTACTGTGGGAGATCTACTCTTTCGGCCGTGTCCCGTACCCCAAGATTGTGAGTATCCCACGTGATGCCATCACACGATCCACACTGCTGCACCCACACACACTTCTGTCGGTGAGGTAGCAGGCAGACAAGTGTCTTGCATGGCGTGAGTGGATGTGAATGTTTGCCCTGCGTGTGCACTTCTCTCTCTGACCCAGAGGTTGGAGTTATGCCTGTGAAGCCGGTTTTGGTGAGAGAGAGGAGTTATCTGTGAAAGCAGTTTTGGTGAGAGAGAGGCGTTATGCCTGTGAAGGCGGTTTTCTGGTGAGAGAGAGGAGTTATCTGTGAAGGCGGTTTTGGTAAGAGAGAGAGGAGTTATCTGTGAAAGATGCTGCTTGGGAGTTATTCTTTGACTTGTTTGCTCAGGAGGGTTTGAGTGGCTGTGTGCCACTGGTCAGCCATTTAACACGGGAGTGTGTGTGTGTGTGTGTGTGTGTCCGTGTCCTTCCCCTCATACCCTAAAATGCTTCTTGCACGCTTTGACAGTGTCCAAACCTTCAGCTCAGGAAATGCAGTTACATCCAGTTGTCAGCCATTTAACACAGGACAGGTGTGTGCATGTGGGTTTCACTCACTTTGTCCTGAATGTCACACACACACATCCCTCTTGCACACACGTGTACAGATCAGTCCCTCACTGCACCATTTTGTTTCCATGGTTTTGCCTGGTTAGATGTAAATAGAAAATAGAGTAAACAGCCTTGTTAACTGTGGTTATTAACTGTAGTCCCAAGAGTTTGTCAAAGACCGCAGTGTGAGAACACAGGCTAGTAAATAACTTTATTAACTTTGGTGTACAGTATGTGTATGTTATTATAAAGATGAAATGTAAACCCAAACTGTGTGTGTGTGTGCGTGTGTGTTTGCGTGTGTGTGTGCGTGTGTGTGTGTTTGCGTGTGCGTGTGTGTTTGTGTGTGTGTGTGTTTGCGTGTGTGTTTGCGTGTGTGCGTGCGTGTGCGTGTACCAGGCGCTGAAGGACGTGGTCCCGCAGGTGGAGAAGGGCTACGTGATGACGCCGCCGGATGGCTGCCCTGCGCCGGTGTACGAGGTGATGAAGCTGTGCTGGACCCTTAACGCGGACACCCGGCCCAGCTTCAGGAAGCTCCGCGAACAGCTTGAACTCATCCGCTCGGCACCTTAGGAGCTCCGCCCCCCACACACACACACACACACACACACATACTATACAAACATACACAAACACACACACGCACACATGCATGCATCCACACACATTGACACACAGACAGACACACGCACATATACATATACACACACACACACACACACACACACATGGCTAGGGAGAGGAATCACAGGGGAAAAGAGAAGTGACAGACGTGTAGAGTGGTAGTGGAGTGTCGGTGCCTCCTCCACTTCTGAGCCGTAACTAGTGCTTGAACCTGTGCCTGTGGGCTCTCTGACGCGCCCGTGTTTGTTTCATTGTTTGTTTATTTGTTTGCTTGTTTTTGTTTCGAGTTGTTTATCAGACTGTGCTGCCTTTGAGGTGTCTCCACTTCTCCATCGCCAAAACAACATGGCTGCCTTTGTCTTTGTTTTTGGTTTTGTTTACTTCTCTGGAGAGGTGTGGCTCGACACACTGGCCTCTATTGTAATGGGTTGCTATCGGGCTCATGTTCTTATGTCATGTGATCTCCGGGGAACCTGCCGTTTGGGCAGTGTGTGATGGCCGTCTGCCTGGTCGTGCCCCCTTTACGGACTTCCTGTCTGTGGCCACACCCACAGTCTCAGACCCACTCTGTTGGGGTCCAAGGTCATACATTTCATCCCGAGTAAGAGCCTGAGAGAGTGTGTGTGTGTGTGTGTGTGTGTGTATTTGTGTGTGTATTTGTGTGAGTGTGTGTGTGTGTGTGTGTGTGTGTATTTGTGTGTGTGTGTGTGTGTATTTGTGTGAGTGTGTGTGTGTGTGTGTGTGTGTGTGTGTATTTGTGTGTGTGTGTGAGTGTGTGTGTGTGTGTGTGTGTGTGTGTGTGTATTTGTGTGAGTGTGAGTGTGAGTGTGTGTGTGTGTATTTGTGTGTGTGTGTGTGTGTGTGTGTGTGTGTGTGTGTGTGTGTGTGTGTGTGTGTGTGTGTGTGAGTGTTATCTTTGCAGTGCTACAGCACCACAGTGCCTCCACCGTGTGTCTTTTTTTCCTCTGGACGCTGCTTCAGTCCCTCCCGTCCTTCCGCTCATGGTCTGAGTGGACGCTTCTGTGTTTGTCGTTGTACCCAAACCCTCCTATGGACACCACTGTGACTCCACCTCAACTGGAACAGAGACCTTAACCTCCTCGGGAGCGTCGGGAGGGGAGTGGAGAGGAAAGGGTTAACTCCCACTGAGAAATGGCCGACTAACAGAGGGCAATGCTCTTTGATGAGATTGAGGAAAGGACTCTATTTTATGATCCATGATGATGATGATTACAGCCAAGCTGAAATGTGTCTAGGCCGACCCTCAGTCTTGGGACACACATACACACACACACACACTTGCTTCTTAAGGGGCCTTGATTTCTCTTCAGAACTGTTTTCTTTGCCATGTTTCTTAATAAATCATTCCACTCGACCAGTTTGATATGAAGAAGTGTGTCTGGTGTGTGTTCTTGATGTGACATCGCCCATGTGTCATCACTACTGCAGGGCGCTTTCTCCAAATGCCATGGTGTTGCTGTTTCACAACCAATTAAATTAGAAGATGAGTTCTCCAAACATCCCCCTTATACCCTTACGAAAAAGAACTACAATAATACTATAAGATTGCTATAGTAGTTCTAGTATATACAGTAATACTAATGTGATATTAAGTAATACATCCAATAATATCCTTGCCCTCAATAGTGTTCCCTATGGTACAGTCTTATAGTACTTCTAATGTATGGCCCAAAATACTATACATTCCCTGATATGAAACGTGCCGCTAGCATATCTACATAGCATATCCATTGATAGCAGCCATTTATTCAGTGTGGTGCTAAAGTGATGATGGCCATTTATTCAGTGTGGTGCTAAAGTGATGATAGCCATTTATTCAGTGTGGTGCTAAAGTGATGATAGCCATTTATTCAGTGTGGTGCTAAAGTGATGATGGCCATTTATTCAGTGAGAGAATGCTTTGCCTGGGTAAACCCAGACACACCTGTTGGCAGATTTGAATTTGCTCAGCAGGTCTGCATGGAAAGGATCCCATGTTCCCGAGAGCAACTGAGAGGCGCACTGGGCCTCTCAGTTGGGTGGAGTGGGCAGTCATGTCTGCACTGGACTGTGTTTTGCTGTGCTGTCCTGTTCGAACAGCAGTGAGGTGAATGGCCTTGACAGTGCCATCCAGGTGTGTGTATCGGCAGAGCAGGTGTGTGTCAGCAGAGCAGGGCATTCTCTCCACCTGACACACACCATCACACACTGCCATGTCAGCACTCCTGTCTTCCACTGCCTCTATCTTTTCTTTCTATCTTCCTCACTGTCTCATCTCTCTTTCTCTCTTCCTGCTCCCTAATCTCTCTCTTCCTCTACCTTTTCCTCCTCTCCCCCTGTACTTGTGCCTCTTTCTCTCCTCTCCATTCTGTATCCCTCCATGCCTTCATTCTCTCTTTCTCCCACTCCTCTCTGTCCTCTCCTTACACTGTAGTCTCTCCCTTTCTCTCTTTCTCTTTCAATTCAAAAAAGCGTTATTGGCATGACCACAGAGAAAGTTTTGCCAAAGCATACAGTATATAAGTCTAGAAAACATCAGAACATAAAATAACATCAAATCTCTCTCTTTACCCCCCCCCCCTCTCTCTTCTTGCCTTTTACGTTAAAGACTGAAATGTTTGTGCTGTGTGTGCGAATTTAAACTTGTGTATGAATCTGAGAAAGCATTATCGGCTCACTTCTTCAGCTGCTGGTGTATGTTTCTGAGATAAGAGACCCAAACGCAATCGTATAGGTCTGTCTGTCTCTGCTGGATGCTTTTAACACCTCGACTGCACTGAAATATGAAACACCAAAGAAATCAGACACTCTATTTGTTTTTCAGCTCAATGCAAGAAATAGATTGAGACAAATGTGAGTCTGTTTTTTTTCTGCTATGAGCTAGAGGAGTATTTCATATTCATATATCTAGTAGGTGGAGATGCGCTGTGTGCATGCGTGCTCGCGTACGCGTTGCTTATTCATGCTGATCAGCACGGCTGCTGAGGCTGCCTTAAGGGCCACTGTCATCATTTACCAGCCTTCTGTAAAAGCCCCACACATTAAGACAGACACCACCCTACTCCTCCACCTCTGTCGAGGCATTTCGAGGCGAACATGTTTTGGGTTGAACATGATCAGCTGATGGGATGGGAGGGGAGAGGCACAGACGCTCTCCATGAACACTGAGATGCTAGATGATGAACTGAGACCAACAATCCTATGCTATTTTCATACAACCAGACTGGTGCCAACACAACATTTCATCCCAGAGCAAATACATGTACACCTTCCAACACACACACACACGGGCACGGGGTTTGTTTGGGCACTGTGGTGTTTGCAGCAGGGGCATGTGCTCCCCTGTCCCTCAGCCCTCCATCTGTACCACGTCTCCTCGCTGCCATTTGGACCCCCACCCCTTACAGAGCACCACCCTCCCACTGTCCAGCCTCCTCTCTCCTTCCCCTTTTCCACTATCCTATTCCTGTCACTTCCTCCTCTCCTCTACACTCCCCTCCTCCCCTCTCTCTCCTGTTCTCTCTTCTCTTCTCCTCTCTCTCCCGTTCTCTCTTCTCCTCTCCTCTCTCTCCTGTTCTCTCTTCTCCTCCCTTCTCTCTCCTGTTCTCTCCTCTCCTCTCCTCTCTCCTCCTCTCCTTCCCCTTTTCCACTCTCCTATTCTTGTCACTTCCTCCTCTCCTCTCCTCTCCTCCACATATTCCTCCTCTCATCTTCCTCTCCTCTTTTCGTCCTCTTCTCCTCCTCCTCCTCCTCTCCTTTCCTTTCCTCTTCACTCTCTCCTCTCCACTTATATTTCTCCTCTCCCCCTCTTCCCCTCCTCTCCTCTCTTCTTCTCATCTTGTCCTCCTCCTCTTCTTTTCCTCTTCTCCTCCTCCACTTTTCTTCCGCTTCCTCATCCTCTTCTATTCCTCCCCTCCTCCCACTAATCTGGTGTGTGTGTGTGTGTGTGTGTGTGTGTGTTCCGAGTCTGTACATACAGCTGTAATGTACAGCGACAGATTGGGCAGTAGTATGTGTATGTGTGTGTGTGTGTGTATAGCTGTAATATGTAGAGACAGATGGGAAGTAGTGATGTGAATGTGGGTGTGTGGGCATGTATGTAAGTGTATGCATATGTGTATGTGTATGTGTGTGTATGTACATGTACGTGTGTGTGTGTGTGTGTGTGTGTGTGTACAGCAGTAGTGGAGAGTGTGCTGAAGAGGTCATGGGCACGTGCAGTTAGGAGAGGGGTTTATGTGAGTGTAGTGTACTGTTTATGTGTGTTTGTGATTGTGTGCGCCCTGAGCAGGCTAAATATGGAACCTTGGGGTCGAGGGGGAAGGGAAGGGTGACTACGGGCACACATCCTCCAAACACACACACGCACACACACACTCACCCTGCTGACATGACTCCACACACACATAAGCAGTGCTCCCTGCGTCCTCCAAATACACACACACACACACACACACACACACACACACACACACACACACGCTCACACACACACGCTCACACACCCTGCTGACATGACTCCACACACACATAAGCAGTGTTCCCTGCAGTCTAGCACACCAAAGACCGACCTGCCCCGTGTGATCCCAAGTCACTAGTCTGCCCTCCTGATATTTACAGAGCCACAATATTCCTCCTCTTCCCCCCTCCCTTCCTACCACCTCCTCTTCCCCCCCCCCCCCCCCACCTCCTCTTCAGAGATTGTATCATCACCACAGCTCTGCTTATAGCCCTTGTTTAGCTATTAGTGAGTGTAATCGTAATGACACACGCTAACAGGCTAAATGGCAGAACTGATTCCATTTGGAGAAAACTGGATGCTGTGAAGAGGAACAGAAGCGGATCATAATGAGAAAGAGCAGTAAGCCACGGCCAGCTGGAGCGGCTCTCCATTATTTCATACTGACCAGAGGTCCTGGGGTAGATATGCTGGGGTAGATATACTGGGGTACATATGCTGGGGTAGATACAGTATGCTGGGGTAGATATGCTGGGGTAGATACAGTATGCTGGGGTAGATATGATAGATACAGTATGCTGGGGTAGATATGCTGGGGTATATATACTGGGGTAGATATGCTGGGGTAGATACAGTATGCTGGGGTAGATATGCTGGGGTAGATACAGTAGAGCAGACTGGAGTGGAGAGCAGACTGACCCGCAAGTAGCAGACTGACCTGTGGAGAGCAGACTGACTAGTGGAGAGCAGGCTGACCTACGTTCTGTCCTGTGATGGATGTGCAGTCTGCTGTGCGAGGCAAGCACTCTGATTAAAGCGGACGTGGGAAGGGGAATGTTTTAAACATGGAGCTGGTGTTTATACATCCACTGACCTGTCCAGTGTCCACGCAAATCAGATCTTCATGCTCGAACGCTGACAAGCCGATACATTCAAACTGTTCAAAATGTCCTTATTCACCTAATACAAATAATCCATGAATGTGATGTACATGTAACTCAGCCTCCTTCTTGCTGTACAGAAATGACTCACAGAGCTTCTATTGAAGTGTGCTCAACCGTACATCACGAACAGCAGCCTGAGGCTGTTGTGCTCCATACATAGCCTACGTTACGCTGACACGTGCGCCAAAGCCACACCACATTGAGTCATATCCACTGGCAAGATATGCAGATTTGATCCATTCCCAGCAGGTACTGCCGTTTTACGCTGTTTTTGAGGCACTTCAGCATAAATCTCTCTCTCTGTTTGTGTGTGTGTTTATCTGTAAGCAAATGAACACACACAAAAACAAATAGGTTGTGATGATTGGCCATAACAGGCCCTTTCTTTGTGTGTGTGTGAGGTTGTGACCTTACTGAGGGGCAGGTGGCGACTTTGACAATAGAACATAATTCTCCAGCCAACACAAAGGGGAGATGCCATCAGCGACATGCTTTCCTCTCAATGCCCCATATGCTGTGCGTTCAAGGGATGCTAAATGAAGCAAGCCCATAGGAGCAACTCAGGCTTTTGCACACAGACACACTCAAGCACTGTGTGACTCGCAGGTGGGTAGTGAGTTGTTCAACCCCCTCCTGTAAGCCATCTCCCAGGAGCAGAGAAGGATGGTGTGTGATCTTTGAAGACAGTCACTGGGAGGTTGTGGTATTTCGTTTGTTACGTAACGGATTTGGATGTGCTGTCATGGGAGAGTTCAGAGGTGAGAGGGCGTCCCAGCGGCGGAGGAGCAGGAGATCAGCGTTGCTGCGCTGCGCTCACTGAGAGACAAAACAATAGGCTTGATTATACCTATCATTTCCATTTGTCTGTCATCATCTAGCAACCTTTCATCTGGATGAAAAGACCACTCAGTTGGCAAAGTGATGAGCTGCACATGTAGAACTGTGTAGGCAGTCTACACAGTGCAAATGGAGCAAACAATGAGGAGAATAGAGATTATGGTATGATGGCTTTCTAATGGAAACTTACAGTAAATCCTTCATAAACACCTACTGTTAGGCTATAATGCAACAAGCATAAGGTAAAAAATACCTCTCATTCTCTGTTAATCCCCCCCACATCAATGGACACACAAGTACTTTTGTACTGTGTTCTAAGGAGAACGGTGTGAAGCGCATGGTTACAACTCGCATTACTCAGATCTCAGTGTCCAAGGGCGCATCATTAAGGACTTGTTAGACAACAGCCGGAAGCCCTGGGCATACAAAAACGCGCCCTAAATTCACTCCCTCTTTCACTCTCTCCCTTTTTACATTTCCCATGTTTGTTCTCCGGCAAAACATCTCTGAGCACACAGAGACATTAATGCCCATATTTACCAATTTGGCTGAAGGGCATATTCATTCCGAGATATTTAAATCAAATCTTTAAGTAGTAAATTAAGCTACCTAAAAAACAGATAGGCCTATGGATTTCTTTTTTCGCTTTTTCTTTCTTCTAAAGGTTACACTCGCGTTCACGCCGACTCTTTTTCCACTTTAAATTTCCAACTCGAGTTGCGCACACATCTGTGTAAGTGAAAGTTAATGAATGGGAATATTGTCGTGTAAGGAACATTATATTTATGGTGCTGTCGCTGGATGTTGTAGGATGCATGTGACGGGCTGGCGTGTGTGCGCATCCTCATGTAAGCGCAGGACATGCATATAAAGAGAAACGCTCCACTCACGCCATGGTCCACTGCGAGGAGGAACTGTGCGCGGCATTCGGGTGCTGAAATTATCTACCATTCTGCTTGGAGATCGATTAAAAAAATACAATAATGTCAATTAATCACAAACGTTCAGGAAAACTCGCTTAACAGCACCGTTTACTCAGGGAACGTTATTTATAGTGTTTTGAACAAACGTTTCTCTCAAGTTCGATTGATAGAAGTATCCAGTTAGGTCTCTTTACAGAAAGGCGCGATGGCTTTCATGGTGAAACACATGATTGGCGGGCAGCTGAAGGATCTAACGGGGGGCATCGCGGAGGAGAAGCCAGAGGGAGAAAAGTCCGAGGCCGCGGCGAAAGGGATGACCCAAGAAGAGTTCGAGCAGTACCAGGAGCAACTGGCAGAGGAAAAGTGAGACAATTTGGTGTTAGATTCAGTCGACTGTCTTGTTAATGTGTGTGTGTGTGTGTGTGTGTGTGTGTGTGTGTGTGTGTGAGAGAGAGAGAGAGAGAGAGATCTCTCATCTGAAACACTACTGTGAAATGAGATTTCTCCTGTTGGGCATCAGATATGAAAACTAAGAAATGAATGTGCATGTGTGTGTGTGTGTGACATTATTCCCTATCCTATCTAGCAGTAGGTTCGTGGGCTGTGATAAACTACATCAAGTTAATCTTCATGACTGAGAAAATGCAGCGCAATATCAATGTTTCTCTGAAGTAAACCACTTTGCAGCTCTGAATTGAATCACTGCTGCCATCATACGCAGGTGTTCTTTCCAGTCCATTTCAGATTCTATTTCCATGTTGTCCTTCCGTGTAAAAAAACTTTTCCAGTGTAACGTGAGCTGCTCCCCGGAACGCTGGTATTTCTATCCAGCGCGCTATGCTCCAATCGATCGGCTATGTCACCTTGTCCTAAAGATTCATGTTCATAAGATCCTCCGCACATGCTGAGTCTCAGGAATCCCAGCAGTGTCCTGCTGCAGGCAACCAAGCGCAGGGCAGAGATCCCACATCAGGACAGAAGGCACATTCATCTCTCTCTCTCTCTTTGTGTGTGTGTGTGTGTGTGTACTTGAGCCCACATCAAGAGAGAAGACCATGTCACTCCTACTGAGCTGTGTGTGTGTGTGTGTGTACTGCCATTGAGCTCACATTAGGAGAGAAGGCTCGTCCATGTCACTCCTACTGAGCTGTGTGCGTGCGTGTGTGTGTGTGTGTGTGTGTGTGTGTGTGTACTGTTGTTTCTTTAAGTACACATGTTGAGCTGTGTGTGTGTGTGTACTGTTGTTTCTTTAAGTACACATGTTGTGTTTTGTTACTAATAAATGAGTGCTGTACTGAGCAGGATGGTGACTGGCTGCTCTCTTGTGATGACCACAGGCTGCCATCTAAATGTGTATGTGTGTGTATGTGAGAGAGTGTATGTGTGTGTGTGTGTGTGTGAGAGAGAGAGATAGTGTATGTGTGTGTGTGTGTGTGTGTGAGAGAGAGAGAGAGTATATGTGTGTGTCTGTATCTGTGTGTGTTTGTGTGTGTATGTGTGTGTGTTTTCACTGGAATGAAAGGCATGCCAGTATTGGTCTAATGTGAATCTGCAGGGTTTCATTTCCGAGTGACAGCTGTTTGATTGCCTTTGACTCTCCAGGCAGTGTGTCAGTGAAAGTGTGTCCAATCGGAGAAGGTGTGTCCGATCACCACTCACAGGCTTGCCAGGGCAAAGACACCTGACCATTAAAGGGCCCACATACTTGTGCATCCACATCTTTCCACATACTCAGGCTCATATATCATGTTTTTCAAAATATGGAGTCTCGGCCAGTCTTGGCCAGCATCATTGTTTTAAAACATAACAAGTCTCTGATTGTTGTTGTGTATGTGGGTATATGTGTGTGTGTGTATGAGATTATTTATCTGTGATGCTCTTATAGGCAGGAGAGAGATGATAGTTTTGCCCAGAAGAAAGCCGAGCGTGCCACCATCCGAACTCACTTCAGGGAAAAGTACCGGCTGCCAAAGGTCTGACCATCATCGCCACACATGTCAATATCTCTTTACGGATTACTATAGTATACTGGAGTGTTGTTAGGAACGGCGGCGCTCGGGGAGCAGTGAGGGGTTAGGTGCCTTGCTCAAGGCCACTTCAGCCGCGGCCCACTGGTCGGAGCTCGAACCGGCAACCCTCCGGCTACAAGTCCAGAGTGCTAACCAGTGGGCCACGGTTGCCCATTTGACCTCTTCTCTAATGTTCCACACCTGAACCCACGGGCCCTAATTGGAATGCTGGGCAAAGTGCAAAGTCAGGCTATGAGCAGAGTTCTTGTGCATGAACTAATGAACTGGGGGCAGCCGTGGCCCACTGGTTAGCACTCTGGACTTGTAACCGGAGGGTTGCTGGTTCGAGCCCCGACCAGTGGGCCGCGGCTGAAGTGCCCTTGAGCAAAGCACCTAACCCCTCACTGCTCCCCGAGCGCCGCCATTGTAGCAGGCAGCTCACTGCGCCGGGATTAGTGTGTGCTTCACCTCACTGTGTGTTCACTGTGTGCTGTGTTTCACTAATTCACGATTGGTTTAAATGCAGAGACCAAATTTCCCTCACGGGATCAAAAAAGTATATATACTTATACTTACTTTAATGGCATCATGTGGCCTGAGACAGCTTTTAGCTGACCCACCGATGTTTGTGCTTAGGATCTCTCTCTCTCTCTCAAATTTGCAAATAGATTTGTAGTTGTTAAGTAAGCTTTAGTTAGACTAAATTTGCAAATAGATTTGTAGTTGTTAAGTAAGCTTTAGTTAGACTAAATTTGCAAATATATTTGTAGTTATTTAGCAAGCTTTAGTTAGACTTTAGACTTTGCCCAATGTGTAAATCTGTGTCCAGAGCGAACTGGACGCCACTCAGATCCAGCAGGCGGGAGACGATGTCGAGCTGCCCACGGAGCTGGCCAAGATGATCGCCGAGGACAACCAGGAGGAGGAGCACAAGCAGTCGGTCCTGGGTCAGCTGACCAGCCTGCAGAACATGGACCTGGACCAGCTTAAGGACAAGGCCCAGGCCACCGTGGACGACCTCAAAAAGACCGCCGACAAGTGTGAAGTCATGTGATCGAGAGAGAGAGAGGGGTGGGGACAGGAAGTTCAGTGTCTAGAGAGGAGAGGAAGTCCATGCGCTCAGTATGTTTTATATGTAAACTGTCACGTGTGTGTGTGAGGATTGAATTGATGTAGCATTCTGTGTAAATTCATGTTACGTGTAACTTGGTGTATAAAATGTAAAACCCATCTTCAACACGTTGTAAAGTAAATTATGTAAAATAGATGTGTGTAAACATGATAGGATCATGGCCATTTAAAAGGAAACAAAGAAAAGTATACAATTTGTAAATATCACCCAAAACATTCAAGTGGTTCCTGTTTTCCTGAAATAAAAATATTAACTATCACTGTTTTGGATTTGTTGTGTGCAATGGACTAAGTTGAATTCTTCTCTCTGCACCTGACAGTGCTGCCATTGCTCTGTTATTCATACCCCTGGCAAATATTGATTTAAAGTTGATTTTCTCTTGACTGATATGTTTGTTCCGACTGAAAATGACACTGCCATATGCCAAAAGGTTGTAAGACAATGTGGTAGAAGCATGGAATCGAAAAAAGAAGTGTTTTTGTATTTTGTAACATTTTTGTGAAAAATGGCATGTCCAAAATTATTCATACCCTTTTTTTAACAATCACTGGAAACATCTTTATTTGCATTCACAGCTCTCAAAATGGTTCATAATACCTACCAAGCCTCTCCATGTCTCCACAATGATTCTAGACCGCACCTTTTTAGCAGCAACCCGGGTTTTGAGGCAGGAACGATTATTTGCCATCACTCTGGCCTCATGCTCACTTTTTTGACGGATTGAGGTCTGGACTATGGCTGGACCACTCTAAAATGTTGCTATTGTTCTTTGTTAACCATTTCTTGCCTTGTTTGGCTATATGTTTTGGATCATTGTGTGGTTTAATGGTCAAATGCCGCTTATTGTTGCAGGTCTCTCGGCAGGCTGCCTGATCTTTTCCTCCAAAAATCTTAATGTAGCCCCTTGTTTTAGTGTTACCGTTTACTTTGAGAAGTTTACCAGGATCCACAGGATTTACAATGAGAAGTTTACCAGGATACTTATACTATATATATATATATATAGTATAAACTGACTTCTTCTCTCTGCACCTGACAGTGCTGCCATTGCTCTGCTCTCTCCGAGGTCTGATGGTAAAGTGATTTAGGTGAGAATATCACAGACTTTAGTACAGACTTTGTGTCATTTGCATTACTGTACATTTGGTTACTTACTGTGCTTACCATAGTATCCCACATGATCCAGAAATGACCATATTATGATAAAACAGCAGGCTACACTTACACTTACTATACTAAACTTACATTTGTTGCTTTTTTCTGCCTCTTCTTTTCAATTTTTGGACAATTTTCTATAACTAGCCATATATGCATGACCTTTTGACCTAGCCTAGAAATCTAGACGCACCCTAGCGGCAGCAAATTAATTTGCTCAGCCTGTACGTCTAGTATCAAACCATAGGGATTTCTATTGGCTGACGCCGTGGACGTCATCCAATCACAGCGCTCTATTTTGTTAGAGAGTCTTAAGGCGGGCTTAACAGGATAACGACAGTCCTGCGACGGTGAACAACAAGGAAGGTGGCTATGGCGAACGAAGAGCGGTTGTTTGAATCAGCGTTGGCGTCAACTTTGGAGGAGTTGGACTTGTGTTTTTCTTTGAAAGTTGAGCAACACAATGCACTTAAGTCATTCCTTTCGAAGAAGGATGTATTTGCCGTTTTGCCGACCGGATACGGATATGGTCGTAGGGCTGGCCTATTGCATGCCTAGGCAGTTTGAAAGACAATTCTCTGCCCGCCCCTTGGATTAAGCAAGGTGAATGGTTCGATTCCAGACTATACATTTAAATGATATAGGATGGCCCGCCAGGCTACTTTTGACCTTCATTTGATGAACATTGGTTTGGATGTCATCTGATGAACATTGGTTTGGATGTCATCTGAGTGAACCTAGACGAATCTGTGAGTTGTGTATCTGGTGTTACTGAAACATACATAGTTATACAATATGTTGTGTTATGACATAGGCCAATATCATTGTCTTCCCAGATAAAACTAACATGAAGAAAAGACAACATTTTTAAAACATTCAAACTGTCCTTGAAATCAGACTCTGAAAAACTGAATTTGAACTCAATTTGAGCCTAACATTTTTTCCAAATCTATTATTTATTTATTCATATTAATCTATTAACCATGTATTAAACATGTATTTGAATAACCATTGATTCATACATCTTATTGGTCGTATTGCTCTTTGTAGTAGTAGCCTTAGGCTATAACCTGTTTTAAGAAAGAACTGACGAGTTGAAGATATTGCCTTTCTGGACGTAGGAACCATTATCACTGGTAAGTGGTATAGAGGAAGGATTTCTGTGATGCACTACATGTCATATACATTTCGTTAACGTTGTTTGTTGTAAGTTTAGTTTTAAAAAAAAAGTCTTCATAGTACACAAGATATTTTAGAGCGTGACGTATTAAGCTAACATAAAGGGGTTGTAAAACCAAGTGGTCGCACGGCGAAATGGAAGATGAAACTAATTTCTACCGCCAGTTACCTAAAGTGGTATGTGCATCACGTTATTTATTGAAACATTAATTGAAACAATCGATTCGCGGGTTGTCTCATCATATGTCACACACAAATATATACAATAGACCTTGTGCCTTGGATAATTTAGTATTTTACCAACACAATTGTGGTAAATAAAAGTACTTCAGTGATTCATGAAACATTGGTTGTGATGTTAAGTTTAGTTGTAACGTTATTTCTCTTCTCTGTCTCACAGGAGCTTCATGCTCACCTCAATGGCTCAGTGAGCGCTGAGACCATAGACAAACTCATCGCTCGCAAACCGCATCTGAACATCCAACACAGCATGACTGCCATTCGCAGTGGTCAGCGACGGACACTTGATGAGTAAGTCCTTTAAGTCACTTGTTTAGTCTACTGGAATCGTAAGCCTTTCGGGATACTCCGGCAACTACAACTGCTTAGCTATGAGCGTATGCAAGTTCACAGAACAAGCGTCGTATCTGCATGTAATTCTCGCTGGTTTGTACAGGCATTCTCTAGTCTAGGCCGTCTGCCGTCTTTATCCTCAAATAAGTATAAGTATACGTATATATATACTCTTTTGATCCCGTGAGGGAAATTTGGTCTCTGCTTTTATCCCAATCCGTGAATTAGTGAAACGCACACAGTGTTACACACCCCCACTAATTGTTGCATATGTGGGAGGGGGGGTTTGGGGGTCCTCTCCCAGAAATGTTTTCATTTGTTTGATGTGATTTCCTGTATTCTGGTGCATTTTGGGGATGGTCAATACTTTAATTCAATCAGATTAATAGCCTACATCCTGATTTGTTGATATTGAGGCAGTGATTCCATGCAAAGGCTTGGGCTTCAGGGCCCCCTGACCCCTTGGGCCCCTGGGCCCGGTAGGCCCGTGCAGTAATCCATCCCTGACTTCAGCCGTGCTTACTGGTCGGGGTTCGAACTGGCAACCCTCCGGTTACAGGTCCGAAGTGCTAACCAGTAGGCCACGGCTGCCCCAATGCGTGGAGCGGACGGAGCAAGCCCCTCTTCCGTCTCCCTGTTCCAAAAATCAGATTAATATATGGTCCTCGGGTAGAGGACGTATCAGATATTAAACTGATAAGAACAGATACTACACTTGATCTTAGCCAAAAGGCCGAGAAGCGATCTCTTGAAATATTTTCTTCATGGATAGATGTTGGGACAGAAGCATGGAAAATAAGTGCCTGACCTTTCATTGATAGCTGGTCATTGATTGTTGTTGGTCAGCATGTTGTTAATGGAGATTGCATATTAGATAGACCTCATTGTGAATGTAAGGTAAGCCCCTTGTTGTCCTCCCCAGATGTTTCCAAGTGTTTAAGGTCATTCATCAATTGGTTGATACTGAAGAGGACATTTTAATGGTAAGTGCTATTCTCTCCCTTTCCCATATCATACAGATGGGCTAATTTTTAACATTACGCAATGGTGGGGGTGGTCTAGGTCGCCAAAGATGTGATCAAAGAGTTTGCAGATGACGGAGTGAAGTACCTGGAGTTACGGAGCACTCCTCGTGAGGAGCCCAAATCAGGTTAATAATCTCTTGGTGAACACCCTTTATTTAAGTTAGGAATTGCACAACACAGCATTTTTTATCATTATGTTGTTGTTTTAAGGGCTGACAAAGAAGGGTTATGTGGAGACTATCATTGGAGCCATCCAGCAGTGCAAGGAAGAGGGTGTTGACATCGAAGTCAGGTAGTGATAACGATGCTGGTAGTTTGTTCCAGCAGAATGAGTAACTTTTAAACTGACCTGCTAATTTCCTGCAAAGATTTTGTGTATGAAATGCTCTGCTCTTAAGACTAGTTTTACTACTGGAATTACCCTACACTGTAAATACATCATTGTCTGACCCAGACAGGGTTTAAAACAAGATTCAAAGAGGATAGAAAATGTTGTGCGCTGATGTTTGTGGCAAAGGTTCCTTGTGGCCGTTGACCGCCGAAATGGCCCTGAGGTTGCCATGGAGACGGTGAAGCTGGCGGAGAACTTCATGTTGTCGAGCGATGGCGTGGTTTTGGGGCTGGATCTCAGTGGCGATCCTACCGTGAGTTTTTTTGAAGGGTTGCTTCAATTTCTAATTGGAGCTCAAATCCTTGGGGTTAGGCCTTGTTTCTGTTATTGTAAAAATGCTACTCGACATATTGGACTGGGATTGTTAAATTAATCTGATGAGTTGCATTGTGTGTCAGGTGGGCCATGGTCGAGATCTCCTCCCTGCTTTGCAGAAAGCCAAGAGCTGTGGACTGAAGTTGGCCCTGCATCTCTCTGAGGTACAGTACAGCACAGCACAGTAGTGTGGTTGGTCAGCTGTCTAAAAAACGCTTGATGTAGGGCACTTTCTTCTGAAAAGACATTTATAATGTAAAACGGACGCTGGCAGCTTCAAGAAAGAAGCCAGGTGTGAATGTAGCTTAATAGATCGATATTAATAGTTTAGTAATACTAATGCTAATTTAATATTACTGATAGATTAGTCATAGTCTCTCCCACTGCCTCTGAGGAGCTACAGATGCGGTATGTATCTGTGCATACTGTAGCAGTGATGGTGTGTATCTGTGCATAGCGTTCTGAGGTCTTTCCTTCCATGCTCTCCCAGGTCTCGTCTCAGGCAGAGGAGTCTGAGCTTCTGCTGAATCTCCCCCCTGACCGCATCGGCCACGGGACCTTCCTCCACCCTGAGGCTGGGGGGACAGACAGCCTTGTGGAGAAAGTTAGGAAGAATAATATACCTCTGGGTAAGTTAAACAGAATAGTATAGCCTACCCCAGGCAGGGTGAGTTAAACAGAATAATATACCCCTGGCAGAGTAAGTTAATAAAATTAATATACCCTTGGGTAAGTTAAACAGAATAATATAGCCCTGGGTAAGTTAAACAGAATAATATAGCCCTGGGTAAGTTAAACAGAATAATATAGCCCTGGGTAAGTTAAACAGAATAATATAGCCCTGGGTAAGTTAAACAGAATAATATAGCCCTGGGTAAGTTAAACAGAATAATATAGCCCTGGGTAAGTTAAACAGAATAATATAGCCCTGGGTAAGTTAAACACAATAATATAGCCCTGGGTAAAGTCTATAATATACCCCTGTGTAAGTTACATAGAATAACATACCCCTGGGTAAACCAAGATGTCTTTAAGAATACTTCAGAATGAATGAATAAATGGCCTTTTAAGGAGTTGGAAGATTTTTCAATTGTTGACGAAAGTCTTCTGAAGGTCTTCTGATTTGTCCCTTGCAGAGTTGTGCTTGACCTCTAATGTGAAGGGTCAGACCGTCCCCTCCTATGATAAACATCACTTCCTATATTGGTACAAGCTGGGCCATCCCTGTGTCATTTGTGTGAGTAGCGCCCTCCCTCTGTGAACACACACCATTACACCTCCTGAACCACAGGTATCTGAGCATTACTGATGTTACATTTGCATACTAGCAGGGTATTTGAATATCTAGCGATTTATGAGGTGTTTAAAGAATGTGAGGCTTGCCCAATCAAAGAAAAAACACACCATGTACTGCTAAGACACAAAGACTTTTGATGTATCAAACAAGAAAAAAAAGTGCTTCCCAGTGAAGTGCAAAATGCCTTTTGTGGTTTCGGAAATCTGTTTGGATGTGTGAATCTCCAATTTTGAAACTTGAGATACTGAAATAATAATTGTATGATTGAATAGTATACTATATAAATATATACGTAACGTATATACGTATATATAAATAGTATGAAGCACCTTGACTAAGCAGTCTCACCTGTTCGGTTCTTAGACGGACGACAAAGGTGTGTTCTGCACTGACCTCTCCCAGGAGTACCAGCTTGCTGCTTCGACCTTTGACCTCAGCAGGGAGGCCATGTGGGACCTATCCCAGAAGGCCATAGGCTGCACCTTCGCCCCCCAGTCTGTCAAGCAACGTCTAGAACAGAGATGGGCTGAGCTAAAGCCTCTGGTTCTACAGACTCCGGTTCCGTAGATCTCGGTTCTCCTGAG
The DNA here is from genome assembly GCF_018492685.1 of Alosa sapidissima. NCBI lineage: Eukaryota > Metazoa > Chordata > Actinopteri > Clupeiformes > Clupeidae > Alosa > Alosa sapidissima. The sequence continues at coordinate 23,438,513 of NC_055967.1, forward strand.
ACGGATCTATGGAATCAGAGCGCCTGTCAGGAACCCAACGTGAGCAGCAACGTGCTCCAGAGATGTAACTGATGGTCCAGCTAGAGCCACTGTCTTAGACTCAGATCAGACAGGTCCAACTCCAACTCTCAGCTCTGAATGTGGACAACTGCATTCTACAGTATGCTGTATATAGGGATTAAATTATTTTGGGGATTGAAATGCACCATGGGAAGTGCAAAAAAATGTTTTTAATTGCCACCAACATGCTCAGCGTGAGCTGATCTACCTCCACTGGAATTCACCTTAGTTTAGATTTATATGGAAGTTGCCTCAAAGTACTGTGTATTAGTGCTACTTAATTAATTTTTGAATATTTTTTTGTTTGATATTTTTTTTCATTGTTGGTTGTTTTTAGGAATTAGCAGAAGAATGACAGTTACTGTAACACATGAGCAGAGGGTTTGAAGAACAGACTGATTTTCCTGTATAGGTGCAGTTCCTCCTAATTCCAGCAGGTGGCAACATTCTTCAGTGCTTCTCTCTCCCCTCTGCTGGGTAGAACTGTGCCTTGGTAGAGTATAGGCAGAGACTTTCTAATGAGGAGACACAGCACTCAAAAAATCCTCCATAGAAATGCATGGGGTGGCCCCAGCCGTGGTGCGGCTGGCTGGGGCACCTGCACTGTACGCCGGCGACCTGGGTTCGATTCCCGCCCCGTGGTCCTTTCCGGATCCCACCCCGACTCTCTCTCCCACTCGCTTCCTGTCATTCTCTACTGTCATGTAAATTAAAGGCATAAAAGGCCAAAAAAAGAAATGCATGGGGTTAGTTGGCCGTCTACACATATCCCACCCCTTCCTCGCCAAAACGTCGACATGTGTATATACTGAGCCAATCATGTGGTGTGATGTGACTACATTGAGCCAATTGTGTGCTGTGTTGTGCAGACATCGTGCCAATCATGTGTTGTGAACTCGCCGCTGGAGCACGGTTGGTGTCGTGAAGCCTTGCGCACATGCATTTCTGCCGAATATGATGCCCGATGAGTACCCAAAAAGCGTTGTAATATGGCCGCTGAGTGGAGGGACTTGCCTAAAAGGACTTTGGTATAGGCCTTTTAGGCAAGTCCCTCCACTCGGCGGCCATATTGCAACGCTTTTTGGGCACTTATCGGGGATCTATTTCGGCAGAAATGCACGTGCGCAAGGCTTCACGACACCAATCTTGCTCCAGCGGCGAGATCATGATTGGCTCAATGTATTCACAACACAACACATGGTTGGCTCAATGTCAATGTTTTGCCACGGAAGGGGTGGGATATGTGTAGACAACTGCCATATTGGCGTTACAAACTAACCCCATGCATTTCTATGGAGGATTTTTTGAGTGCTGCGTCTCCTCATTAGAAAGTCTCTGGTATAGGTAGTGAAAGTATTGAAATCAGTGTATTGAAGAGGAGGCTTTTTTAAAAAGTGAGACTGAGACGGTGCCAGTATATTTCTGAAGCACACTAGCATGGTAGAGCCTGACTTCAATCACAATATATATATCAGAAAGTCTGTCTGCTACAGAGGAGTGGCTTGGCTAGTCCCTGCAGGCCTTTGTCATACACTGTATTGCATTGGATGGGTGATACAATAAAGGTAATGCAGAATGAAAATGAGGGACTGAGACTGATGTTTATGAGTTGTGTGATGGTGTGACTGATGTTTATATGAGTTGTACGATGGTGTGACTGATGTTTATATGAGTTGTGTGATGGTGTGGTGGCTTTATCTGTAGTGGGTGTCATGATGCGACCCTTGCCCTCCACTGGGAGGCTGACTGACTGCATGATCACCATCAGTGTTACCTCTGCCTACGAATGTTCCCCTGTGTGTTCAAACAGTGGGGTATACTACGAAGCACGTTAGACATATCTAGGCTATGTAGACATATCGAGGCTTGACAAAGCCTTGACTCAGGGGTATACGTTAAGTGATACTACGATTGCAGTTATGTGATATTTGTCAAACTAGGCTTTCAGCTCAGATCTGTGCGCGTTCTCGGTGTTTGGATGACTTTGGCCAATCGTGTAACGTGGAGATGCACAAGACCGCCTCTATTTAAAAACAATTACTTCCGCATTCATGAGAGATAGCTTAATCTACACTGCGGGCATTTTTTGTGTCTAACCTAGAACATCAAATAAATCAATTGCCATCAGTTGTTGTATGGTATGCACGTCCATAGTGGGATATTTGCACGCACAGCACTATTAAAGCGCATTCTTAGCATGTAACCTCCTCCCGACCAGGTTTGGTTGACAGCATAAGATGCCATGGTGATATAGCGACACTAAAACAAATCCACTTTCGTGTCACAGCATACCCTAGCTTTGAGCGCAACATACCTCGCTAACCCACTAATCGAGATTCGTAGTACACCCCACTGGTCAAGTGCTACGAAGCAAAAGCAAACATTTGAAGTGTGCTGTCATGTCATCCACACCCAGTTTCGTATGTCACACAATCTCCAGTTTACCTCTGAAGCTGAAAGTGTGGAAAGGGAACATGCACTCATCATGAAACAAACACAGCACATATGAACCACATATTTCCACCTTACCACGCCCCAGTAAAGTTGACCGTTTATCCTGGTTCTTTACAAGTTGCCACCACAAATGGCAGATGCTTTGCAGAAGTAGACAATGCTGAAGTCAGGATTTGTTTACTAGTCTTTAACTGCTTGAAATTAAATTAAATAAACTGTAACAGACTTAATACAAACTTAATCTCCATCAGTGAGGCAGTGATCGACACAACATAAAAAGCTACACATATTCATATGCAACTACAGTAAACTGCATTAACATGAAATTCAAATAAACTGGTTTCACATATGATTTAACTGCATAGACATGTAAATGCTAAAGCTAGTTTCACATGTAATGGTTAAACTGTATTAACATGTAGTATGGCTACCCATGTGTGGTGAATGCAGGGCCCTGGAAGATCTTATAGTTTGCAGCATATGGGGCTGTAGACTGCTGCAGCTGAAGAGGACCCATCAGGAGCTTTCAATGCTGGGGAGGGAGCAGGGGTAACTGAGTAGGGGTATCTGTGGGGAGGGAGCATGCATGTGTAGGGGTGTATCTCTGCGTGTGTGTGTGTGTGTGTGTGTGTGTGTAGGGGTGTATCTGGGGATAGGTGTGTAAGGGTGTATCTGTGGGGAGGGAGTGTGTGTGTGTATCTTTGGGGAGGGAGCATGCATGTGTATCTGTGTGTGTGTAGGGGTGTATCTGTGTGTGTGTGTGTGTGTGTGTGTGTGTGTGTGTGTGTGTGTGTGTGTGTGTGTGTGTATGGGGAAGAAGCATGTGTGTAAGGGCTGTATCTCTGAAGAGCCTCTCTCTGGGTCTGAGACTGCAGCACAGCACAGGTGTAAGGCTGAGGCTGCATTAATCCCTTTATAGGACCCTCAGAGAGCTTAGGTCCTAGGTGGACCTAAAGTTGACTTTTTAAGTCTGAAAAAAAGCAACCTAGAAAAAAGGGTGTACACAATAAGATACAGTATCAAGCACAACTCAGTAACTAATCTCCAAGGTAGTAGTCACGAGTATCTATGTACATGTCACTGGAGTTGAACAGGTTTCCTGATCTGGGCTTCATGAACACGCTGTCTGCAGATGATTCCCAGCACGCCTAGAGCATGTTGTCCCACACATGGCGTCACAAGCTACTTCCAGACTGAGATGAGCTGGGATGCCAGGGGAAGGGTCATAAAGGAGCAAACTGGTGCAACCTGACAGGTGAACCCTACACAGGTGTACTATATGCAGAGGTTTGGCTACTGCTATCGTGATGGGCTGTTTTAGCCACTGCCATCGTGGTGCGTTTTGAGCAGGTTGGGGTTGAAGTAGACCACGGTGACGGTGATGTCGTCTCTGTACATGCGCGCCAGGTCGTTGGGCAGAGCCAACATGGCCGCAAGCCTCTCCTGGTCCAGCTCGGCGTACTCGTTGGTGCCAAGCGCGTGGCGGATCAGGTGCGTGGCCACGTTCTGGTCCAGGGCAGGCGCCGCCCGTGCCTGCCGCCGCAGCAGCAGCTGGTGCATCTGGCCGAGGCTGAGCTGGCGGTCACGCACGGAGACGGGTACCTGCATGTGCACCCCGGTCAGGTGCTGCCCCACCAGACGCACCGCCTCCTCGTTGCCCAGCTCGTCCCAGAGCCCGTCGGACGCCACGATGAGAAAACGGTCCTGCGGCCGCAGCTGGTGGAAGGTCACCTCGGGGGCCGCGTCCAGGTAGGGCGGCGTCAGGTAGTATGGCGGGGAGTACTGGAAGAGGTGCAGTTCCTCCAGGTCGCAGCAGGAGGCGCCGCTCTCCAGCACGCTCTCCTGTAGCTCGCGGCTCCACTTGAAGCGCACGTCGCCGAAGGCGCGCAGGGGCATGAGCATGCCCAGTAGCCGCTCGTCCACCACCACTGTGTCACGCTCCGCTGGCGGGTGCTGCGCCCGAACGCGTGCCAACTCGTCGGGGTTCAGCGCTGTGTGGTCACGAGACAACGGCACCGCACTCCAGCTGCCGTCCTCATCCTGCACCTGCAATGGCAGCAGCACACGGACACTCACATAATCATACACTACAGACCAGGACTCACATACATAATCATACACTACAGACCAGGACTCACATACATACACTACAGACCAGCATTCACATACCGGTACATACACTACAGACCAGCACTCACATACATACACTACAGACCAGCACTCACATACATACACTACAGACCAGCACTCACATACATACACTACAGACCAGCACTCACATACATAATCATACACTACTGACCAGCACTCATATTTAATCATACACTACAGACCAGCACTCACATACATACACTACAGACCAGCACTCACATACATAATCATACACTATTGACCAGCACTCACATAATCATACACTATAGACCAGCACTCCCATACATAATCATACACTACTGTCCAGCACTCATATATAATCATACACTACAGACCAGCACTCACATACATAATCATACACTACTGACCAGCACTCACATAATCATACACTACAGACCAGCACTCCCATACATAATCATACACTACTGTCCAGCACTCATATATAATCATACACTACAGACCAGCATTCACATACACTACAGACCAGCATTCACATACACTACAGACCAGCATTCACATACATACACTACAGTCCAGCACTCACATAATCATACACTACAGACCAGCACTCCCATACATAATCATACACTACTGTCCAGCACTCATATATAATCATACACTACAGACCAGCATTCACATACACTACAGACCAGCATTCACATACACTACAGACCAGCATTCACATACATACACTACAGACCAGCACTCACATACATAATCATACACTACAGACCAGCACTCCCATACATAATCATACACTACTGTCCCGCACTCATATATAATCATACACTACAGACCAGCATTCACATACAATCATACACTACAGACCAGCATTCACATACATACACTACAGACCAGCACTCACATACATAATCATACACTACAGACCAGCACTCACATACATAATCATACAATACTGACCAGCACTCCTATATAATCATACACTACAGACCAGCATTCACATACATACACTACAGAAGCTACAAAACTTTTTTACAGACACGAATTTTGGCAGTGTTTTGGCGTCGTTTCTGAAGAGCCAATCAGCGAATTTTGGCACTGTCTTGACAGTTTCTGCAGAGCCAATCAACACATTGCATCGCCTACTGACTAGCCAATGTTTGTAGCATACACTAACATGTTTGTAGCATATCACTGTTCAACAGAATTATTTTTAAAAACGGAGGGGATATAGGAGAAGAAGGATGGTTCATGTGTTACACCTCACGGTAAGCTATTTTATTGCTCTGATTGGTTAGGTCTATCCAATTGAGTTCAGAGGCATTCCCCCCCTGTATCGGTTGAAACACACCCCATAATTACATCCCAATGGTGCAGTATCAGACTCATATTCTGACTAGAGTCAGGCTACATAGACACAGCACCGATTTAAATTTTTTTAATTTAGTATATTTAGTATTGTTAGGTTTTCTTATCTTCTACTGTCTCTATTGTACAGTGGAGTTTTGTTATATGTTTATACTTATATTTACCATTTCTGCTGTAAGTGCATGTTGCGTGTGATGTCTGTACGCTACTGAGACCTTGAATTTCCCCTTGGGGATCAAGTATGTGTGTGTGTGTGTGTGTGTGTATCTATCTCTGAAATTACGGAAATCCCCAGGAGTTCCCCACTCTTGGCCAACCACGGTACTTGGATTGACAGTGTTCCTACCCGAAACTAGAAAGTTGCTAGGTCAGTAATCGGCTACAGAGGGCTGCTCAGACAATGGCAGTAGTGGCGTTCATCATGTTGTGAGGTTATGTGCCATCAAAATGATCGTGAAAACGTTATGTTGCTCAGTTGTAGTGGCCTGATTGACTGGGCCGATTCCCTTCACCACTTTAAGGCCATTAGACATTAGATATGACTCGTCTAAAATACAGTTCTCAAGTCATTCAAAGCTACAGTCCAACTAAGTGGTCATAAAAAACGTGGCACTGATGCTGCTGCAATGCACTACACAGTTCAATTTCCCAATGTCTTGCAATGGCAGGCAAACAGAACAACTAGGCAAAGTAAACAGACAGAGTCATGATCAGATGTTTTATCATGCTGACTAGACACCTTACGATGTGAGATCTGTTCAGCTCCTTGCCCAAATATAACGGCCACACCGATGGTGTTTAGGGGAGCAGTGAGAGAAAGGGGATAACCGCACCTTGCGCTTCAAAACAACAAGACAAGAACACCACAACAGAACACCATGGCAGATGTAATGTGTAGTGTCACAGAAGTCCCCAGGAGCTCCCCACTCATGGCCAACAGCATTGCCTGTGAACACAGTAGGGAACCTTTTCTTCCCAAAGGCCAGGCCCTGGTCTCACTTCCTACTGCGTAGGACAGTCATAGCTGCCGGAGTACAGGAGCATAGATGAGTGTACGGGAGCTACCTACCCCCAGGACAGCGCGGCAGTCTCCGGCGTTGGCCACGTACACGCCATCCGTGGTGACGTGGGCCAGGCAGGCGGTGCTGCCGGCGAAGGCGGCTTGGACGGCAGTGCTGCGCATGAGGTCGCTGGCCAGCGGCACCTGCGCCTCCAGGGAGAGGTCGGAGTCCAGGCGCTGGAAGGCGTAGCTCAGGGCGTCCGGCGGACTCAAGCCCTCTCCGTGCTCCTCGCTCGCCAGCAGCTCCTGCCAGAACACACGCAGGTGCTCCACGTACAGCTCCGCCGACTCCCGGTAGTTGTAGTCGTTGTGGTGCTTGTACCACTGCAGGATGGGGGGCACGGGGCGGCCCGTCTCCATGGCGACCTCTAGGTCCTCCAGGCTGGCCTCGGGCATCATCGCCGTGGCGACGTAGTAAGGCAGGCGCTCGCTGACGGCCTGGGCGCAGGCGTGGCCCCCGTGGCCATCGAAGACGCCGAAGAGCATGCCTCGAGTGCGCAGGCAGGTGGCGGCGCAGCGCCGGTCCTCCAGGGGCGCGTTGGCGCCCAGCTGGTTGCTCTCAAACTTCAGCACGGGGCTCGGGCCGCCACGCCCGTCGAACTCCGGAATGCGCACCGACTGCTCGTTGGCGCGCAGGACGCTGTCGATCTGCAGCCGGCCCACCTGGAAGCTGGAGGAAGCGAGGCCATAGTCGTCTTCGTCAGAGCCTCCATGCGTGTGGGAAGAGAGGGGGCGCACCGGCTGCACTGGCCGAGGCCAGGGGGAGTGGGAGGAGGAAGAGAAGGAAGAGGAGAAGAGGAGAGACGGCAGAGGTCTGTGGAGAACAGTATGACTGGAGGAGACAGGGAGGACCAGTGTGCTGCAGCTCCGCACCTGAGAGAGGACTCGCTTACACACACAGCTCGACATCCCATCCAGAGTGTCTAACAGGCCACAGACGGGAAACCAACATCTATAAGAAATAACCATACACGTTACAAGGAAAATAATTCAGTGCTGACATTACGGCCACAGTTGCTGTAGTAGTTCCCTACATGACTAGGCTACAGTAGAATTAGGAACCTCCATTTAAAATTAAACTTTCCACTGCTAGCTTAACTTCTACATTGTTTTTGGACTACATTCAGAGCAGGGAGTTTGATTGAAAAATCTACAAACTTATCATGCAAACTTAGGCAACTGAGGAACAATTCCAACACTGCGCAATTCTTTCGAACAGGGTAACGGGTTAACGGGAGACTATGGCGATAACGTTAATGCTTAACCAACTTAAAGAGGTCAATGTTAGCTTGCAGTCAAAGTAATATGAAACAAACACATTCATCGATTTGTCTAGTCTGCAAATTATATGGACACTACTCTCATGAAATGTGTAAATCAACTCACATGAAATGTGTAAATCAAATTTCTGACAAAACGAGACTAGCAGTAAACATAAACAAACATTGTGAACAAGCTAATGTTGTCAGCTAACGTTATCGTTAGTTTGTTTGCATAATTTAACAGTTACACAACCAAACAAGCAGCTTTAGCTTAAGTTACTATAAAGTGAAAGAGTCAGAAATCATTGTATAAGATTTTGTCAGCACTAATGCTGGAGGTTTATTCATTCAAACAGTACCTGTTAGATCCAGATTCAACACTGACGGGGGTAGCAAATCCTCCCCGGTGTCAGATTGACAGTGTCTACTTCCTGCCTTTTCCTTTACGTCATATTATTAACCCTTTCTTCTCCGTTTAGCAGTCATAAGTTACCAAAAAACGCCTCATACCGTTGGCGTTTACCATTGGATATAAGTTACCACAAAAAAAGCATCTGGTTTCTACACAGGTTAAAGTTTTTACACACTTCAAATATCGTGTAGAAGAGCAAACAGTATAGAAGTAGGCTACTGCCTACTACGATCATTCCTTAAACCAGCTGATTCTAATTGGTCAACCAGGTCGATGAGCTAATAAGTGCCCAGGTAGAACCAGGGTAGAACCAAAACATGGTAGGCTAGACATTCTCTTGTAGGACTTTTACTTTCTGAAGCCAGACTTGTACACCACTGAATATAATGAACGTTTTTTTTTGCACAAAAAATTATCACAAGGTTATCTGACACCAGACATAATTTCACTGCATTTCTTAATTCCAGTAACTATATGCATGTGACAATAAACTTCCTTGTATCCTTGTATCTAGTCTCTCTTGGTTGAAGCCACCAGCAATGTGTGGTGACACAGAACAACCTATTGAATATGTCAACCAGTATTTATTTTAATATGTTACTGTGTGTGTAGCCTACACTGTGGTTGGTATAGGCCTACTTCTCTTGGGTGTAGATATGAGGCAAATTTCAGAGACAGGAGCGCGTGAATCCACTGAAGTGCATCCTTGACCATGACATCCAGCACGCGCCATCAATTAGAATTCATGATGTTTTCCTAAAACAACCTCATTTCAAGACTGAAGAGTAACTAACTCCATTGATATGGCCATCACACCTTTTTTTAAGTGCTTTACGGTAGTGTAACGAAACACACTTTAAAGAGGCTATTCGAATTTAAATAATGTGACTTTAAATTAGTTGTAAGCAAGCAGACATCTGACTGTGTGCTACATAAACTTGCGTTAGTCTGTTAGCGATGGTTAGCTAACATTAACGTTATGAGGTAAGAATAAAGTTAACTCTTTTACATAGACAGTCACGCCTAATTCGCTGAAGATAACTCGCTAAGCTGTTCAATTTCTCCTGGTAAGTATTATCTGTGTAATATCAGTATTATTACAGTTTCCTCTACCCCAGGTAACATTAACCGAGCTAACACTAGCTTGTCAGCTAACGTCAAGTTAATTTTCCGAGCTCCTCACAGTAACACAATGCAGTAGTAGATAGATGACGGTAACTTTACTGTAACTTACATTCATAGAATAGTATGACAGTGGAATCTAAAGTCAACATTAAAAAGTTGTGTAAACCTCGACTAGCTGCTAACCTGCATTGTTTATGTTTATTGAATGCGCAGCTTCCAACTCATCCCATGCAGGCAGGACAGGCTGTGAAAGTACGGTAGTTAACGTTATCGATTTGACTTTAACTCTGAATTCTCTTCTGAACAGATCTCTTTTCCTAATCAAGGACACCGATACCTTTCATATTACTACTGAAAAGATGCAACATGGTAAATTAAATGGCTTGTTGACCAACTATGAAGGCAAATATAGGTGCATCGCAATAAATTAGAATATCGTGAGAAAAGTCCATTGCCCTGGCGAGACTGAGATTAAAGGTTCAGGAAACCATTGGAACTGATTAGAGCTCATCCAAGGTCGACATCTCTGTATTATAAATCTGTATTGTAATATTATTATATATATACACATATATACAGATTCACATATATATGAGAATCTGCATTTTTGATCATGAGCTGTAAACCGTAATCATCAAGATTGAAATGATCAAGATAAAAAAATTAAAAAAAAACACAAAAAGGCTTGACATATTTCACTTTGTGTGTAATTAATCTGAGATTATATGAAAGTTTTACTTTTTTAAATAAAGTATGGAACAAAATGAACTTATCCATGATTTTTAAATTTTTTGAGATGCACCTGTATACTAGTTTACATATGAGCCTTTCTAAAGAGAAATGACAAGATTGCTTGCCCTTTTACAGCTACAAAGACTGACCTAAGTCTGTTGCTGGAGTGTCTGAAATGCCAAATGAAATGTCCAGACTCTCAGAAGCAAGCACTCCTCACAATTTATTCTATTTGCCAGCAAAGCGGTAAGGTCTGCCAGTCTTCCTAAAGTCCATTACACACCTTTCAGGTGCATTTATGAACTCTTAACATACTTTGAAATGCTCTGTTGTATTTAGATGAAAAATATTTGGCTGTTTATAATTGAATAGGCTTGCGGGATTAAAAAGGTTAGATTATGTTCAACGTATTTAAATTTGTTTATTTGTTCAGTTGACCAGTCGTCACCATGTGTGTGTATTTACCATCAGGTGAGAATGTGGAGTTTTTCCAGAATTTGGGAGGGGTGATGTTTGTGCATAGCCTATCCCGTGCCAGTCCCCATCCTCAGGTCAAACAGACTGCTCTCTTCATTCTTGGTGCCTTGGCTGAGTCTTATGGTAAAAATACCTCTGGTGTTTGTGTGTGTGCGCGTGCACGTTTGTGTGTGTGTGTGTGTGTCCCTAACGCATTAGCTCTGACAGACAATATCATGGTTATCTCTAAATATATATGCTTGTAAATGCATATAAAGTCTATTTTCTCTTTTTCTCTCTGTGTTAGCCTACTGTAAGCAGGCCCTGTGCAGAAAGGACACTTTTGCAGACCTGGTGGAGAGTCTGCAGCCAGAGGTGCCTGTGACCCAGAAGAGGGTGGCTGTCTACATGCTATCAGCGCTTGTGTCCAACAACAGTAAGGGCTCGAAATGTCAGAGCTAGCTGAGATCTTTGTCTGTCATGGAAATTGGAATCGGCACTCAGGGCTGGGCATTGGGCAGTATTTCTGATACGTGTATTTCAAATACAGTACAGGCCAAAAGTTTGGACACACCTTCTCATTCAATGTGTTCCTTTATTTTCATGACTATTTACATTGTAGATTCATCAGATCTATTAATGAACACGTGGAATTATGTACTTAACAAAAAAGTGTGAAATAACTGAAAAGATGTCTTATATTCTAGTTTCTTCAAAGTTGCTTTTTTAAAATTTAATACCATATTCAGCAAACCATAACTTGACAAATATTCATCTGTGGGCTAAATAACTTTGCATTCATTCATAGTTTTGATGCCTTCAGTGAGAATCTACAATGTAAATAGTCATGGAAATAAAGAAAATGCATTGAAATGAGAAGGTGTGTCCAAACTTTTGGCCTGTACTGTAGTGTACGTACACTACTGGTCAAAAGTTTGGGGTTACTTAGAGATTTCCCACTCCATTACACAGACAGAAAAGGGTTCTCGTCTGTTGTAGAAAGAAATGGCTGATCTTTAATGCAATATCTACGTTGCCCATTATCAGCAACCATTCGTCCAATGTTCCAAAGGCACATTTTGTTTACTAATCTGATATCATTTTAAAAGGCTAACTGAGAAAACATTGGAGAACCCTTTTGCGATTATGTAAGAACATAATGTAATCTGAAAACTGCTGTCCTGATTAAAAAAACAATGCAACCAATCTCAGCTGGCATTCTGTCTATAATGGAGTGGAATGGAAATGTATAAGTGACCCCAAACTTTTGACCAGTAGTGGCCCACTGGTTAGCACTCTGGACTTGTAACCGGAGGGTTGCCGGTTCGAGCCCCGACCAGTGGGCCGCGGCTGAAGTGCCCTTGAGCAAGGCACCTAACCCCTCACTGCTCCCCGAGCACCGCCGTTGTAGCAGGCAGCTCACTGCGCCGGGATTAGTGTGTGCTTCACCTCACTGTGTGTTCACTTTGTGCTGTTTGTGTTTCACTAATTCACTGATTGGGTTAAATGCAGAGACCAAATTTCCCTCACGGGATCAAAAAAGTATATATACTTATATACTTATACTTCATTTCAAATAGAATATAGTATTTTGTAATTTGTATTGTATTGGGTTGAAGAAAATGGCTTCGTATTTTGTATCAAATACTTCATAGGTGGGTATTTTTGTAGTTTACAAATACTGGCAGATATTTTTGGTAAAACCAATAGGGCTACTTTTGGTGATGTCATGACATCATAAAAGTGCAAAACAATGAATGTAGCCTCTGACTGGTGCTGACAGTCATTTTCCCAGACTTGTTGTGATCAGAATATTGAGATTCAGGAAGATGATCCAGTGCAAGATGAGTAATTGTAGGTTGCTCACACACAACATCAAGTTTCTTGGAACTTTAGGCCTACTCATCAGTTTCTTAATCACTTAATCGGAAAACACACATGGAACCGGTCGTGTGGTTAACCTTCAATATTGCTCAACAAGTTCCCCCATGTATCACATAAAGCAACACAATGAGAAAATACCATTTACCCAATTCCCCAGTTAGTTAAAAAAACAACTAAAAGGGTCATGATCCTTCCTGATCAACAGCGTTACACAGTGCAATAGCAAGCAATCTGGGCATGCATTGACGATGTCAGGCACTTGTCTCCACTTTGTACAACTTGACAAGTTCATAATAGATTAAATAGACAGATATGGAAGGTTCGCAAAGTGATTTCATGTTCCATTTATTGAATTTTCAATACAAATGCAAAAATTCTATATTTTATTTTGATACATGGCATGGCGACTGTATTGTGTAGTTTATTTTGATACACTTAAAATTAGGGTATTTTATATTTTATTTTAAAATGAATTTGTATGTATTTTTGCCCAACCCTGTCATTACTGTGGGGGAACATGGTGCATTGATGTTATTGGGGATTTGGGGTTTTAGTTTATGAAGCTTTTAGGATGCCCTGTCCCCCTGTTATTTCCTGTATGTTAAGGTTCTGGTGTCAGGTCCATGTTCAGGAGCTGAGTAGGGGTATTAATATTCAAATAGCTATGCAGCAAACAGCTATTCACAAGACCCTATCCACAAGATATTTAATTGTCCATGCACACTTCTCCTAGGGCGCTGTGTTTCATATGTATCCTGTGTTCCAGGGTCAGGGCAAGAGTTTGCTATGTTTACTGTGTGTCCTGTGTTTAATGTGTGTTCTGTGTTTACAGTGTCTCCTGTGTTCAATGTGTGTCCTGTGTTTAATGTGTGTCCTGGGTTTACAGTGTGTCCTCCTGTGTTCAATGTGTGTCCTGTGTTTAATGTGTGTCCTGTGTTTAATGTGTGTCCTGTGTTTAATGTGTGTCCTGTGTTTAATGTGTGTCCTGGGTTTACTGTGTGTCCTGTGTTTAATACCGTATGTGTCCTGTGTTTAATGTGTGTCCTGGGTTTAATGTTTGTCCTGTGTTCAATGTGTGTCCTGTGTTTAAAGTGTGTCCTGTGTTTAATGTGTGTCCTGTGTTCAATGTGTGTCCTGTGTTTAATGTGTGTCCTGTGTTTACAGTGTGTCCTGTGTTTGCTGTGTGTCCTCCTGTGTTTAATTTGTGTCCTGGGTTTACTGTGTGTCCTGTGTTTAATACCGTATGTGTTCTCTGTTTAATGTGTGTCCTGTGTTTACAGTGTGTCCTGTGTTTGCTGTGTGTCCTCCTGTGTTTAATGTGTGTCCTGTGTTTAATGTGTGTCCTGTGTTTAAAGCTTAACTCTCAAAAAGAATTTCAAGTTTTTGCCTGAAATTGCACTGTGACTATTTACAAGGGCATTGTTCCCACCTCTTCTGGGGCCTACCATCAAATGTTGGACCTCTATTGAAAGCTGAGAACCTCTAGTTTTCGTAGGAAACAGTCACAATAAATGTGTGATGTACTCACAAAGAGTTACAGAGGCTAGAATATAGTTTTTTCTTTCTGCCGGATTACAAGCATCTCTGAACTGACCACATTTCAGCCCTCTAGGTCTCTTGATATCCCTTAGAAACACAACTGAGCCCTAGCACCAGGTCTTGTGAAGTTGTGTGCAAAAGTAGATCAATATAGAATGAAAATATGAGTGCTTTAGACTATTATTTGCCAAGGTATGCCCATGCGTTTTGTAAAATGCCTATGGATACTCCCCATAGGACTTTTTGTTATCCAAAATGCATACTGACGATCAAATGCTTACTGCACATGAACCCCTTTGTGTAGAAGCATAATCCTGGTCTCAAATGAAAGGTAACACTTTGAGGTTTCATGCTTGTATTTGGATTATACTTCAGGGGTTCTGATATGGAATGACTACCCTAAATATGGAATGATTACAAAAATGTCTCTATTTTTGCATTTACTTTGTTGGTTCAATGAGTGTGTATAAGATAGACTATACATCTGTACAACTAATATTGGATAACACAACATGAAGATTCAATTTCTATGGATTCTTGTGAATATTTCAGTACCCAATATGTTGCATCTACTTATTGTGCTGCAGCTACACTGCAGCCAGAAGTCAGGGTAGCACCAAAAGCGGAAGGGGGGGAGGGGGGCATTTTGGATCAAATTTAATTGAGACATAATAAGATTAATCTGAGAATGTAAAGCACTGTACAGATTGTACATGAAAAAAGTTGTCATTTTTGGATTCCCAA
>NC_055967.1:23458720-23463720 GCF_018492685.1 Alosa sapidissima
GTTCCACTGGCCCGAGGCACACTATGGCTCTGATAAAATAAGAAGACAATTCCAGACCTCAAAATATAAGTTACATTGAGAAATGGAAACGCATAAAGCAACTCTATGCGGCAAATTGGCACTTTTTGGGCCATGCTTCTATCAGGCCAGTTTTAGTTTTGGTGTCATTTTCATATTACTTTTTATGGTGCGTGGTCATTTTCATATTCATTTTGATGGTGCGTGGTCATTTTAAGAGAGGATTTGCACAATGCTGTTCTGTGCTCCGGGCGGGGCACGCCACCAAAAAAGGCACACCACAAAAAAAGAAAGAAAACAGCACGACAAACTTTCACAGCATGGCATCGCTGACTTTATCGCCAGAAAACACTAGTTAGTATTTTCGCAGGCTCTGGATGGTGTTTGCTAGGTTTTGTATGCCTTTTAGGTAGCACGGCAACCTTTAACAGCATGACATCGTTGACTATATCGCCCGAAGGCTCTAGTTAGCATCTTCAGAAGTGCCACTGTGGCTCTGGTTGTGTATGCCTTTTAGCAAAAATGTGCATAGTGCTGCCTTAAAAGGCTTTATTTGAGTGGCTAAATCATCAAAAGCCAACATGAGTCGACCATTATTGGTCTTCATCAAGGCTTTGAAAAGACATTATTGGTCCTCCACTAAAGCCTTGGTCTTTCATCAACAGCAGATTCAGTGCGTCCACTCCTCCTTATTACAGGCTGGTTGATATTACAGGCTGATTAGCAGCTAAGGCTGTGTGTGTGCATGTGCGTGTGCTTGTGTGTGTGTGCATTGTGTGTGCGCGTGCGTGTGTGTGTGTGTGTGTGTGCGTGTATGTGTTACTGCCTCCCCAGTGGCTGTTGCTCACGCCCATAACGCAGAGCAGCCTCTTTTTCTACAGCCTGTGTGTGTGTGCGCACATGTGTTTGTATGTGTGTGTGTGTGTGTTTGAGCAGCCTCGTTCTGTACTGCCTAACCCTGCAGTGTAATGATATGCCTGGAATCGCTCTCCTAACCACATGCTATGTGTGTCTGGAGGAAATTACCCACAATCCTTCAGGAGGGAAAGAGGATCCAGGCCTTTTCCGCACCTTCCAGTTCCAGTGGCAGAGCTGTCAGAGCTGTCTGCCCAGTCAACATATGCAGCTTCGACACACAACCACACCAACATACACACACACACACACACACACGCAACCAGCACACACACACACCCAGAACAGCACACCCGCAACCGGCGCACACACACACAACCACACCAACATACACACACACACACACAACCAGCACACGCACACACCCAGAACAGCACACACCCAGAACAGCACACGCGCAACCAGCGCACACACACACAACCACACCAACACACACACACACACACACACACACACACACACACAGTGACTAATGGACCTGTCCCTGGTAGTCTAGTTGTGTGTGTCCTGGTCTGGTTGTGTGTGTGTGTGTGTGTGTGTGTGAGCACATGTGATATGTTTAAAAGAAGAGGAATGTGAGAATGTACCACAGGTGAAACATTAAAACATTAACTTTCTCTCTCGCACACACATACTCACACACACATGTGCACATATACCTATACCCCAGTGAATACACACACACACGCACTCACACTCATATACACACGCACACACAGCACACTCCCATTAACACACATTCCAGATGTTGGAGTTTAGGAAAGGGGATTCCCGGCCTGAGAGCCGCCCTGGTGACATCACCACCTCTGTGATGCTGCCCAGTTATGCAGCCCAGTTCCATCTCAGTTCCATCTCAGTCACTGCCTCAATCTCTGTCTAGATAGAGACTGGGGTCTGTAATCTCAGTCAGTAATCTCAACTGCATCTCTGCCTAGATAGAGACCGGGGTCTGTAATCTCAGTCTGTAATCTCAGCTGCATCTCTGCCTAGATAGAGACTGGGGTCTGTAATCTCAGCTGCATCTCTGCCTAGATAGAGACCGGGGTCTGTAATCTCAGTCTGTAATCTCAGATGCATCTCTGCCTAGATAGAGACCGGGGTCTGTAATCTCAGTCTGTAATCTCTGCGTAGTTAGAGACCGGGGTCCATAATCTCAATCTGTAATCTCTGGGCCCGTACACATGGAGACGCTTTTTGGGTTAAACGCAGAGGTTTTGCTTCGTCTTGGCCGAGCGTCCAAACGAATCCTGTAAATGCACTGCCCGAAACCGCACTTTTTTGAAACCTGGTCCCAGAGTGGAAAAATCTGAAACCGTAGCCCTTTTGAATTCGTTTGGACAGCGAAACCGCACATCCTACTTACGTATCGATGATGTCATCGCCACACCTCAGCTGCCCTGGACTTGACACTTATAGTATTGCCTAACAATACTAGTTTTCATACATGACATTACCTACGATTACACTCTGTAGGATAAATATCACAACTGGTGCTGCGCAGCGCCAATAGCTTATGACTTGGTGGACTGAACACCAGGCCCGGAGTGGGTAATCGGGAGAATTCCCGGTGGGCCGCTTCACTTTTGGGCCAGTAGAGGGAAAAATATTGGCATTTGTCACGTTAATCTATCTTCTCTTAAAGTTGGCTACACACGTTTCTACGCCTAACACTGCAGCCTCTGCATGGGTTGTTCTCCCCTCCCAAGAAGAGTTAATTGGTTGGGTCCGTATAGCCCATCTTTCCTAAAAAGTTTTCTCAGATACCAGCCGGGCCGGCCCTACCGTAGTGATAAGCGTCAGGGAGGATGGATGGTAGAAAGATGCCATGAAGGACTGAAAAGGCCAGGTAAAAAAGACGAAAAGTATTGGAGGGTGCTGCCAAATGTGCCATGCTTCCATTTTTTTTTGAAGAGGACAGACATAAGTGGCAACTGGTAAAGAGAGCTAGCCATGATTATAACGGCGTAATTGGGCTAATAACCTACTGGACGTTGTAGCGTTGTCAACCTATTCGCAAGTAACATATTAAATGAATTAAAATATTAGCATTTTGGTATCATCCAATATGGCTATTCATAGACTTTGCAAATATTATGCAAATATTGATAACAAAACTCAAGCTTGATCTGTGTATGCAGTAGCCTATAGGCCTAAAAACAAAAGTAGCCTGAGCAGCAGATCAGCCAGTCCCCCGCTGAAAATGATGAGCCCGAAATTAACTATGACTATAGGGACAAGTAGAAAGGATAATAGAGTTAACCATATGAATTAAATAGGGCTGTCAATCGATTAAAAAAAATAATCTAATTAATTACATACTCTGTGATTAATTAATCTAAATTAATCGCATATATCATTTTTGCTGTGAAAGTATTTTAAATATTTAAATTCAAATGAATCATTGAATAATCCGCATTAGTGACATTAAAGTTCAAAAACTCTTTTATTATTATTTTCATTGTTCAAATAATTGCCATAATAATCTATGATATGACCTAATATGCTGAGGAAATAAATTCAAAAGTGCTTCGGGAAGAAGTTTTTTTTCACATACAAGGCATTTCAGGCCACAGATATAACCTAGGGGACACAATGAAAATAAATGAACACTCCCCTCAATGTCAACACTTATTTCTTTGCATTGATGTGCGACTATAGAGTTGATAAACTCCGGTGATATGCAAATTCCTTGCTGCAGACATTGCAGAGGACTTTATTTTCAACACTTTATTTTTATCAACACCATCAGGCCGTTTTTTAAAAGTAAATGTTCCAATCAATGATCCAGGCAGCACGTTTTCTTCTCTCTCCTTCATTTTACAGTCTAATTTTTACTGACTAGAACGGCTCGGGGTCAAAGGTCATACGGAATCGATTAATCTGCACTAATTTTTTTAATCAGTTATTTTTTCTCAAATGAATTAATCGTAATTAATCAGTTATTTTGACGGCCCTAGAATTAAAGTTATTTTATGGAAGAAAGAACAGTAGGCTATGACAGCAGTAGGCTACATGATCAACCTATATGGCTTGTTTGCTCAGAAGTGGGTGTAGTAAAGGAGCAAATCACTAAACAACAACATGATAGCTGACCCATGCAGAAAAAAACATGTAAACAATACAGTAGTTCAATATGCCTCTTAGTGGAATTGTGGGATACATTTCAAATGCTTTATTTCTTCCTTCCTGTTTTTGTTAACTTATCAACCTATCCTTGTGGAATAGTGGAATATTAGCCTATAATAAAAACTACAGGATAGTAAGAGCTGAAATGTTGCCTTATTTATCCAATTTCCACCAGCACTAAAAAAGTGGGCCGGTCTTGGGCCTGAAACTCCTGGGCTGAAAAGTGGCCCCACTCCGGCCCTGCTGAACACTGTTTTTCCCGGTGTTTTTTTATGCATTCTAGCTACTGGGAAGTGCGGTGTAAGTTTACATTAATTTGTGCATAGTGCCAGTGTCATTCATTTATTTTACATGCCTTACAATATATATATAAATGCATTCACAGTCTAGTGAAGTCAGATGACCATACAAAGACGCTTAGAACTCATGTTAAGCCGATGGTAGCGCACTGAATGCGAATGTACGATTTGATGCAGGCAAAAGTATTGACTGTTACTAACGAAGGTTTTATAACAATATTATAAATGTGGCGACGGAATAGCCTAGAACTTGGGTAGGCCTTGTGTTTAGTAGCCTAATTGCGGTGATAGCCAAAACTAATGTGAATCGCGGACTATCCTACAACCAAAGAAAGTAAAGGAGATTATTTGTAGCCTACCTGCGTTAGCCAAATAAAGGACGGGACTGCACCCTTCACAAACCGTAAAAATGAAGTTTATTAGTTTTACAGTTGGCTACAGTTGACCGTTCACCATCAGTCCACACAAACAATTCTGGTTTCCTTGCACTAGCCATTTCGTCGTAGCCTATTCTGTCTGTTTGTAAAGCCTACAGCACGAAAGTTTTGGTCAATTACTGTAAAGAAACAGTGCCACCTATAGGCCTGGGATATGAAGTAACGTGTTGAGTCGTGTTGAGATGGATCCGTTTGGACGCAAATA
>NC_055967.1:23466220-23481220 GCF_018492685.1 Alosa sapidissima
ACACTCTAGCGCCACCAATGGGTTGAACGTTACTTTCCGCCATATTGGACCTCCGCCATATTGGATTTAGTCCAAACTCTACGAAAAGTTTCAGCGTTCACAAATCATCACACCGAGCTGCACAAAAGATACTTGCCAGATTTTTCAATTTCAAGTTTGTTTGCCCATGACAGCCAATCACACATGGTGACGAAGTCGCCTAACAGGAAGTGGGCTAACATCTCGGCTACGCTTTAATGTATGAAGTCCAAACTTGGTACAGGGACTTGGTATCTGATTGTGAGGACGCACTAGGAAATTGGCATCATTTGGCCTCTATAGGGGGTGCTGCAATACAGGAAGTGAGCTTGTATCTCAGCAACGCTTTAATGTATGAAGCCCAAACTTAATACAGGGACGAAGTAGCTAATTGTGAGGACATGCAAGGAAAGTGGTCTCATTTGGCCTCTAGGGGTGCTGTAATAAAGAAAGTGAGCTCACATCTCAGCAACTCTTTGTTGTATGAAGTCCAAACTTGGTAGACGGACATGGTAGCTGATTGTGAGAACGCTCAAGGACATTGGTATAATTTGGCCTCTAGGGGCACTGTAACAAAGTAAATGAGCTTATTTCTCAGCCGTTCTTTATCCAATTATCATCAAACTTGCTGTGAGTGCTTGCTCATGCCATGGCAACACCATTCCTGCTGGCGCACTGCTAGGCCCCCACATTGCTGCTTGCAGCTATATTTTTATTTCGTTTTGTTATGTTGGATTATTTTGAATGTGGTTTGGGTTGGGTTAGAGTGTTTTGGCGGGTTGAGGTTTTATTATGGGCTGTTTTTACTTCTTCTTGGTTTCCCTTTGACTGAAAATGAAGGAAACTTAAAAGTCAAAGTCTCCCTCTCTCCCTCCTTCTCCCTCGCTTTCTCTCTCCTTTCTTTTTCTCTCTCTTCTCTCCTCTCTCTCTCCCTTCATCTCTCTTCTCTTTCTCTATCTTCTCTCTCCCCCCATCTCTCTCTCTCTCTCTTCTCTCTCTCTCTCCCCTCATCTCTCTCTTTTCTCTCTTCTCTCCTCTCTCTCTCCCTTCATCTCTCTTCTCTTTCTCTCTCTCTTCTCTCTCCCCCCATCTCTCTCTCTCTCTCTTTTCTCTCTCTCTCTTCTCTCTCTCTCCCCTCATCTCTCTCCCCCTCATCTCTCTCTCTCTCTCTTCTCTCTCTCTCCCCTCATCTCTCTCTCTCTCAGGTTGTGTGTTGGGTGTGTGTGATGTGAGCAGCCGATCCTTCGGTGCCCTCCTGCGCTCCAGCCAACAGAAGTGTGAGACACACCTGCTGCTGCTCCGCGCCGACCAGCACCACCGAAAACAGCTCAAGCACACACACACACTCTCGCACCCCAGCGACACACATACATCCTCTCGCTCCAGTGACACAAACACACTCATCCACGGCAGCGACACACACACACCCAGAGCCTGCAGGGCTGCCGGCAGCCCGGCCAGTCACACACACGGCAGCCCAGAGAGCAGCTACTGTACCGTGGACACACACTGTGAGAGCGACACACACACACACACTCACGCACCTCCACCCCTCAGAGAGAGCAAAGCAGACACATGCCCAGGGGGCCACACACAGCCTCCGCATGAGAGAGACGGGAGAGACAGCAGAACACACAGGGATTACCTCACAGGTACCTCAGCTCACATCTCACTATCCTCACTTCTCATTGGCTAGCTCCGTCAGCATTACAGCTTATCATAGGCTGAGGTCATCACATTTCTAACCATTGATTCCTGTTATGGTGATTCTTAGTCACTCATAGCTCACAGCACTAGTTCTGAATATTCTCTTTCATCATTGGATGTGGTAATCGGCATCAAAACCTCTGATTGTCTAGTCATGGTGTCTGTTATCACCTCTGGAGCATCTCGCAGCTCACCGGCTGGCTTGGCATCACGAGAGCTGTGGTCGTGTGGCGATCATTTCATCACATTACCTCAGATAATCTGCACCCTGTTCTCCTGCATGAAGCGCTTGTGTCTGTCTAGACAGCCACCTAACTGGCGTGGCATTGTTTTAAAAACATCAGCAGGTTATCTGGTCACGCAGATGTTATTGGCAGCGGCCGCCTCTGCTGCTGGCGTCTCATGACTGCCTCTTCGGTTGGGGAAGCTGGTGGCCATGGCGCGGTGCGGTCAGTGGTGCTGATTCAGTCAGGCCATGCTGACTCAGCACATCAAGGCAGCCAACCACAGGGCACTTAAGAGCCTCAGTGATGACTGGCATTAGCGTCTAGCGTTAGACGCTCAGCTCTCAGCTGACGGGCTAAATGATTTACACACCGCAGGAGATAAAACTCCTCAAACCGGCTTTGAGATTTATCCTTTTATTGAAAGCACACATACACATGTGCAAACAGGAGAATGCACAGGAGAGCTGTGCTGCAGAGGAACAAGAGAGAAGAGGAGCACTCTGATCTGTACTAACAAGCTACTTGCCCTCTTTAATCAGAAAGTGGTCCTGTGGAACTTGTTATCATGCTGTTACACTGAATGTGCCCCTGTGTGTGTGTACGCAGCGCGAGCAGATAGCTGATTAAAGAAAGGACATGGAGTATGTTGACACCTCTGCTGTAAAATGTTACCTCAGATTTATTGTTCTAGTGCCCTATCAGATAGCTCAGAGACAGAGGGGAACACAAGCTTAGAGCGCAGAACAGGGAAGAGCTATTTTTTTTCTAGCGGTTGGGTTTGGTGCCTGACGGTGTCAATTTCGCTTCTGTAAATGCTGCAATGCAATATGTTTACTGACCGTCCGGTGGGATGGAAATCTTTTGAGATGGATGTTTCCATAGCGAGGGGTCCATTGGAGCTAAACAAACACGTCTATTTGCATGATGTAAATGCAGAATGTGCTAAGTAGGGACGGCGTGTCGCCCTTGAGGCGGCTCCATGGCCAGAGCTGCAGCATTTACATTGCATTTGCATTTACTGGCCCCCATAGAGTTTTAGTGACCACACACACACACACACACACACACACACACACACACACACACACACACACACACACCGCAGAGCTGCAGCAGCCCAGGTAAGGGGAAGGCAGGTAACATACAGGGTGGTTTATATGACAGCAGGTAGAGAAGCAGTTCCTCTTAGCACAGGTGAGTTTGAGAGGTTGTGGTAGCAGGTTGTAGAGAGTTGCAGGTACAGGTTGTAAGAGCAGGTATCAGACATGGTGGTGTATGTGATAACAAGTTTGGAGACAGGTTCTCCTATCGCATCAGAGTAAAAGCAGGTATAATTGCTAACATGGGTGAGGTTTAGGGGGCCCTATGGAGTCATGTAACACCAAACACAGGTGAGACATAATGTAGACACGTGTAACATCAAACACAGGTGAGACATAATATAGACGTGTGTAACACCAAATACAGGTGAGACATAATGTAGACACGTGTAACACCAAACACAGCTAGACATAATGTAGACACGTGTAACACCAAACACAGGTAGACATAATGTACACGTGTAACACCAAACACAGGTAGACATAATGTAGATGTGTAACACCAAACACAGGTAGACATAATGTAGACCCATCACCAAACACAGGTAGACATAATGTACACGTGTAACACCAAACACAGCTAGACATAATGTAGACACGTGTAACACCAAACACAGGTGAGACATAACGTAGACACGTGTAACACCAAACACAGGTGAGACATAATGTAGACGTGTGTAACACCAAACATTAAACACAGGTAGACATAATGTAGACGTGTAACACTAAACACAGGTAGACATAATGTACACGTGTAACACCAAACACAGGTAAACATAATGTACACGTATAACACCAAACACAGGTAGACATAATGTAGATGTGTAACACCAAACACAGGTAGACATAATGTAGACCCATCACCAAACACAGGTAGACATAATGTACACGTGTAACACCAAACACAGCTAGACATAATGTAGACACGTGTAACACCAAACACAGCTAGACATAATGTAGACACGTGTAACACCAAACACAGGTGAGACATAACGTAGACACGTGTAACACCAAACACAGGTGAGACATAATGTAGACGTGTGTAACACCAAACATTAAACACAGGTAGACATAATGTAGACGTGTAATACTAAACACAGGTAGACATAATGTACACGTGTAACACCAAACACAGGTGAGACATAATGTAGACCCATCACCAAACACAGGTAGACATAATGTACACGTGTAACACCAAACACAGCTAGACATAATGTAGACACGTGTAACACCAAACACAGCTAGACATAATGTAGACACGTGTAACACCAAACACAGGTGAGACATAATGTAGACGTGTGTAACACCAAACATTAAACACAGGTAGACATAATGTAGACGTGTGTAACACCAAACATTAAACACAGGTAGACATAATGTAGAAGTGTAACACCAAACTCAGGTGAGACATAATGTAGACAGGTGTAACACCAAACACAGGTGAGACATAATGTAGACCCATCACCAAACACAGGTAGACATAATGTAGACGTGTGTAACACCAAACATTAAACACAGGTAGACATAATGTAGACGTGTAACACTAAACACAGGTAGACATAATGTACACGTGTAACACCAAACACAGGTAAACATAATGTACACGTATAACACCAAACACAGGTAGACATAATGTAGATGTGTAACACCAAACACAGGTAGACATAATGTAGACCCATCACCAAACACAGGTAGACATAATGTACACGTGTAACACCAAACACAGCTAGACATAATGTAGACACGTGTAACACCAAACACAGCTAGACATAATGTAGACACGTGTAACACCAAACACAGGTGAGACATAACGTAGACACGTGTAACACCAAACACAGGTGAGACATAATGTAGACGTGTGTAACACCAAACATTAAACACAGGTAGACATAATGTAGACGTGTAATACTAAACACAGGTAGACATAATGTACACGTGTAACACCAAACACAGGTGAGACATAATGTAGACCCATCACCAAACACAGGTAGACATAATGTACACGTGTAACACCAAACACAGCTAGACATAATGTAGACACGTGTAACACCAAACACAGCTAGACATAATGTAGACACGTGTAACACCAAACACAGGTGAGACATAATGTAGACACGTGTAACACCAAACATTAAACACAGGTAGACATAATGTAGACGTGTGTAACACCAAACATTAAACACAGGTAGACATAATGTAGAAGTGTAACACCAAACTCAGGTGAGACATAATGTAGACAGGTGTAACACCAAACACAGGTGAGACATAATGTAGACCCATCACCAAACACAGGTAGACATAATGTACACGTGTAACACCAAACACAGCTAGACATAATGTAGACACGTGTAACACCAAACACAGCTAGACATAATGTAGACACGTGTAACACCAAACACAGCTAGACATAATGTAGACACGTGTAACACCAAACACAGGTGAGACATAATGTAGACACGTGTAACACCAAACACAGGTGAGACATAATGTAGACGTGTGTAACACCAAACATTAAACACAGGTAGACATAATGTAGAAGTGTAACACCAAACTCAGGTAGACATAATGTACACGTGTAACACCAAACACAGGTAGACATAATGTAGACGTGTAACAACAAACACAGGTAGACATAATGTACACGTGTAACACCAAACACAGGTGAGACATAATGTAGACAGGTGTAACACCAAACACAGGTGAGACATAATGTACACGTGTAACACCAAACACAGGTAGACATAATGTAGACCCATCACCAAACACAGGTAGACATAATGTACACGTGTAACACCAAACACAGGTGAGACATAATGTAGACAGGTGTAACACCAAACACAGGTAGACATAATGTAGACACGTGTGACACCAAACACAGGTAGACATAATGTAGACCCATCACCAAACACAGGTAGACATAATAGATAGATAGATAGATACTTTATTGATCCCCAGGGGAAATTCAAGGTCTCAGTAGCATACACACATTCACTAACAGCAGAAAAAGTAATTAAAAGTATATAATATAAAAACACAACTAAGCAATAAGGACAGTAGAAGATAAAGAATATACTAAATATACCAAAATACAAATTATACTAACTAACACTTAATCTAAATCAATTCTAAAAACAGTATCCACATAGTGGTGATCAATCAATCAAGAGGCGCTTGCAATGACTGAGGCAGGGACTGAGTCTGTGATTCTCTGTGCATAGTAAGGTAAGGTAAGGTGCTCTGTATGAGTGTCACAGTGATAGTGCAATGATGATAGTGGTCATGGTGCAAATGAGTAAGTCCAACAGTGCAACAGTGCAAGAATAAAGTCTATATATCAACATATATAACTATTTTAAGAAAAGGTATAAGTGTGGCCACAGTTCGGCTGTGGCATGTATACACATATAATGTAGACGCATGGAACTTGTCACACAGGTTGGGCCACAGAGAGTCAGGTACTGTAGCTAGCAAAAAAAGGTCAGATTGATGGGTGAATAGGCAGGTAAACCCTCTCCCAGGTAACAGAGCAGAACAGAACTCCCAGGTGTAGAGACAGGAGTGTGTGTGTGCAGGTAAGAGGAGGAGTGTTAGCTTGCTTCAGAAATGCAAATCAGCTTAGTGCTGCTGCTGCAGCCAGGGGGTGTTTGTCATGTAAGAACACGACCGACCCACCGAGATCACACACGTGCTCCATAAGCACAGCAACAACAAAGTGCAAAACATCCACGCTGACACACACATACACATACACATACACATGCTCACACACACACACACACACACATACATATGCTCACACACACACACATATGCTCACACATACACATGCATACCCACACGCTCACACACACATACATACATACATACATACATACATACAAATAACTAAGATGTACATGATCCTGATCCACAGCACCTGCAAAACACACAAATACACAGATACACACACACATACAAAAACACTCAGTCCCACACACACCACACACATGCCCTGACACACATACAGTACACACTAAGGATGTCCACAGGTCCTGCAATCACAGCAGTGTAGCACTGAAAGAAACACATTGGCTATTTCTGTGTGTGTGTGTGTGTGTGTGTGTGTTTAATGTAGAGCATGGTCAGAGTAAAGCATGGTACGTTACCAGTGTTCAAAGCGTAAGCGCTGAAACTTCTCCCCTCTTCCCCTTGTCCCTCTGATGTTCTCTGCAGCTGTGAACATCACTCCTCTGAAAAGGCCCCCCGACATGCCTGGTAAGAGTTGGTCTTTTTTTCCCTCTGCCTCTGGAAAGAGTGTCTTTCTCTCTGGAAACAGTGTGTCTTTCTCTCTGGAAAGAGTGTCTTTCACTCTGGAAACAGTGTGTCTTTCTCTCTGGAAACGGTGTGTCTTTCTCTCTATTTCTGGTAAGAGTTAGTATTTCTCTCTCTCCGGTTAAGAGTCAGTCTTTCTTTCTCTCTCTGTCTCTGGTTAAAAGTCGGTCTTTCTTTCTCTCTTGAAAGAGTGGGTCTGAGAGTGCTGTTTTGTTCTGTGTTTTACTGAGTTTCAGCAATGCGAAGGACACCAGGTTGTGTGTGTGTGTGTGTGTGTGTGTGTAGGGGAATAGTGTCCTCCCAGTATTTTCCTGTGTGAACCACTGCAGTCTGACAACTGACTGTGTGTGTGTGTGTGTGTGTTACGTAATGATTAGAACTCCGGTCTTGTGCAACATGAAGCCATGTTGTTCTTAGGGTTCCACTTTGTTTCTGTCAGTTGTATGACACACACACACACACATATTGCTTCTCAGTGGATTTTTTTCACTTCTTTATTCCAACTATGCACTTCTCATTCCATTATTTCTCTTTCTTTCACACACACTCTCTCTCATTTTCTTGCTCTCTGTCTGTCCTGCTCTTTGTCTGCCTCTCTTTTCTTCTGCTCTCTGTCCCATATGGAGCAGACCTGTAACACTCCATTGTGTGCCTTATTAGGCTGCTGTCTCTATGTCTTTCATTGAGATTTACACACACACACACACACATACATGTACATGCACGCACACACACACACACACATACACACACAAACACACACACATGCGCGCGCACACACACACACACACACACACACACACACACACACACACACACTGTTCTTTCTCCCTCCTCTTTTCTCATGGTGGTGTTTAATCCAGTTATATACATCACCATTGTCTCCTTTAAGTAGGGAGCTAGCGCTGTGGGAACCCATGACGTAATGTCATTTGAGACGGGCAGAAAGCATTAGAGATGGCCAGATCACTCACAAGAGATACACACACACACACACACACACACACACACACACACAGATTGAAAGAATGATAGGCCTAATATTGAATTTGGTGGTTTGATAGTGCAGTGTGTGTGTGTGTGTGTGTGTGTGTGTGTGTGTGTGTGTGTGTGTACAGGCATATACACACTGGTTTGATGTGGGTTGTTGACCCCTAGTTCCTGAGCCGTTTCCATGGGTACAGTGTGTGGCCTAGAGAACACATAGTCATTAAGAGACAGAGGAAATTACACACACACACACACACACATGCGCGCGCGCGCGCACACACACACACACACACACACACACACACACACACACAGAGACCACTCAGAGTCTCTTTGACAGGAAATGGCATACATACTTTGAGACACAGAGCATAGAATCATTTTGAACACAGACATTCAGTGCAAAGCACAAACACATTTGCTGCTCCCGCATATTCACTCATACCCTCTCACACATACACGCACGCACGCACACGCATTGACACGCATGCTTTCACACATACACACACACATACACACACACACACATTGACACCCATGCTTGCACACATGCACATACTATTGGACTTGCAGCAGTTATGACATTGAAGTTCTTTATACAGACATACACACACACACACACACACACACACACACACACACAGGTTTCTTGTTCTCATGCACTGTCCTAGGGTTAGGTTTATACTATGCCCACACAGGCAGAAGCCAGTGCAGAGAGGAGCTGATTAGTGAAGACGAGTCCAACCCTGAGACAGCAGAGGGCTGCTCCAAGAAGGTACACACACACACACACAAACACACACACACACACACGCACACAAACACAGATGGCTGCTCCAGGAAGGTAGCGCTCCTTGCGTCCTGCTAGGCTAAAACACACACTTTCTATATAGGCCAGTTTACCCAGTTTGTCAATGTGTGTGTGTACCCATTAGGTTGTTGACTTGTTACACACTGGATCTGTGTATGTGTGCGTCATGTTACATTTCTGTGGATATACATATGGGCGCACCATGCATGTAAGTGTCTGTGTGTGTGCGTGTGTGTGTACTGAGCGAGTGCTTGTATGTATGTATGTATGTATGTATGTATGTATGTATATATATATGGTTGTATGTGTGTGTGTGTGCGCGTCAGAGGGCCAGGAGGAACTTCAGTGAGGAGGAGCTAGCGTTCCTGTGTGAGGGGGTTCGGCGCTTTGGTCCGTCCTGGAACTCCATCCTCTGGGCATATCCCTTCCAGCCCGGCCGCACCAACGTCGACCTGGCCCAGAAGTACAGTCGCATGAAGGTAAAGACTCGCACACACACATTTGCAGACATATATTACATACACACTCACTCTCAATCATTAAGGTGCACACAGACACACACGTAGAATCCAGGTCCTGCACATGGTGGGGAAGTTTGCAGGGGGCTGGACATGCACACAGCACAGACCTGCAGTACCACACCTCTCCACTCACACACTCACTCTCTCTCTCTCTCTCTCTCTCTTTTACTCTCTGTCACTTCTACAGAAAGCTGAAGCTACACATTGAAACAACAGAGACAGTGCTGAACAAAAGATGTTCATAATAACTACAGAGGGTTTCCTAATACAAAAACATATTTAAATGTCTATTGTATATATTTGTGTACTTATTAGTGATTATATTTATATTGTAAACACATATACTACATAAAAACATAATATATTTACAGTATATCATTTATAATAATTTGTTTACTTGGAGCATTGTGTGCAGAATTATATGTAACATGTAACAAATTATATGTAACAAATGTTTGTGGCCAATTTAGTGTTCTTGGGAAGAGGGGAATAAACCTGATAGACTTTTGCATCTGAAATAAACTGGTTAATAAAAACTCCTGGGACTCTATCTGTGTTTGTGCGTGCAAGCCGTGCGCATGTATGTGAGTGTGTGTGAGCGTGCGCGCGTGTGTGTGTTTAAATATTCGGGCCTTGTTTATGAGGAGGCGAGGCGCTGAGCAGAGACAACGCCGGATTCCACACCCCGCACGTCATAGCTTTGGCTCCCAGAAACAGAGTTCTCACGTCCGTATGAACTACACAGCCATGCATTATGACCCTCCACACACACACACACACAGGCTATCAGGAGCGCCGAGCGAGAGGAAGAGAGAAGGGATGTGTCAGCAGTTTCTAAACCTACACCAGAGAGCCCTGGTGTGTGTGTGTGTGTGTGTGTGTGTGTGTGTGTGTGTGTGTGAGAGAGCCCTGGTGGCCGGGGTAGACTTACAGTCAGGGAGGAGGAGGAGGAGGAGGAGGGCTCCACTCCGCACTGAGGGAGGAGGAATGTTTTGTGGCGCTTCAAGAAAAACACCTAGAGAATACAGAGTTGTAGTGAGAGTTACTGCAGTAAACACACAGATAATACAGAGTTCTAGTGAGTTACCATAATCAGTTAGCCCACTGGTGAAGACTAAGATTAAGAGTTACGCCCATTTGTTGTTAGCCCATTGATACAGACTAAAATTAAGTGTGGCTGTAGTTAGTCCACTGGTAAAGAGTAAGATTAAGAATTACGGTAGTTAGTCCACTAATTGAGATTAAGATTAAGAGTTACGGTTACTGATTGAGATTAAGATTAAGAGTTACGGTAGTTAGTCCACTGGGTGAGTTTTAGTTGTGCAGATACCTTGGTCTGAGTGAAGAGGAATGTAAGGAGACCTACTCAGAGAATACAAAGTTGGAAGGATTCCTGTAGTAAGCGCCTGGTTAACGAATAAGACAGGGATGGACGGCACAATGTCATGCTGAGACAAAGATTTGGCTCAAGGGCTGTGCAGCACAAATATTCCCCAAGGGTGGGCGGGAGAGAGGGGGATAGAGAGAAAGATAAAGGAATGAGAGAGGGAAAGGGAAGCATATGTAGGGAAAACAGCAAGAGAAAGGGAGGAATAGAAATACAAAATAAAGGGAGGGATATATAGGAGGAGGGATGGAGAGAAAAACAGGGAGGAATAGAGAAACGGGGAGGGACAGATAGAAGGAGGGATAGAAAGAAAAACAGGAATAGAGGAACAGGGAGAGACAGATAGGAGGGATAGAAAGAAACAGGGAAGGAGGTGGTCTGTGATGACTGGGAATGGGCAAGGCCTATCTGAGAGGAGTCCCCCAGAGATTCAGTTTAACATACAGCTACTTACACACACAGCTCACATTCTTACATTCACACACAAAGCCTCCCATGCACATGGGACTGAACTAAAATGGGTGAATGTTCTGAACACTACAGTTTATCTACACATTAGCTGAAGTGAACTTTGGATTTGTGTCAATAGCATGTAAATACAGTATGTACACACTGTAAACTGTAAGTGTGCGTGTTTCACTCGCTCCTCTGCCTGGTGAGGGAGTACAGCTGAGCCGAGGGAGGGGGAGGACGGGGGGGGTGATTTATTTATCTAGACTGCATATTTCTCATCCTGCTTGACTCAAACCCCTCACCCCTCTACAGACCCCTTCCTCTGGAAAGAATGCAGTCCTCCCCATACCACAGCACACACACAAACACACGTCTGAGAGCAGGGAATGGCTAAATCTGTTTCTATGCACAGAAGATAAAGGGAGTGTGTGCGCGCATGTAGTAGATCTTTAGTGAGTTACATAACACATGAGATACTCCCTGAATAGGTGGAAGGGGTTCGAGTGAAGAAACCCAACTCCTATATTTCACACGTGTTGAGTGTTGGCACAGGCCCGTGTGGGTTTCTGACCGTCGATGTCTGGCCACTGCTGGGAGTCTGTCCCACCGGTCAAGAGATCTGCTGGCACAGCCCTCAGGGCGAGCGGCCCCCGCTCTAGTATTGTTGGCAGGAAACCCCTCAGGCCCCATTAAAAAGGGCTCCGAAGAGCACAATCCCACCCCCACCCCAAGAAACAAGATCCATACCATGAGTGCTGCTGCATAAACAAAAAAAAACACACACTACCAACAGTTGTTAACATAACCATCATATTTTATTTTCCCGAATCACCATCGTAGTCATCAGCTGTTGACAAGTACATTCCATCTGGCGACAAACACATAAGGCCACTTTCCTTCACACCGATTCAGAATACATACAGAGAAAGCAGGAAAGAGAAGAGAGGGAGAGAGTGAGTGAGAGAGAGACAGAGAGAGCAGGACAGAATAAACACTGATTCGAGTTAACATGGTTTAAAACTCACTGGGGTCGCCTCCTATACAAATCTAACGCCACTCGTTCAGGACTGCTGGGATGCCGTCTGCGGAGTGCAGCGCAGCGCGGCGTGGCGTGCAAAAGGACTTGAGCATAGGCGTCACGTCACGTCACACCCTCCCTCCGACAGTTTACAGACAGGATCAGTATTTGTACATAATTCCCTTTCTCTTAGCACCCCCCCCCCCCCCCCAGCCCACCGAGCCCTCACTGAACCCAACGTCATTACTCACAGAACTAAAACGTCACACTACGTCTAAACCGCTCACACACACACACACACGCACACGTGCACTCTTCAGTCCTGTAGTGTGTGTAGGAGGGGGAGGGCTCTGTGTGTGTGTGTGTGTGTGTGTGTGTGTGTGTGTGTGTGTGGTGTGTATGCACAGTGCTGTGCTCAGATGAGGTCGTTGGCGATGCCGGAGGCGGTTGTGAGGGCTTCCCCAGCCACGCCCGCCAGGTCATCGGGGACCAGCATCCCGTCGTCGGCAGGGCTCAAGTCCACTTTCAGTCCGGTCACCTGCTGGAGGTTGTCGAGCGGGGAGCTCTCCGCGCACTGCTCCAGCGTGTCCTGGATGCTGTCGGCCACCTCTGTGGGCAGGGGGAGCTCCTCCTCCGCAGGGGGGCTGGGCACCTCGGGCAGAGCCAGGTCATCTACAGCAGCCAGGACTGGCTCGGGGGTGGGAATGAGCGCTTCTGGAACAGGCTCGGCCATCAGGTCGTCCAGGGCAGAGGCAGGCGCAGGTTCGGGGGCGGCGGGTTCAGGGGCGGGCTCCTCAGACAGAGCCACCAGCGGCTCAGGCTCAGGGCTGGGCTCAGGAACTGGTTTGGGTTCAGGAGCAGCGGGTTCGGGTTCAGGAGCAGCGGGTTCAGGTTCAGGCACAGGTTCTGGATCCGGCTGTGAAACTGCCACAGGCTCTGGTTCTGGAGCGGGCTCTGGAATGGAAACTGGTTCTGGAATGGTGGCTGGTTCTGGTGTGGGCTCTGGAATGGCAGCAGGTTCTGGTTCCGGAGCAGGCTCCTCCTTGGCCTCCTCCTTCACGCTCAGGGCGGCCATCATGGAATCCACCATGCCCATGGCGCTGTCCGAGGCGGTCTTTATGGCGTCGTCCACGGGAGCCTGCAGGGCTGTCGGGAGCTGCTCTGTTGCCACGCTCACCTGCTCTGTTGCCGCGCTCACTGTCTCCTGAACCGTCTGGCTCATCGACTCCAGGACGCCCGCCAGGGGTCCGGCACTGGCCTCCTCCGAGGCCGCCTCGGGCGCATCCTCTGCAGTTGCCGTCACCTCCTTAGTGGCCTCCTCAGGGGCAGCGCCCTCTGCTGGCACGGCGGCGGGGTCGGTGGCGGGAGCGCCCTCCGACCCGGCAGTAGATTCACTCTTCCTCCTGCTGAGCTTGCCTCCCATTCTGAGAGAGAGAGAGAGAGAGAGAGAGAGATTTATAAGACATAAATCACTTTAGAACTATGGAGGGCATTTTCTAACACTGCTGTGCACATCATTACAGGCAAGAACAGGCTCCAGTGCACCAGCCATGAGGCAGCACATTCTGCACTGATTCTGTCGAGTCATCAGATAGCCCGAGGCACTCACTGAGTGGCCAAGTAAAGAGCCGAGTGCGGGAGATCCACACAAACACACACGGCTCATTTTCCCAGGCTCCGCACTAATACTTTTACACAAAGGGCTATTAACCCGTCAAACAGCAGCTACAGAGTAAACACGGTTCTGCCGTTCCTGTTTAGTTTCTAAGGACTGTAGGCCTACCCACGGTGAGTTCATTAACAGATACTGGGCTTGCTGCCCATCAGGAAGTTCTTCATTCGCAGGATATTTCATAGTTACACTACAGAGAGGGCCTACAGACAACTGACAACAACTTTTCCGTGGTGCATTATCCCTACAATTATCCCATGCAGTTGAACTAGGATATGGTCATGGACAGATGTGAGAACTCTGCAAAGTTTGGAATCTGTAAGTGGGCCACGCTGCTGCCAGTGCACGGGAATCGCTCGTTGTGGCGTCCGATTTTAATTTAATATGGAATTTGCGATGACAATAAGTTAAGCGCCCAAAGTGCGCCTCTAGTTTGTTAACCGGTAGTGGTACACATATAGGGATTCTATATATTGGAACATAATGTTCTCCGGTGCAGTGTCACGTGGTCCTGGGTAATGTTGGCTGGTGGGTGGGGAACGCTGCAAAGGCGCACGTGCAAACGGGTAGAAATGGTTAACGGGAGCTAGAATAGAACAGCACGAACAGGCCGTCGAAAGGCGAGAATGAAGCTGCGTAACTACAGTAGAGTTGGCAGGCGGTGATAGTACGCCGCGTACATGCTTGATCTTACAAAAAGCTTTGCAAACAAAAGTTAACTTGCAAACCAGGATTTCTAACGACTGACAGATTCGGATATTCGCTTCGTCACATCTAACATTTTA
>NC_055967.1:23486220-23493720 GCF_018492685.1 Alosa sapidissima
TGTGTGTTCACATGTGTGATGTGAAATCTTGTAGGTCTGTAGATAGATAGATAGATAGATACTTTATTGATCCCCAAGGGGAAATTCAAGGTCTCATTAGCATACAGACATCACACACAACATGCACTTACAGCAGAAAAAGTAATATAAGTTTATAAATATAAAAAACTCCACTGCACAATAGAGACAGTATAGAAGATAAAAAATACTAAAATACTAAATATACTTGAAAAAACTAAATCAAACATACACATAGTGTGCTTAAGGATTATCAAGCATGTGGCGCTTGCAGTGATAATGCAGGGACTGAGCCTGTAGTTCCGTATGCATGGTAAGGTGCTCTATGAGAGTGAGTGTCATGGTGATGGTGCAAATAAGTAAGTCCAACAGTGCAACAGTGCAAGAATAAAGTCTAGAGACCAGCATAAAATAAATATGGACATATAAGAGAATAATGTAGACAAGTAATATACTAAATAAATAACTATATCAGTACAAGAATAGGTTGAAGTAATATGGTTACAGCCATTGGTTAAGTATTAAATAAAAAGTATTAAGTATTAAGTACGGCCACAATCCAGGCTGTGGGAGGGAGGGAGGGGATATGCATATGTGCTAATATAGCATGCAAACAGTGTAGCAGTAAAACAGTAGGCTAGTGGACAGTACGTACACAAACATGGAGAAGGTGGAGAGGCAGACAGACTATGCAGAGAAGTCTATCTCTCCTCTACCCTTAAGTGAAGCATTGAACAGTTCAATGGCCCTGGGGACAAATGACTTCCTCAGTCTGTCAGTTGTGCATGACAGTGAGCGAAGTCTCCAGCTGATCAAGCTCTTCTGCTTTGTAATAGTGCTGTGGAGTGGATGACATTCATTGTCCAAGATGTTGATGTTCAGGGTCCTTTTGTCTGTCTTTTGTTGGCTCCCACTACAGAGCCAGCTTTCCTTACCAGCCTGTCTAGTCACCCAGCATCCTTCTTCTTTGTGCTTCCTCCCCAGCATACCACAGCATAGAAGAGGACGCTGGCAACAACAGACTGGTGAGCTTACTGCAGACATTGAAGGACCGCAGCCTGTATGATGTGTGGTCACATGTCTGATGTGATATCTTGTAGGTCTGTATGATGTGCGTTGTGATATCTTGTGGGTCTGTATGATGTGTGATGTGATATCTTGTGGGTCTGTATGATGTGTGATGTGTGATCACATGTGTGATGTGATATCTTGTGGGTCTTTATGATGTGTGATGTGTGGTCACATGTGTGATGTGATATCTTGTAGGTCTGTATGATGTGTGATGTGATATCTTGTGGGTCTGTATGATGTGTGATGTGATATCTTGTAGGTCTGTATGATGTGTGATGTGATATCTTGTGGGTCTGTATGATGTGTGATGTGATATCTTGTAGGTCTGTATGATGTGTGATGTGATATCTTGTGGGTCTATGATGTGTGATGTGATATCTTGTAGGTCTGTATGATGTGTGATGTGATATCTCGTGGGTCTGTATGATGTGTGATGTGTGGTCACATGTGTGATGTGATATCTTGTGGGTCTATGATGTGTGATGTGATATCTTGTAGGTCTGTATGATGTGTGATGTGATATCTTGTAGGTCTGTATGATGCTTCTCCTTTGGACTCTTTTCAGGAAATTTGTTGCCATGTTGTCTGTGTCGTTCGTTTACTGGTTGGCCTTCATCTGGACAACAGCTTGTGCAGCTGAAGAAATCTCCCAAAGTCTGATCTTACATAACACACACACACACACACACACACACACACACACACACACACACACACAGATTTCCCCTTTCTTAATATTGTCGTTCTTCTCTTTTTCCTATTCCCTCTCTATCTCATCCCTCTCTCTATCTCTCCATTCATCATCCCTCTCTCTATCACTCCCCTCACCATCCCTCTCCTTGTAAGTCTGTCTTCCTTCCTGTCTGCTGTTCTTTGTTTCCCTCCGTATAGTGTGTGTGTGTGTGCGTGTGTGCGTACAGTCAGTACTGTGTGTGTGTGTGTGTGTGTGTGTGCGTGTGTGTGTGTGTTGTGTGTGTGTGTGTGTCCATGCGTGTCCAGATGTGTGAATCAGTGGACACCGAGTTAAACTCAAGACTAGTCTAATGTCATCTAATCTCATCTAAACCTGTAGGTCAATGGCATTACGTACAATATCTGCCACAAGACACACTCTCTCAGGGGCAGACTGGCATGACCATTCAAATACACACACACACACACACACACACACACACACACACACACAGAGAGACATTCTCTCTCTCTCTCTTTCTGACTAGCATGAACACTCACATACAAGCAAATTCACAAGTGCAAAATGACATGATTACACCCAATCATGCAGTTATTCCCTTGCACCGTAAGATATTACTGCTGTTTACTCCAATTTACTTCAAAACAGAATGTGTGCCTTCCTCCCATTACCTTAAGGGTGCTCTCAGTCTTGTGTTAGTGCTGGACTTAAGTTGTTTATAAGTAACAGTTTCAAAAGACGAAATTTGTCCCCTCCTGACAACTTGAAGCATGTGTTTTGGCGAGAGTTGTAACCCATCAGACTAAACCCTGTCAGCTGCAGTAAATTGCTTTCAGGGATTGGAGGCTGAAGGGTGTGTGTGAGAGAGGGTGTATGTGTGAGTGTGTGTATGTGAGTGGGCGGGTGTGTGATGCTGCTTTTCCAATTTCCCCTTTTGGGCCGATATTCACCCTGCTGGCACCAGAGCTGGTCCAGTGATGTTTGAAATGCCCAGATGGTCCTGCCCCGACGTCCGAGTCCCGAGAAATGTTACATCATCGGATGTCCTTCCTTACTCCGCACGCTCATCCGCCACTATCTGGACATGCAGATGCATCCTACATCACTGTAAGTACACTAACTCAACACACTCAAAACCACAGGGAAGTATCCTACATCACTGTAAGTACACTAACTCAACACACTCAAAACCACAGGGAAGCGTCCTACATCACTGTACGCTAACTCAACACACACTCAAAACCACAGAGAATCATCCTACATCACTGTAAGTACACTAAACTCAACACACTCAAAACCACAGGGAAGCATCCTACATCACTGTAAGTACACTAACTCAACACACTCAAAACCACAGGGAAGCATCCTACATCACTGTACGCTAACTCAACACACACTCAAAACCACAGAGAAGCATCCTACATCACTGTAAGTACACTAACTCAACACACTCAAAACTGCAGAGACATATTCTTATATCTTTTTATTATGCAACAGTTATTATACAACAGCGGCAATATCCAAGGACATCAACACTCGGGCATTTAACAGCTAGAAATCACTCTGTTAAGATTGGAATTATTTTGTCGGTGGAGGATGAATGAACAAAAATCTAAATAAATAATAGAAAACAAAATTTTATGTCTTTAAACTAAATTAGTTGGTGATGGAACTGTTGTAATAGCTGTAATTACCTTCGGCCTCTTGCCTACAGCCAATTTACAGCCGATATCCTTTACCAACACCACTCGCACTATGTTATATTATTTTAAGCTTAAAGGGAAACTTGGCAGGATTTCCCCCTCTGCTGGAGAAATTGCGCATTATGCTATTTCAAACTGTGGGAAAAAACTGTGGGATAAAGAACATGGATTTGTTTACAAGCTAGCGAACGGTTAGCATAAGTTTGGCAGAACTATGTGGATGTTACAAGGTAAGAAACACGATTTAAAATTAGTTTATTGTTTCTCACTTCTCTTTCCGGGACGGTAGTCTCAATGTTGCAAGGTTGGTTTTCCGCCTGGGGACGCTAGGCGCAGCGGGGAAAGTCACCATTTTCACCGGAACAGGTCATTTAACCATCCAAATGATTTCTAAACGGGTTTATTACGTTGAAATAGTTGACAAGTTCCCCTTTAACATGACCTTGACTGTATCCCATCAAAATGAGCTGATGATGACACCAAGAGCTGAGGTGTATTGAGGTAGCTGAGATGTGTCATGTGGTTGAGATGTGTTAGGTAGCTGAGGTGTGTTGAGGTAGCTGAGGTGTGTTGAGTTGTGTTGATGTGTGTTATGTATCTGAGGTGTGTTGAGATAGCTAAGCTTTGTTGAAGTGTATTGAGATGTGTTATGTGTCTGAGATATGTTAGATAGCTGAGGTATGTTAGGTAGCTGAGCTGTGTTGAGGTAACTGAGGTGTGTTGAGGTAGCTGAGGTGTGTTGAGTTGTGTTGATGTGTGTTATGTATCTGAGGTGTGTTGAGATAGCTAAGCTTTTTTGAAGTGTATTGAGATGTGTTATGTGTCTGAGATATGTTAGATAGCTGAGGTATGTTAGGTAGCTGAGCTGTGTTGAGGTAACTGAGGTGTGTTGAGGTAGCTGAGGTGTGTTGAGGTAACTGAGGTGTGTTGAGGTAGCTGAGCTGTGTTATGTATCTGAGGTGTGTTGAGGTAGCTGAGCTGTGTTATGTATCTGAGGTGTGTTAAGGTAGCTGAGGTGTGTTGGGGTGTGTTATGTATCTGAGATGTGTTGAGGTAACTGAGATGTGTTGAGTGTGTTAAATAGCTGATGTGTGTTATGTACAGTTCAGCTCAGTTTATTTTTGTCATTGTTACAGGATAACAATGAAATGTTGTTAGAGCAAAACACAGACAGGCATATATTTTTAGTTATCCACCCCTTTACCTTACATCATTTAATATTTAAATCCTCATGAATCACCCATTACTTTATACATAATTAACTCCCAATAAATATCCCATAGAAAAACCCAGAAAGTGCTATATCCAGTAAAGTGCTTAATGCAATAAATAGATACATCTAATAGAGCTAGACTTGTTGGAGTGTTTTTGCAGCAATGCAAAGTCCAGGTCACAGTTATTGGGTGTGTATGGACAGAGGCATTATGTCCGATGGGGAGTGGGGAGGCAGACTGTCCATTTAGCAGCCTGACTGCATGGGGGTATAGGCTGTTGGCCAGCCTGCTAGTTTTGACCCTGATGGACCTATATCTTCTCCCAGAGGGCAGTGGTTGGAAGAGGTGGTGTGCTGGGTGTAGATGGTCCTGGAGGATGTTCCTCACCTGGCGCATGGTTGCAATGTCTGGGAGGATGACCCCAGTGATCTTGTGGCTCTCACCACTCTGTGTAGGGCCTCCTTCTCTGCGCTGGTGCAGGCGGCAAACCTGACCAGTATAAGTAAGTATAAATATATATACTTTTTTGATCCCGTGAGGGAAATTTGGTCTTTGCATTTCACCCAATCGGTGAATTAGTGAAGCACACAGTGAACACACAGTGAGGTGAAGCACACACTAATCCCAGCGCAGTGAGCTGCCGCTCGGGGAGCAGTGAGGGGTTAGGTGCCTTGCTCAAGGGCACTTCAGCCGCGGCCCACTGGTCGGGGCTCGAACCGGCAACCCTCCGGTTACAAGTCCAGAGTGCTAACCAGTGGGCCACGGCTGCCCAGTAACCCTTAAGTCAACACACTCTCCACTGCACTGTGGTAAAAGTTGACCATGAGTCTCTGGGGCAGTTTTGACCATAGCTTCCTGAGGAAGAAGAGGTACTGTTGGGCCTTAGCTGTGGCAGAGGCGATAATTTTCCCCCACAACAGATCCTCCGCCACAGTCACACCTACAGGTAAAATCTTGGAGACAATGGAGTTGGGGTAGCTGAGGTGTGTTATGTATAGGCGGTGTGTTGAGGTGTGTTATGTGTCTGAAGTGTGTTGAGGTAACTGAGGTGTGTTAAATAGCTGAGGTGTGTTGAGGTAGCTGAGGTGTGTTGAGGTGTGTTGAGGTAGCTGAGGTGTGTTGAGGTGTGTTTAGGTAGCTGAAGTGTGTTTAGGTGTGTTATTATCTGAGGTGTGTTGAGGTAGCTGAGGTGTGTTGAGGTGTGTTGAGGTAGCTGAGGTGTGTTGAGGTGTGTTTAGGTAGCTGAGGTGTGTTGAGGTAGCTGAAGTGTGTTTAGGTGTGTTATTATCTGAGGTGTGTTGAGGTAGCTGAGGTGTGTTGAGGTGTGTTGAGGTAGCTGAGGTGTGTTGAGGTGTGTTTAGGTAGCTGAGGTGTGTTGAGGTAGATGAGGTGTGTAAAAATCAGGTTTCTAGGCCAAGTATACTTGCGTATACACGAAATTTGGTCTCTGCATTTATCCCATCTGTGAATTAGTGAACACACAGAACACACAGTGAACACACAGTGAGGTGAAGCATACACTAACCCAGAGCAGTGAGCTGCCTTGCTAAAGCGGCACTCGGGGAGCAGTGAGGGGTTAGGTGCCATGCTCAAGGGCACTTCAGCCGTTCCCACTGGTCGGGGATCGTACCTGCAACCCTTCAATTCCAAGCCTGAAGCCCTAACCAGTAGGCCACGACTGCCCCTGTGTCGAGGTAGCTGAAGTGTGTTGAGGTAGCTGAGGTGTGTTGACTGGCACAGTTAGAGTGAAAGGACTGCAGTGAGTTTTAGATTAGCATCCTATCAGGGACGGACGAGACACAGGCCACACTGGTGCTGAGAAGAGAGATTTACAGTGATGTACCGTAACGCTGTAATCAAAAACAGAACACAATATTTTTTTACTGTACACAGCAGTGCACTATACTCACTAGCCCAGTACTGGCAGATGCTGTGGTCACTGCTCAGCCTGTGGTCTATAAACCCCCCACCCACCCCCCACACACACACACACACACACACACACACACATACACACAAACACACACACATACACACACAATACATATGCACACACACACACACACACACACACACACACACTCACGCACTCACACACACGCACTACTGCTGAGAGAGTAAAGTACATCCACACAGACTGCTCTGCTGTAAAGTTTGAATTCAGCCCATCTCTTCACACTCGACAGAAGAGAGTTTGAGTTGAGCACATCCTCACTTCTTCGGCTGGAGAGAGCCGGGTTCAGTTCCGGGGATCACAGGCAGACTACTGATTAAATATTAAACATCATCCCTCCAGATAAAATGATCTGTTAAAGCACTGAGGATGGGGAAGACTGTTTGACAGGATGCAATGTGTGTGTGTGTGTGTGTGTGTGTGTGTGTGTGTGTGTGTGTGTGTGTGTGTGTGTATGTGTGTATGTGTGTGTGTGTGTGCGCGCAGTTCTTTACCTTCAGTCTTCCTATTAGGCTAGAGATGAAATGTGGCGATGCCTCCCAGAGACGGAATGCTAAATATCATCATATCACTTTAGTCTGCACTCACCTTTAGTCTACACTCACCTTTAGTCTGCACTCACCTTTAGTCTGCACTCACCTTTAGAATGCACTCACCTTTAGTCTGCACTCACCTTTAGTCTACACTCACCTTTAGAATGCACTCACCTTTAGTCTGCACTCACCTTTCCTCATTTATATGCAGAATGCTAAATATCATCATATCACTTTAGTCTGCAGTTCCCCTTTTAAACTCATTTAGATGCAGCAATCAGGAGTTTAAATGGGGAAACATTTCAGCCCCACA
>NC_055967.1:23498720-23501220 GCF_018492685.1 Alosa sapidissima
CTCTCGTTTCCTTTCCTTTCCTTTCCTTTCCTTTCCTCTCCTCTCCCCTCTCCTCTCCTCTCCTCTCCTCTACTCTCCTTTCCTCTCTCCTCTCCTTTCCTCTCTCCTCTCCTCTCCTCTCCTTTCCTCTCTCCTCTCCTCTCCACCCTCTCCTCTCCTTTCCTCTCTCCTCTCCTCTCCACCATCTCCTCTCCTCTTCTCTTCTCTCCTCTCCTTTCCTTTCCTTTCCTTTCCTCTCCTCTTCCCTCTCCTCTACTCTCCTCTCCTCTTCTCTCCTCTCCTCTCCTTTCCTCTCCTCTCCCCTCTCCTCTCCACCCTCTCTTCTCCTCTCCTCTTCTCTCCTCTTCTCTCCTCTCCTCCCCTCTACTCTCCTTTCCTCTCTCCTCTCCTTTCCTCTCTCCTCTCCTCTCCTCTCCTTTCCTCTCTCCTCTCCTCTCCACCCTCTCCTCTCCTTTCCTCTCTCCTCTCCTCTCCACCATCTCCTCTCCTCTTCTCTTCTCTCCTCTCCTTTCCTTTCCTTTCCTTTCCTCTCCTCTTCCCTCTCCTCTACTCTCCTCTCCTCTTCTCTCCTCTCCTCTCCTTTCCTCTCCTCTCCCCTCTCCTCTCCACCCTCTCTTCTCCTCTCCTCTTCTCTCCTCTTCTCTCCTCTCCTCCCCTCTCCTCTACTCTCCTCTCCTCTTCTCTCCTCTCCTCTCCACCGTCTCCCTCTCCTCCGCGCCGACACGCTCTTGCTGGTCCCAGATGCTGGCCATGTGCGCGGCTTCCTGCTCTGGATTATGTATTTATCACAGATCCAGCAGCCCTTTGCCCCCCCGCCTGCCTGCTGCTGCTGCCGCCGCTGCCGCTTAATTGAAATGGGATTTCAGTCTTGGCTCAGCTATGAGGCCGAGGTCACAACTAATTCATTTAAACTGAAATAAATAAGATTCCTTAGGAAATGTGCACATATGTGTGTGTGTGGTCGTGTGCCTGTGTGTGTTTATGCATGTGTGTGTGTGTGTGTGTGTGTGTGTGTTACTGTGTCTGGTCAGCTCACTGTCTCTTTCTTTCTGTCTTTGTTGGTGTATGTGAATGTGTCTGTTCATGTGTGTGTGTATGTGTGTGCATGTGTGGTTGTCTGCGTGTGTATTTGTCTACAGAGCCCCAGAGTGCGGTCCAGTTGCCCCCTAAGTCAGGTCGGCAGAAGCCTGATAACTGTGGCACGTGGGTGCGCAACCTCAACGGGGGCGAGTTCACCTCCCCCAACTACCCCAACTCCTACCCCCCCAACAAAGAGTGTGTCTTCATCTTAGAGGGTATGTTCACCTATCCCCTTCCCCACATAACGAGTGTGTGTTCGTCTTAATGGGTACAGTATGTTGTATGTTGAGGGTGTGTATGCTATGTTTCATTTTCATGTCGCAGACTAGTTTCTTTTTTATTGAATTTTTATTTTTTATTGTTTTTGTAAATTTCTTTTAGATTGATTGACTTTACATCAGCATTTATGAGTATCTCTTTCTGGTTCTCTCTGTCTGTCTGTCCATCCATTTCTTTTCTTCTCCTCTCTCTCTTTCTTGCTCTCTCTTTTCTCGTCCTCTCTCTCTTTCTTCCTTGTCTGTCGTTCCTCAGCTTTCCCTCGTAAGAGGATCCAATTGGAGTTTGATGACCTCTATTACATTGAGACGTCGTTTGAGTGTCGCTTTGACAACATCGAGGTCCGTGACGGTCCCTTTGGCTTCTCGCCGCTGATTGACCGCTTCTGCGGGTCGCGCAGTCCTGGCTTGGTCACTTCCACTGGACGCTTCATGTGGATCAAGTTCAGCAGCGACGAGGAGCTGGAGGGGCTGGGCTTCAAGGTGCGCTACACCTTCCCCACGGACCCAGAGTTTCACCTGCACGTGGGGGGGCTCCTCAACCCCATACCAGGTGAGACATCAGGGGGCCAGGGGGAGAGGAGAGGAGAGGAGGAGGAGAGAGAAGGGGAGGGGAGGAGGAGAGAGGAGAGAAGAGGAGAGGAGAGGAGAGAAGAGAGGAGGAGAGGAGAGAAGAGGAGAGGAGAGGAGAGAAGAGAGGAGAGGAGGGGAGGA
Organism: Alosa sapidissima; assembly: GCF_018492685.1. Classification (NCBI taxonomy): domain Eukaryota; kingdom Metazoa; phylum Chordata; class Actinopteri; order Clupeiformes; family Clupeidae; genus Alosa; species Alosa sapidissima. Next base: position 23,500,790 of record NC_055967.1, read on the forward strand.
GGAGAGAAGAGGAGAGGAGAGGAGGGGAGAGGAGAGGAGGGGAGAGGATAGGAGAGGAGGAGGAGAGAAGAGGAGAGGAGAGGAGAGGAGAGGAGAGGAGAGAAGAGGAGATGAGAATAGAGGAGAGGAGGGGAGGAGGAGAGAAGGGGAGAAGAGAGAGAGGAGGAGAGAAAAGGAGATAAGGAAACTGAATGAGAGAAGTGTTTAGGAGAGGATAGAGGAGGAAAGACAGGAGGAAATCAAATGGAAAAAGATGAGAGGAGAGGAGTAGGTGGGAGAAGAGAGGAGATGAGAAGAGAGGAGATGAGAGAAGAGAAGAGAGGAGAAAAGATGAGGGGAGAAGAGAGGAGAGGAGATGAGGGGAGGAGAGAAGAGGAGAGGAGGTGAGGAGGAGAGGAGAGGACATGAGGGGAGGAGAGAAGAAGAGAGGA
>NC_055967.1:23506220-23651220 GCF_018492685.1 Alosa sapidissima
CTGCTCATTGTAGACATTTGCTCATGACACTGCAATTGTGGGTTTCTAACCAGGTGATGAAACTTGCAGCAGTACAGACAAGGTAGACCAGTTCTATACTTAATGCAATGAAATCCAGCCCTCCGCGCTCTCGTCGTTGCCTGCTACGCGGCGTTGCTATGCCTACCCCGCTCTGCTGCAATTCATCACGGGTAACGTTGTGCGGAAGCCAGTATGCTACTCAACTATTCTCAGCCGGACACTACGTTGCCCGCAATGCATTGCGCACACAAAGTCAAAACCATTTCTGTCTGGTGATACATGATTTAAGCGGCACCAGCGAGAATACAGGAGGGAGGAACTTTCTCTCGTTGCGTTTCAAAAGAGAAAACAGATGTCACTCAGTTTTCAATGGAAAACAAATTCCAACGTTCATTTACAGTGATGTCTGCCCTTCATGACACATAATGTGAACTAATTCACGTTCAAGTTCTTTATTAAAAAATGTGTTGCGTTCAGTTCAACGTTCACGAAAAAATGAGCGTGTTCAATGAACGCGTTCTTTTGAACTCGTTCACGCACAACACTGCCTGAAGGGGTTTCATGGTGAAACAGACACCAGTGACCACTAGAGGGCGGCGGTACGCCAAACCCTGAGCCATATTCACCAGTCCTGGAACTCTCTGTTCCCGTTTCCTCTGCCGAAGACACAAACAGCATGTGGTTGGTGAATGGCAGAAACCACACATTGTACCTATAGACACTGAGACCGCAAGTGATTGGTGAATGCAGAAACCACAGAGAAGGCTGCATTCTGTGGTTTATATACTGAAACCCACATACACAGGAGGCCACATAGAGAGAGAGTGAGAGAGATTTTGATTTTAAAACCATACTTTATTCCAGTTTTACACAACCAAAGCAGGTCAATCAATCAATCTTTGCCATCAAAAGATTGAGATAAGAATAGATAATAAAACCATTTTTTAAATAAAAGATGGCTAAAATGCAATTCATTTTCAATCACAGTGCAAAGTGCTTGTTTGGTACATCACACATCCTCAAAGGTTTCCAGATTTTGCATTAACTCATAAAACCGGAAGTCAACCAAAACTCTGGCTTTAACCAGGGCAGGAAACAGAACAACATTAGTTACTGGTAGGTTTTTAACCTTATTCCTGCTAGTGATATAAATAGCCATTTTGGCTTGCCCAAGGATGAAATTCAGAAGTTTGCATACATTTTGTCTTTTTTTGACATATTTAAAACCAAGGACAAACATCTCTGTGGAGAACTTCACAAAAGAGTGGATCCACCGAGCTTCTGCAGCATTACATCTGGTGCATCAGACGAGGAGCGGACCGTGTAGATATACTAGAAGTACAAATTCGGAGCAGCACAGATGTAGTAATAGCTATAAACTTTAATTAAGGTGCACAAAAGGGACTAACGTTTCGATGCTTCATGCATCTTCCTCAGAGTCCTTGCATAGCATGGTGTAGAAGGCGTGGCAGATCTTGGGCCTCCCTCCAAGGGCTGCACTCAATAAGTATGTTAGCCAAAGAAAAATACAAGTAAAACTTTTACACATAAGTTTTACAATAAAACAATAACTAAATGAACCAACAAGAGAAACAAAAGAAAAGAAAAGAAAAAGACACTAATTTCATGGATATGAGAAAACTTGCCAGTAATTTTAAAAAACTACTTTTCAATCTATTTTATTTTTATTTTTATTTTAAGAGAGTCTCTGTGGAGAACTCTTCACTGAAAGCACAAAATAAACCTTACAGCATGCAAAACAAAGGTTTTAACCTTAAACAAAGTGAAAAAGCATGAAAGACAGTTTCCCTTTGATAGCAGAAAGGACATTCCTGACTAGCATTTGTGTTTATCACTGAAATAAAAGCATTGACAGAAACTGCTCCATATAGAATTCTCCACTGTAAGTCACCCACTCTCTTAGCCAATGGTGGTTTATACAGTGCTCTCCATTCAGGCCTCACCCCACTATTGAGCTTGAGAGCAGCGCTCCAAGGTGTGTCAGCCCTGCTCTCTAAACCTTTTCTATTAAACACCTTTACACACGCATGGTACAGCTGTTTCCCCGTGACCATATTCAGCAACATAGTGTTTGGGTTCCTACTCCTAGATGTTTGAAACGGACCTGTACACCCATCCAAATTGGGTGAAACTACCAGCCCAGGAAAAGGGTCCAGTTGGTCAGGACGACACACCCCTGAACAGTAGTCCACAAGTAGTTCAGTTTCATCCATGGTGCAGGCAGCACGCCATTTTTCCAGGAGCTGCGACACAACCCGAAGTGACCTCAGTCCCATGAAATCAGCAAGCCCCCTCCGGCTGAGGAGATATCCAGATGTGCACCTCCAACCACAGGCTCTTGCAGGAGCCAATATAAGGAGGTTGCAGGACCAAACCTTTTGACATTAAACAAGGCCCAAACTTTCAAACAACTACGATAAAACGGTGGCAGATTTGAAAACACCATTCCATCTGGTTTCATCAAAAACAAGGATTTGTCCAACCCCAAACTCCCACCCATTTTTAATATTGCACAGCTCAAACACCTCCATTCAACATCTGTAGGCCCTGTCAAGAGCCTTTTTACAAACTGCAGTCTAAAAGCTGCAGTCCTACTATGCAAGTGAATGAGGCCCTGCCCCCCCCCCCCCCCCCCCCCCTCATCTTTAGGCAAAAACAGAACAGACTGAGGTACCCAATGCAGCCCGTCTCAAAAATAATTCACCAAAACAGACTGAAACAGACAGGTCACTGAGCTTACAGGTTGAATGGTAACATTTTCTCTCTGGTGGTCTAGTGGTTAGGATTCGGCGCTCTCACCGCCGCGGCCCGGGTTCGATTCCCGGCCAGGGAATGCGGCTTTACAGGGCAGCCGTTAGCCTACTGGTTAGCACTTCGGACCTGTAACCGGAGGGTTGCCGGTTCGAACCCCGACCAGTAGGCACGGCTGAAGTGCCCTTGAGCAAGGCACCTATCCCTTCACTGCTCCTCGAGCGCCGTTGTTGATGCAGGCAGCTCACTGCGCCGGTGTGTGTGTGTGTGTGTGTGTGTGTGTGTGTGTGTGTGTGTGTGTGTGTGTGTGTGTGTGTGTGTGTGTGTGTGTGTGTGTGTGTGTGTGTGTGTAAAAAACTTGCAAAGTACTGCTCCATTTCTGCAATAATAGGTAGTTTATCCATCTGGAAGCGACGATGCCATGTTTACCCATAATCATGCAGTTCAGAATGAAAATAGCACAATGCATTCTGTGTTTGATCAGACCTGCCTAAGTGTGTAACATACTTTCTTCAATGTTTAGATCTGTTAATCCCTGTGTTAATGTCAATATTAAAGTGTGTGTGTGTGTGTGACTGTTCTCCCCCCACAGAAAAGAAGTCTAAGGGCTTCTTTGCGCAGATGAGCCGGACCCACAGCATGGTGATTGCTGGGAGCTCAGGCCTGGTGATGCTGCTGCTGATTGCGTCCATCCTGGTCCAGGTGCGCCAGCCACGCAAGAAGGTTCTGGCCCGCCGCTACAGCCGCGCGGAACTGCACGAGGCCCTGGAGCTGGAGCCACCACACTACGAACTGTTCTCTCTGCAGGTGCAAACACACACACACACACATGCACACACGCACAAACACACACACACACGCACACGCACGCACACACACGCACACGCACACACAGGCACACACACACACATTCATGCCTAGACACGTGCAGCAGGAATGGCACCTGCCCTAGGTTGGGTGCTCACACACACACACACACACACACCCTATCTCATTATACAGTAATAATCATCAGTGTCCACTCTTCCCTCAGCAGGAGCGGCGTCTGTCCTCTGCGGAGATGGGCGACCTGTCCCAGGAGCTGGACAGCTTCCAGAAGCTGCGGCGTGCGTCCAGCGCATCCCGCTGCGTCCACGAGCACCACTGCGGCGCCAACGCGCCCCCCGCTGCCCCCGCTGCCCGGCGGCCTGCCCCCTGGCCTGGGCCCTCGTCTGTCCCAGGGCTCTCTGGAGCTGGCGCAGGTGCAGGCGCTGAGCCGTGGCGCGGGGTTGCGGGGGTTCGGCAGCTGGCACGGGCCCTGCCGGGCAGTCGCCGGGGGTATCGGTCACTCCCACTCTGCACACGCCGCACACATGCACAGCACGCACAGCCTGGACGAGGACCCTGGCGAGGAGGAGGAGGAGGAGGAGGAGGAGGGACTGGATGTGGCGGAGGACGAAGGCTATGCACGCGAGATGGACGGCACCAGCAGCCTGGAGCAGAGGGTCATGGAGGAGATCGGCTGCCAGGCCTTCGGCTGCAGCCATAACCATGGCAACACCGTACAACAGAGATCCCTCTCCATGGACTTCTGATGTGGAGTTGGTCTCCCGAGGCAACCGTGTCCAGCTTCACTGACAAGAGGATGACACAATAACATTCCATAGATAGTCCTCATATCATGTTAAACCTGTTTACCTGTGCTTAGTAGAGGAGAGGAGGGGAGTGGAGAGGAGAGGAGAGGAGAGGAGAGATGAGGGAACAGGTTTATGAGCTAATGTCTGGAGCAGTCTTCATCAGAACGAGTCTTCATCATCTTCATCCGCTGGAATCTTCATCAGAATGAGTCTTTTGGAGGAAAATGAAATAGTTTAGTTTTTTAGTTTTTCCCGTCTGTTTCCCCTCTGTTTGTGTAATTTTCAGTTCGACCCTTTGAGACATTGCACAACACACACACACACACACACACACACACACACACACACACACACACAGACTTTAACCATTTATATTTGTCCACATGGAAGATAATGGTGCAAGGACACAAATATTAAGGATGCAATAGAATACATACACAAACTTATGGACCACTCACTCACACACACACACACACACACACACACACACACACACACACACAAACACACATACACACACATGAAAACACTTGAGGAGTGTTATGATAAGTGTCATTGGAATGGCAGGCACAATGTTTGGACAGTCATATCTGTCAGAGAGGAGGCACATGACCACCATGATTACTACTCCGCTCTGGCCAGCTGCTGTGTCATCATGATGTTGATGGTTATGTTGATAGTGATGATGATGATGATGATGGTATTGATGATAATGATCATGATTATATTGATAGTGATGATGTTGATGGTTATGTTGATAGTGATGATGATGATGATGATGGTATTGATGATAATGATCATGATTATATTGATACTGATGATGTTGATGGTTGTATTGATAGTGATGATGTTGATGGTGTTATTGATGATATTATTATATTGATGATGATTAATTATGATGAAGATAACAATATAGTAATGGTGGTCTGGTTGAACCATGATCATGGTTCTCACGGCGACTGTAGTGTTCTTATATTTCTGGTAACATCCTCATGATAGTTCAATGCTTTAGTCTAGACTGCGTACAATCCTAATCCTGTTTTTCCATGAGAGACCTCTGACATTGTGTCATCATTTAAAAACGTGTTTAATAGTCCCTGAATTATGGCAATAAAGAGTTCTTTCTTCCTTCAAGATGAATCTCAGGTTAATGATACACTCCTCAAATGAAAAAATATAATGTCCGCAACACTGCTTTTGACTCCCATATATTTAATGCACAAAAGAAGACCCAGCAGGGTCTAAACGTTGCCTTTTGTGCATTAAATATATGGGAGTCAAAAGCAGTGTTGTGGACATTATATTTTTTCATTTGAGTACGTTTTTTTTTGTCCTGCACCTGCCAGAAGGTGGGATGTGCACACAATAACTTTTTGCTGAACGTAATGATGCACTCCTACCTGCTCCTCAGACACCGGCCTTTGACCTTGAGTCTCCTGAGGTCACCGGGCCACTGCCAGGACTGCCCAGAAATCACATGACCATTTTGAGAAAGTAAAAGAGAAAGCTATGACACACACACACACACACACACACAGACACTAGTAGGTACTTTTCGCTAGTAAAAAAGCACCAAACCCACCATCAGGCCTAGGTGTGTCTCATCTACACAAAGCATAAAACAAACAGTATGTAGGTCAGACTCACAAAGACCGTATGTGTGTGAGTGTGTTTGTGTGTGTGAGTGAGTGTGTGTGTGTGTGTGTACTAACACACACACACACACACAGACACTAGTAGGTACTTTTCGCTAGTAAAAAAGCACCAAACCCACCATCAGGCCTAGGTGTGTCTCATCTACACAAAGCATAAAACAAACAGTATGTAGGTCAGACTCACAAAGACAGTATGTGTGTGAGTGTGTTTGTGTGTGTCAGTGAGTGTGTGTGTGTGTGTGTACTAACACACACACACACAAAGACTCAACACTTAATCAGATATTATGTGTGTGTGTGTGTGTGTGTGTGTGTGTGTGTGTGTGTGAGACACATAAAGACCCGACACTTAATCAGATATCATTATGTTATCAGGTCACAGCTCATCTGTGACTGGGTCTTTTTCACCTGATACTTCCCTTCAAGAAGATGTAAAGATAGAGCCTTTGATCTATGACAAAGATCTGGGGCCAGATTCACAAAACCTTCTCAAAAACAAAATAGTTCAAATGCTTCTACTTTCTTCTTAATTTAGAAATTAAGATTTGATGTTCATGAACAGAGTTGTATGCTGTTTCTTTAAGACACAGTCAGGGATTTTACGTGATTTCCCATAACATTTTTAGTCACATTCAGCAATCATCTCCGACTGCTAGCTGCCCATTCCATGATTTCACTGTAAAAAAAACAGTCTCTGTAAGCAGCCCAGGCTCCGAAAACTGGAAACAAACAAAGTGGGGGCAGCCTGCCACCAAACAAAAATGAAACCTTACGTGGAATTTCTCTGGGAATACTGAAGGTAGGGAGGGGTGAGCTATCTCTTGGGTGTCTTTCGTTTGATCCTTGGTTAAAATATAATGTATGTTTTTTTGCACAAAAGTGCCTGCTAATAAATGTAAACATAAACTTAAACACAAACAAATGTGACTTCCTGCAAATTCACTGACTGCACCTTTAACTTTCTTCTTATGGTATGCCTTATTCCTAAGATAAAACTTGAGAAGAAACAGTTTATTTTTAATTTTCTTTGCAGCTTTAAGATAGCCCTCTAAAATTGTTACAGTGAAAAGGATGTAAACACTTCTAACAGTTTATTACAAGACAATTCGAATTTTCAATCTTGTATTGTATACTTACAATTAGTCATCAATTAGTTATAGCGAAAGCGATAAACTTAAACAAAAAGCGACTATGTGGTAGAAGAATTAGAAAGAAGTAGCCATTCAGATAGACTAGAGAAGATTAGACAGCAGCATTGTGAAGTCCAGAGTCTGGAGCCAAAGGTCCTTCTGCTTGTTGTTACGACCGGGCTCTAAGCCGCAACATAAAGAGGGAGTCGGGACAACAGAGATAACTTCAACCAATAAAGTATTTATTTAAAAGTAACCAAAAGCAATAAATAACCATTACCAAAAGATGTCTAGGGGAAAGCAAAAGTGTGTATGCAAGTGTGTTCATGTGGATGCGTGTATGCCAAAGTCAGTATGATGTTCAAAGATAGTAAGAGAAGGTGCCAGTGGGAGAGAGATAACCCAAAGGTGCCTGCAACAGAATGTGCCTAACAAAAAAGTGCCCAAATCTAGAGAGAGACCAACCTCTTAAATACCTACACACCTTTACCAGGTGTGTGTGATTAGCTAATTGGGCAAGCTAGGCCTGCATTGCCCATGCAATGGCAATGCCAGGCCTGAGGGAGGCACAAGGGGTCGTAACATTGTGCAGAGCCAATCAAGTCTTATCAAGTCAATGAAGTCTTCCCCAAATTCCATCACTTTCCTGCTCCAGCGGTGTTCTATTGCGGACATCGTTATTGAGCTGCCAGCTTTGTGCTCTCCACAGCACTCTTAAAAAGTGCCCTATTAGAACGCTCAGGAAAAGGTATCCATGCAGTCATACAGATCATATGGGCTCCTCAGAACAGTCATACATTACATTACATTACATTACATTACATTTAGCAGACACCTTTTGACCAAAGTGACTTACATATGTCAAATACAAGGGATTACATTGTCCCCGGAGCAACTTGGGGTTAAGTGCCTTGCTCAAGGGCACAACGGTGGAAGCCGGGAATTGAACCGACAACTTTTAGGCTACTACACGCTAGCCCAGCTCCTTAACCACTACGCTAGCACCGCCCTGTACTGCCTCATACAGTTCATATGGGCTCCTCAGAACAGATATACAGTTCATATGGGCTCCTCAGAACAGATATACAGTTCATATGGGCTCCTCAGAACAGTCATACAGGTCATATGGGCTCCTCAGAACAGATATACAGGTCATATGGGCTCCTCAGAACAGATATACAGTTCATGGCTCCTCAGTACAGATATACAGGTCATATGGGCTCCTCAGAACAGTCATACAGGTCATATGGGCTCCTCAGCACAGTCATACAGGTCATATGGGCTCCTCAGCACCTCAGTCGGTACTCCTCGGGTGAAGAGGAAGAGCGTTTGGAGAAAGTTTACCTTCGTGTCTCTTCTGAGTGAAGTCATTGTTGCATAATATTGTAGTGTGATTGTCTCTGCCTGTGTCCTCTAATATGCGTGTGTGGGTGTGCCTCTCCTTTCTCTGAGTGCGTTTATCTAACATGTTTTATTTGGGCGCTCTGATTTCCTGTCAGAGAGGCTGTCAGTCAGCTGACAGCAGGTGTTTGTGTGTGTGTGTGTGTGTGTATGTGTGTGTGTGTGTCTGTCTCCCATGAGAGGAGAGGATGATGGCTGCCTCTCGCCCCGATGGCTACAGTTCTCCAGCTCTTCTCAAGCTTGTGATCTATTATTCACTAGGCACTGGAAGTGGCTCATATGATTTATTATCTACCTACGTGAAAGGGAATTATCAAAGCAACAATATGCCGTTTGCACTGCTATTTCCATGCTGTGGTTACGTAAAGCTCATTAGAAGTTTGTTTGTATGTGTGTGTGTGTGTGTGTGTGTTTGTATGTGTGTGTATGTGTTTGTGTGTGTGTGTGTGTGTGTGTGTGTGTGTGTCTGCGTTCCCGCCAGGTTCTTGAGAGTTTGTGCTCCTGAAGTTAAACTCTGCTGCGAGGGAGGGTAAAACACACTTTAAGAAGCTAATGAGGTCATGCCATTTTTTTGTTTGATCACACACACACACACATACACACACAGATAAGAGAGAAACAAATATCTATCTCAGACAGTAAAGTTTATGGCTGTTTGCCTTCATTCCTCTTTTTTATTTTTGACTTTTTGTGTCTATGTGTATATGGGGGCATTGGCTGTTCATTTGTCACTTAAATGTATTTATGTACCTGTGCGTGTTGTGTGTGTGTGTGTGTGTTGTTTGTATGTGTGTGTGTGTGTGTGTGTGTGTGTATTTGTGTGTGTGTGCGTTTGTGTGTGTGCTATTGCCTTTGCTTTTTTAAAGACAGTCAGGTGATGTTACATCAAAACACTGAAGCTACTGATCCCTCTGCTGCAATTTATTACACCATTACAATCACACACACACACACACACACACACACACACACACACACACACACACACAGTGTGCGTGACACAGCGTTTTCTGCCTTCCAGTCATCAGGGTTCTGGTGTGTGGCTGTGGAGTGAGGTTGCTTCAGATTCATATGGCAGCCCTGCGGTCATTTCCCTGTGGTCATCTCCCTGTGGTCATCTCCCTGCCGTCATCTTAACCCTCACCCTACCCCTCTAAAAGTGATTATGTTTGTATTCATGTTGTTATGTTGTGCATGTTGTAATGTAGTGTGGACATTCTACAGTGAAACATAATTTTTTTTTTTTTTTAGTATCTGTAAAGTTAAAGTTATCGTGCAAAGAGTGGACTGATCTTCTGTCTGTATAAGTTTCACTTGACCTCTGTTCCATAAACAGGAGCAAACCGAGAGCCTCGGTTATGAAGCGTCCATAAAATCACAAGATAATAAACCCAACAAGAATCTTACATTTTTATTGTGCCATGAGCACAGACTTTACAGTCTGACTGACATATCGGGTGTCTGGCTAGGCCCGCTAGACATGTATCTAGCTGTCCTGAGAAAAGTCCAAACGGGCACCCCACTCTTTAGTCATGCTTCAAAATATCAACATCATCACAACACAATGATTCTCTGAGCAAATAAATACTTCAAAAAAAAAAATGGTGCAACACACTCCATGGATCCCTGAGAGCCCTATATGTGCTTTTAGGGTCTAGAGGTGTGTGTGTGTGTGTGTGTGTGTGTGTGTGTGTGTGTGTGTGTGTGTGTGTGTGTGTGTGTGTGTGTATGCGTGTATGTGTGTGTGTGCGTGTGTGTGTGTGTGTGTGTGTGTGTGTGTGTGCGTATGTGTGTGTCTTGGACTGCTCTTGTCACCCAGATCAGCAGCTTAGTTTTACTCCACAGAACATCTGTGCAGCGCTCTCCGTCTCTCCTGTCCTCTTCTCCCAGTGGCAGTGTGGCACCAGACGCAACTCTTTGCTAGTTTGTAGCAATTATCCGTTTTACGCCAGAGTCCCACATTGTGCAAATGGCAAATGAACTTTGCACATCCACTGGCATGTCAATGGGGAAAAAACAGGTGTGGTCAGGCACATGATCACAAATTGCTACTTTGGTGCCACTGAAAATGATAACTGACTGAGCAACAAAATACAGGTCTAAAGTGAAAAGGCGGTCAGTCCTTCACTCTCTCACCCTCCAAAAAACGGTCTAAAGTGAAAAGACGGTCAGTCCTTCACTCTCTCAGCCTCAAAAAAACGGTCTAAAGTGAAAAGGCGGTCAGTTCTTCACTCTCTCAGCCTCTCCTCTTCTCTCTCAGTCTCTCATCACTCTCTCAGTCCTCTTGGAGTGCCTTTGTCCTTCATGAAAAGCTTGGTTGTCCTGCTGCTTGGTGGTCAGCAGGGTGTGTGGAGTGTGGGAAGCGACTCCTCAAAGTAGGCCCGGCTGGAGGGGGGCGAGGAGAGCAGGGGCAGCCGCTCCCCCAGGACGGCCTCCCGGAAGTTGGGCCTACGCCAGGCGTACACGATGCTGTTCAGGAAACCGTGGAGGGACACGGACAACGTCTGGCAGAGAGAGGGGGGAGGGGGGGGGAGAGAGAGAGAGAGGGGAGAGACAGATAGATAGACAGAAAGTAGGAGGTTAACCTTAATGCAGAAAGTGTGTGCTTACTGTAAAGTGTGCTTTAAGTGTGATTTAAGAAACTGACCACTGACCACCACATAGTGGTCAGGTGTGTGAAACCAACTAACCTGTAAGACATAGAGCGGAAAAAGCTGGTCTTGAGTGATCTGCTTTCTGAAGGACAGACAGAGGAGAAGAAGAGCTGTGAAGAGGAAGGACAGAAGAAGGGAGAGAGAGAGAGAGAGAGAGAGAGAGAGAGAGGGGAGGGAGGGAGAGAGGGACAGAAAGAGAAAGAGAGAGAGGAGGGATGGGAGAGAGAGAGAGTTAAGTTGACACACACACACACACACACACACACACACACACACAAAGACACACACACACACACACACACACACACACACACACACACACACACACACACACACACACACACACACACAGACACAAACTACTATACTGACTGGACATACAGTGTTTGTTTATAAGTATGCGTGCGTGTGCATGTGTGTGTGTTCTCTCTCTCTGTGTCTGACAAGCTGCCGATACAGTGTGTGTATGTGTGTGTGTGTGTGTGTGTGTGTGTGTGTGTGTGTGTGTGTGTGTGTGTGTGTGTATGTGTGTGTGTCTGCGCGCGTGTGTGTGTTTCTCTCTCTGTGTGTCTGCGTGTGTGTATGTGTGTGTGTGTGTGTGTGTGTGTGTGTGTGTGTGTGTGTGTGTGCGCGTACCTGAACTCCAACAGATGCTGATGTTGAACATGATGTAGCGTGCTGAGTTCAGGGCTCCCCTCACCTCTGACTGATTCTCATACTGACGAGACCAACTGTGCAGCTTACAATACACCACCTAAGCAAACACACACACATATACATGTGCACGCACAAAAACACATTTAGCACACTGCTTCCTCTAGCTGTGATCTGTGTGTGTGTGTGTGTGTCTGTGTGTGTTTGACTGTATATACGTGTGTGTGTGTGTGTGTGTGTGTGTGTGTGTGTGTGTGTGTGTGTGTGTGTGAGTGAGTGTGAGTGTGTGTGTCTGTGTGTATGTGTGTGTGTGTGTGTGTGTGTGTGTATGCTCTTACCGTGCAGATGACTAACACGGACACCAGACTGGCGAAGATAAATCCCCTCACAAACATGTCATGTCCTTCATCCTACAGCACACACACACACACACACACACACACACACACAGCCAAACACACACACACATACATACAGTCAAACACACAAATACACACACACAAACACAGATTAGCCAAATGGGTGAAGTCATCTATGGGCTAAAGTTGGTAATTGTTGACTGACTGCACACACACACACACACACACACACACACACACACACACACACCACACACACGTATATACAGTCAAACACACATACACACACACACACACACACACACACACGTATATACAGTCAAACACACACACAAACACACACACACACACACACACACACACACACACCACACACACACACACACACACACAGACCACACACACACACACACACACACACATCATACACACCACACACACACACACACACACACACACGTATATACAGTCAAACACACACACACACACACACACACACACACACACACACCATACACACACACACACACACTCACCACATCAGAGCAGTTATCCTTTCCTATGTGAAGGAACAGCAGGCAGCTGTGTAGAGATGAACACATACCATATAGATTAGTGTGTGTGTGCGTGTGATCTTGTGTATTTGTGTGTGTGTGTGTGTATATGTTGATAATTTTTATAGGTTCTGCCTTCCTAGTATACAATAAGGTATGCAGTTTTTTAAATTTATTTATTTATTTATTTTTATTAATGTTTTTGGCAGACAGCAGAACATACAGAGCATAGACATCAGGTGAAAATTACAAACATACAGTCAGTTCCCTGTCTTTTTTTTTTTTATAAAGCATAGAAACAACACACACACAAAAAAAAAAAACCATAAACAAGAACAAAGTGCCTACAAACTTACATTAACATAGACCTCTGAGTATATCAAACAGTTACATCATTCATACATAATTCAGAAAGGGGCCCCAGACCTGATTTCAGATATCTTCTCTCCCCCTGACGCTGAAAGTTACCCGCTCATATAAAGCCATTTTGGTCATTAGCTCAATCCATTCCTTACAACTACAAAACTCAGATGACTTCCAATGCCTCAATATTATCCTACATCCTGTTATGGTTGCAAGTCGTACCCATAGCCTCTGTCTTCCAGTTAGATTAATGTTATCTGGTCACAGACCCAAGATACATAAAGCTGGAGACTTCAAGAGATTAATTTGAAAAAGACCATTCAATAATCCCATCCCACAGGCGATAATTTTTTCCAGTCATATAACATATGAATTAAAGTCCCAGCTTCTTTCTGACATTTCCAACAGGTGTCCCTGTCTACTAATTTCAGTTTGGCGAGTTTACTAGGGGTCCAATAACTTCTGTGGAGTAATTTATATTGGATAAGCTGCAACTGTGTTATCCCGCGAACAAGTGTACCAGGAAGCAACAAGCTTCTTCCAGCCATCTTCTGGAATCTGAGTTCCCAAGTCTTCCACCCAGCATAGTCTCAGCCCCTCCAAATTGGGCGATCGCACCTCTCTGATGATCTCAGAAAATTTAGATGCTCTACTACTATTATTGCCAGCTATTAGGAATAGGTCCTGGATACTAGATGGAGGGTCTGGGTTAGTGTGCAACTTAGCTTTGATACAGTGTCTAACTTGTAAAAATTTCCAAAATTCCCTTTGATTAAGATTAAATTCTTGTCTGATTTCAGTGAATGATGTCATACCATTTTGACCAAATAGATCCCCGAGCTGATTAATTTCGGAGCTGACCCACGCATCCCACATAAACGGTTTCTTACCTATTTAGTTTTTTATTCCACCAAATGGAGGCTTTAGCGGTAAGATAAGGATTGGTATTAATTAATTCGGGTGAGATCTCAACTAAGTCTCTTGTACAAAAGCCAAAACTGGATCTTTAAAACTGAAGGGTACCGGCCTTCCCGTCTGAGTGAGAAAGGCCTCTAAAGATGTAGGAGCCACAAGCTCCTCTTCGACTTTAACCCATGACGGCCTCTGCTCAGGAGAGTTATTTATCTTATGTAACTGGGAGAGAGAAAATGCATAATGATACCAGTCCACCTTAGACAATGCTAAGCCACCACTATCTTTAGCAGCATATAATTTGGACCGATTGAAAGCTGTTTTTTTGCCTGCCCACACATAACCCTCTACAACTGTATTATAAAGCTTAAACAAGTTTTGCAGAAATGTTAAGGGTAGCATATACAAAATATACTGGATTTTGGGGGAAATAATCATTTTAACCAGATTAATTCTGCCCAATAAGGATAAATTCATTTTTACCCAATTCTGCAAAAGAGGCCGGATATTTTGAATCACTGGAGAAATATTCACTTGCATTAAATTATCCAATCCAGGTGTCAGTTTAATCCCTAAGTACGTCAAACCTGCAGGCATCCACTTAAATTGCCATGTATTTCTAATGGCTGGGGGACATATTTTAGAAAGAGGCATGGCCTCTGATTTTGACCAATTAATTGTGTAGCCAGAAATGTCCGAAAATGAATCAATAATTGAGGAGATGGCAGGTACTGCCACGTCTGGATTACTTGAGATCAAAAGAATGTCATCCGCATACAAAAAAGTTTGTGTTCTTCTTCCTGGCCCACATGTACCCCTTGGATGCATTTACATTCACGCAATGCAATTGCAAGAGGTTCCAGAAATAGGGCAAAAATGAGAGGTGATAAAGGAGAACCTTGTCTAGTGCCACGAATAAGATTAAAAGATGGTGACATTATCCCATTGGTAAGAACAGTAGCCATTGGATCTGTGTATACTAACTGCAACCACTGCATAAAGGACGGACAAAAGCCAAACCTCTTCAATAAAACAGAAAGGCATACTCAACTTTGTCAAACGCCTTCTCCGCATCTAGGGAGAAGGCAACAACAGGATCTAAGTTATTTCTGCTCTTCCAAAAAATATGTAATATCCTGCGTAGATTGTCAGCTGAGCATCTACTTTTAATAAATCCAACCTGGTCCCTATGCACCAAACTGGGAAGCACCTTCTCAAGTCTAGCAGCAAGTATCTTAGAAATAATTTTTTCATCTACATTAATTAACGAAACAATATTGTGGGTCTTTCCCTTTCTTATGTAGTAATTAGGGTTGGGTATCGTTTGGGTTTTATCCGATACCGGTGCTAAATCGATACTTTTAAAACGGTGCCGGTGCCAAAACGGTGCCTGAACCGGTACTTTTTAAAATGTTTTAAATTAAAATGGCATGAATTGCTTTTTTTTTATTGATAAGACAAATTTGAACATGAAATTGAACTGTTAAATTCAATTTACTATCAATATCACATTGCTCCTACGAATAATACATTTAAATGTTAAAACAGCTTGCCATGCATGCACACACAATGGTAAGCTCTGCTTTCAAGTTTACCCAGTGTAGGCGGTTTGCCATAAGGTATGTTAAAACCGCTTGCCATAGAACTGCCAGATCATGGACAACTGCATTTGCAAGCAAGCTAATCTAACAGGGACTCTACTTTCCAGTTAATTCAGTGTGTTCCCAAATGCTTCAAGAAATGTCATGTCTTAATCTATAACACGTAATAGTTTTGAACATGTTAGGCTACATGTCGGTGTTGAAGTGTTTAGATTCCCAGCGCTAGCCTAGTAGGCATTTTAACAGCAACTATGGCTATGCGCTAACACCAGTCAGCTGAGTTTAATTAGCGATAACGTATGGAGATGTTTTCGTAGCCTCTGACAGCTCAGTGACATCAGGTATGTAACCTACATATTTATGTTTTTGCCAGCTAACTTTTAACATGATCTTCATATTCATTGTGATGCTATATGGGCCTCATGCACATGAAATATTAATATCATGCCATTATGTTGTTTAGAACACACCGTGAAATAAAGTTTTCACCTTACAACTTTGCTGATAACATTTCAAATAAATGCCAGTTAGCGCATTAGCAAGGATATTGTGTAACGTATAGGATGTTGTTTCATAGCCTTTTGCTTGTGTGTAGTTAGGCCCACTGCTAGATTTTGACAGGAGCTCGCGATATCGCTTTAAAGTAAGGTACTTGGGCTCACGCAAGCTGTCAAACACTGTCCACTCGCCTATGTGGTGCACCCCTCTGGTTTATACATCCAGTGTTTGTGTTAGCTAACTGTATCTGAATGTGTTGCTATCAGAGCAAGACAGAGATGGCGCATGACATGCAGTGATGCCTCGTATAAAAAATAAATTAAAAAACGCTATTTAAGTACCGAAATGAGGCACCGAAATCCACGTTGTTATTCGATGCAGTTACTACCGTTTGCGTCGGCACCGGTGCCATATTAGAACCGTGTTTCGGTGCCCAACCCTAGTAGTAATGTTATCACTGCTGACCTCATACTAGGTGGCAACCTACCCTTCTGTAAGGCATCTTGATAGACTGCTAATAGTCTTGGAGCCAGATCGTCCACAAAAGACTCTGATGGAAATCCATAATTGCCAGGAGCCTTACCCAACCTAAGAGTATTAATTGCCTGCCTAATTTCCGTTAATGTGATCTCTCCCTCCAGTAAATTTCTTTGAACGTCAGTCAGACTAGGAGTTTTAATAGATGAAAAGAAATCTGACAGCCTCAGTTCCTCGATCGGCCCATTAGAGGTATATAGCTCTTCATAGAATTTAGTAAAAACATCATTAATTTCCTTTTTATTGGTGGTCAACTTATTATTATTATCAAATATAGAGGGAATTAAATTACTAGATTGTAGCCAACATTTTGCCTGTTCTCTCACCTTGTTCAAAATATTTCTGATTCAAATAGAACATTGCATATTCAACTTTTTTCTGCAATAAGCTGTTCAGCTCAAATTTAAGCTTAATTAATTTATTCCATATTTCCCTCTCAGGATGCTGTGTGTGTTGTCTCTCAAGTACCTTAATGTCCTGTTCTAATTTCAACAATGTATCCCTCTGAGCTTTTTTGATCGAGGAGCTATACTGAATATGACGACCCCTTACGTAAGCCTTAAAAGCATCCCAGGTTATTCCAACGTCATCTATAGAACCTTCATTGCAAACCCAAAAGTCATTCATTATTATTCTTATATATTCACAATAACCCCTGTTTTGTAATAGTGAGTTGTTTAGATGCCACCTAAGTGAATGTTTCACTCCTTCTCTGATAAGACAAACTCTATAGGGGCATGGTCAGTTACAACTATGTTACCAATGGAGGACCCAATAGTTTGACTCACCAAAGAGCGAGAGACAAGGAAATAATCTATCCTAGAATTAGTAGAATGTAGATGGGAGAAGAATGTATAGTCTCTTTCTTGAGGATGGAGCAATCTCTATATATCCACTAGGCCCAATTCTTCTGACAAAACATCCACTGCAACATACTGTATACAGGGTCATTGTTTCGCCTGGGTTGGGAAGATTTATCCAAAAACACATCCCTGACCTGGTTGAAATCCCCCCCAATTACAATATTTGTATTTCCAATATTCCGTACTAGGTTACAAACTTTGTGAAAGAATTCTGGTTGAGGAGAGTTGGGGGCATAGATATTGACCAAAGTAATTTTCTGACCCTCCAGGCATGCATCCAAGACCAGCAAACAGTTATTGTGTGCACATCCCACCTTCTGGCAGGTGCAGGACAAAAGAAAACTATACTCAACTGAAAAAATATAATGTCCGCAACACTGCTTTTGACTCCCAATTATTTGATGCAACGTTTCGACCCTGCCCACCCAATTTCTTTTCAGTTTTAAAGATTCTTCTTCATCAAGATGTGTCTCCTGAATAAGAACAATGTCTGTCTTCTTCTGCTTTAAATATGTTAGGATTTTATTTCTTTTAACAACATTATGGCAACCAGCTATATTCCATGACACTATTTTAAATAAAGCCATGGAACCCTAAAAACCACATTATTGTTAATGGACAATTAGCCCAGAGGACTTCAGTTCGTGTATTCATTATATGACAAGGTTGCTCACAGTTTCATTAAGAGACTCGATACTACCTTTCACCGCATTCATGTCATGAGCTAGCTGCTCAAGAATAGATCTTATAGTAGTCAACTCAGTGGCAACGTTATCTTTAGATGAACTCGTGGATGCAACAGGTGACTCAGCCATTGCAGATAACGAATTAGCCTGGTATGCAGTTTTATATACTGTAGGTTTGTCAGGTAGTAGCAGGCTGAGCTCTGACCCAGCAGAGTGTAAGAACCGTCAAAGGGGTACATATGGGTGTGTATCGTTGGTGTGTATCACTGGTTTGTTTTGTCTCTGTTTGGCTGGTGTGTGCACATGTGTGTGTGCGCGTGTGTGTGTGTGTGTTTTACCTGGTGCAGTATTCAGAAGTAGGAAGACCCCTGTTGAGGCTACTGTCTGCGCTTGCAGGCACCATCTCCACCATGGTAGTGCTCATGGTCACCGCATACACAACGAACGCACTCATCGGCACCAACCTGTTAGTACACACACACACACACACACATCCACACACACACACACACATACACACACAAACACACACACACATGCACAGACACACACATATGTGCACAGACACACACACACACACACACACACACACACACATACACACACACATATACATGCGCACACACACACAAATGCAAATGTAAATAGACGTGACTATAGAGAGACTATGAAAAGTCTACAGAAACCAGAGATCTACACCAAACCATGCAGCGCTTACCAGACACTGGCGTAGAATATCCCAAACCTCCTCCTCCTCCTCCTGATCTGTAGAACACACACACCAAGACTTATCAGCACACACACACACACACACACCAGGACTCATCAGCACACACACACACACACACACACACACACGCACACACACACACACACACACCAGGACTCCAGGACTCATCAGCACACACACACACACACACCAGGACTCATCAGCACACACACACACACACACACACACACGCACACACACACACACACACACCAGGACTCCAGGACTCATCAGCACACACACACACACACCAGGACTCATCAGCACACACACACACACACACACACACACACACACACACACACACACACCAGGACTCCAGGACTCATCAGCACACACACACACACACACCAGGACTCATCAGCACACACACACACACACACACACACACACACACACACACACACACCAGGACTCATCAGCACACAAACACACACACACACACACACACACACACACCAGGACTCATCAACATACACACACACACACACGCACACACACCAGGACTCATCAGCACACACACACACACACCAGGACTCATCAGCACACACACACACACACACACACACACACACACACACACACACACACACACACACACCAGGACTCATCAGCACACACACACCAGGACTCATCAGCACACAAACACACACACACACACACACACACACACACACATACACACACACACCAGGACTCATCAACATACACACACACACCAGGACTCATCAGCACACACACATCAGGACTTGCCAGCACACACAAGGACTCGTCAGTATGTATGGCATGCGCCTCAAATTCGGAAAGTATTTCCACTCTACAAACTACAGTGATCAAAAACTCTAGGACTCTCTCTAGGCCTTCTCATTATGTGTATGAATATCTGTGCGCGTGTGTGCGTGTGCGTGTGCGTGCGTGTGTGTGTGCGTGTGCGTGTGCGTGTGTGTGTGTGTGTGTGCTGATGACTCCTTGTGTGAGTATATGTGTTTGTGTCTGTGCATGTGTGTGTGTGTTTGTGACTGTGCATGTAAATGTGTGTGTGTGTGTGTGTGTGTGTGTGTGTGTGCGTGGGTGGGTGCGTGCGCGTTGTCCTCCTGTCTCACCTCGTGCTGGTCTCCCTGCTCTGGCCTCTCTCTCCAGCCCTGTGTGGCAAATGTAGACTCGCAGGCGTAGAGAATCGCCATCAGGAACGAGATGCAGTAGAACATCTGGACAGAGAAAGAGAGACAGAGAGAGAGACAGAGAGACAGAGAGAGACAGAAACACTTAATTAATTAAGTGCATGCTGAACAGATATGCCTTTAGACCCCTTTTGAAAGACCCAAACTATCATAGGAACGGAGAGCATTGGGTAACTCATTCCACCAACAAGGAACCACTGAGGAAAAGAGTCTTGAATTTGACCTCGCGTTTATGGCTGGTCGACACAACATAGAATTCATCATAGAATTGAGATAGCACGGAGCAGGTCCAGCAAGTGTCCTCTAGGCCAATGTGAGAGATTTCCATTTTGTCCATAAAACATTGTTCTTTCTGAGACTGGGTTGGCTGCGGTAATGTCTGGCCAGAGTAGATCTTATCTCATGTCAGTTATGCTGCACTTCCCTCATGTCTGACCCTATGGCCATCCACCTCCGTCTGACCTCAGTACAGTTTTCACACCTCACACCGCACAATGTCACATGCCTATATGGTAATGAGTTTTTTATGAGTCTACCGGTATACAGGCACAGCGACTTACATTTACGAGTGTGCGTTTGTAACAACTTAACGTTTACGAGTGTTTGTATGTAACGTCCTTCAGACAGGAGTATGGGTACAGTCTGTTTCATCACCTGCCCCTGTTACTCAACATGTTTTACTGTGAGGAAGAGTGGATTCTAAAAGCGACTAGGCATATTTTAGAACACAGGGAACAGACCGACACGACCTATGGAAGGTGACACAGCATTTAACGAGTTGTCAGGAGTACTAACGAAACACGTCTCGTAGCTTACGAGGACGTTTACCTTCACCACATGGACGTTCACCGTAAAAGAGACGCCATGCTTGACGACGTCTTTTTTGCGTTCCCATTGGGTCAGCAGGCTGAGGGCTTTTGACCCATATAATAGCCGCACTGATCTGAATTAGTGGAGAACACATGCAAATCCTGGCAGCAATGTTAAAAAATGGCCTTGGCATGGCCTTGGCTGGACCCTCATATGTGAAATATCTAAACAAATCTATCTGCTTTGAAAATGTGTGTGTTACTCTCCATGTGTTTGAGTGTTTACAGTATGTGTCTGCTGTATGGACATGCACAGGTGTGATGGATGTATATATGTAGTATGTATATGTGTGCATATTTGTGCTCACCAGGGAGAGAGAGAGTCCCAGCTCACACAGCAGGACGTTGGACCGCACCCCTGCAGACAGCGGCAGGACATTGATGATGTTTGTGCCCATGAGGATGGCAGAGGCCAGGAAGTCGGCCAAGCCGAGCTGGACCAGAGGCTTGACCTGAGACCCAAACAACAACATCAACAACAACATCAACATTAAATATCATTCATCAAATCATGACCAATGACCCTGCTCAGTTACAGATCTCTCTCTCTCTCTCCAAGAATCTGTTTCCTAAAGAGGCTCTGATGAGAGTTCATGCTGAACGTGGCAGAGAAGAGGAAATGCACATGTGTGAGCTTACACAGGTTAACTTTGTGTGTGGATGTGGGTTTGTGTGTGTGTGGGTAACTTGCAAACCTGCTAGCGCTAACGCAAACCAAGTAAATGGCCTGCATTCGTGACCGCTCAAAGCCTACAGAATTCCACACAGCTCCTTTAAGGTGATTAAAGTAGAGGGAGCTGGGACACAGGTGGTTGCACTTCATTTCCCAGTGTCCGTGGGCCTGGCGACGGAAGTTCGGGTCTGACCCGCTATCATTTCCCAATCCCACCCATCTCTCTATAATTGTGCTGCGAGTAGCCCCTTCCCCCTCAGGCTGCATTCAGCTGATCTGCTGCAGTCCCATATTAGCCTGTTCTAAACGGTGGGGAGAACTCAGCGGGAGCTGGTGTTAGCACAGCAGTGCCGCCACTGACTTTACTGTAACAGTGGATGTGTGCTCTGAGATAAAACCCTTCAGAGATAAGTCAGTCAAGTCAAGTCACATTTATTTATATAGTGCATTTCATAAACAGAGGTCATTCAATGTGCTTTACGATAAGACAGGTCCTACACTCAAGACACATTCCATCACACGCACACACACACACACACACACACACACACAAACCTATTTCTACCCACCTGTTCATTGAGGTAACGCCTCTTGATGATGGACAGAAGCACTACAGAAGAGCTTCCCAACAAACTGTAAGAAAGCAGAGAAAGCAGTTATGTAAGTATGTTAAGTTCTATAAGTACATTAAGTTCTATACACAGAAAAAGCAGTTCTATAAGTACATTTAGTTCTATACACAGAAAAAGCAGTTCTATAAGTACATTTAGTTCTATACACAGAGGAAGCAGTTCTATAAGTACTCTATGAGCAGAGAAAGCCATTCTATACGTACACAACACATAGATGCTGGAGGTGGGAGGAAATGTATTTATTGCATTTTATAGTATTAATGTGGCACCAAGTACTGTGATATTTAGTCAAGGACTATTATAATGTACCCTGGAAATCCAGAGTTCTCGCGAGAGCACAATGGAATTGTCTCTGCGAGACACTCTGGCGCTGCAACGTTGGAGGACAGTACACATTGGTCGTAGTGTTATCCGATTGCGTCGAAGTCCGAAATAATTCAGAGTAAACATGGTCTAGTGTTGAATTGCGTGCAGTGAGATTTTTAAATGCATGCTTGTTGCCGCCCCTCGAGTTGGGCCATTATATTGTTCTTTGCCAGACCCTTAATCTTTCTAGATTATCAGGGTCTGGATTTTCCAGGCTAATTATAATGTGCCAAAATGGTTGATCTAATATCTGGTAGAAATAGAATCATAATCGAATTGCAATATTATCTGGATCGTAAAATGTGAAGAATCACAAAAATATCATATTGCAAGCCAATTATCACTGTAGTATCATATGGTCAAATCTGTGGGAACTCCCACCCTTAACATAAATAGAAACACATTCCAATCTAATGTTCAAGAGTACTGAGGCAAAAATATATTGCAATTCCAAACCGCCCAGCCATGGTCATCATCTTCGATTTGGAGTGGTGGGCGACGCGCTGTCCAGTACCGTGGTGCTGAAACGGATTGAACCTCGGGCAGACACCATGCTTCCATCCCCGATATTCGGGGTAAAGTTCTGGTAGTAAAGTCAGTCGAGGAAAAACATTGTGCCAACTTATGAAAGCTATTGGGCACTTGGATAGGGGCAACAGATCGCTTACGCGCATGTGCGCTGTGATTATCGCATGGAGGACCAGACCCGGCGGCAGACACAAATTCACGGACGGGCATTACACCTTTCCAGGGGGGGCACGGGAACTTAAATTGATCACGGTAGTTTAAGCTTACACTTGACAAAACATTGTCATATGAAAATGTAGATGCAATTGTTGTAAAATGGTGCAGCTCCCCGTGCGCAGGGATGGAGAGAGAGAAAGCAAGAGGGGATGCGTGTTAGAACTGAGATGCGTGTGGAAAAAAGTAGACGTGCTATTGAGACTGGAGCTAGTCATATTCAAAATAATGCAAAAATAAATCCGCAGATAAAACCCAAATCCTCGTTCATTTGCTAACCACTTTCAGATAGAGTGTTAGGGGGTTAGCCCCGAAGTTGCGGATAACTTCGGCCCTGGAGTGGTAAAGCTCCCTGTTCTCCGACTAGGTCAGAAGAAAAAACAGTAAAGGTTAACGCTATCAAACAAACCCAGAAACTACTAGGCCTACTTCTACTAACTACGATATGAGATATAGCCTACCTGCGAGCCGATAAGCCATATTTGTCATCGGATGACAGGGGTTAGTGCAGAAGTGAAGTAGACTGCGCCATGTAACCTCTCCATTTAGGTGATGGGCTTACCTAATGTTCCTGATTGATTAGCTACGGAATAATACAGATTTTACAAGTTTTATTTGCTACTTGCTACATTGACAAACGTATAATATAGGCCTACATTTAATACGTGTTCAAAATCAATCTATGGGATTGGGGTTGGTTGGTGCAGCCAAGCTCGTCCAGGGCGGGCACAGATGACTTCCGGACGGGCCTGGCCCCCCAAAGCCCCCCCCATGACGCCGGGACTGTGGAGGACCTATCTTGGACAAATATTTGTAATGTCTTTACTTTGAACAAACAGAATTCGCTGCAATATTTCTGTTCCGCCACGATGTTTTCACGTATAACACCTTAGGACACAGAATAGTGTTATGAAACCACTATAGATGAAATATGTTGTCTCATAAATTGAAAACATATCCAAGTTGCTCTGCTGGTTGAACTAGTTCCGTGGCAGGTTCAGATAAGCCAAAGACGTCACACCTGTCACCTGGGTCTCCTTTATTTACGCTTGCACAAAAAACACCGAAAAATTACTGGAAAGACTCATTCCTGACCTTCAAAGTCTCGGTGAAAGAATAATTTAAGTTGGCAAAAAAGGCGGACACTCACCTGAAACTCAGCGTCGATATGTACAGTCTCGACAGAGTATCAATCTAGGGAAACATGAGGGAACTCTTAACAGCGTTGGAATCGATTAAATGTAGACTAAAGCCAATTTATTCATATGTAATCTTCTGCAACAACATTCCATGCTAATTCTTTTTTAAAAATGGCAATTTGCCATTTGATTTAGCACACTAAGGACAATGTAAACAAAAGGCCTCTCTCTCCATGTGCCGGCTGAAATTAATATTCGCTGCCATACCTGCCACTTTTGTAGTCGGCTGAAGTTAATATTTGCTGCCATACCTGCCACTTTTGTAGTCCTGCTGTAGCGTTCATTGTCATAGCTTAACCAAACCGCTGCAAATCACCACGGTAGTGCTCTGCTCTCCGGTGCTACGGTGACTGAGACACCCTGTGCATCGTCTGCGCGCTTCAGCGACGCTGGTGTTTTATTAACGCACAGCCCGCCCGCCTCACTAGCACCGTCTGGAAGTTGGACCTAGATTGGATCACGTGTTGACTTGAGTCGCTGGTAGGCAGCAGACATGTCCTCTGCACCTGTCCCCTCCCTAAGTGTGTGTGTGTGTGTGTGTGTGTGTGTGTGTGTGTGTGAATTTGGGCTCCGGGCATATTTCCCCCATTGCGTCACACGGACCGAATCGACGATGGGCAGACATGGACAATGCATGTCCTGTAATGCTGTGAATTTGGCATTATTCAGCTTACCGTCAAATGTTTTTTTTTTTATTATTAGAAATCACAAACATGAGTTTTACAGTTTTTTTTCTGAATGCTTAAACACAACTGTGATTCTTATAGCACAATTTCTAAAACTATTAATACTTAGGCCTATAGCAAAACCACTCACTGAGTTAGCTATAAAAGCACAAACACTGCTTTGCACTCAGTTTGCAATTTTGGAACACACACTTTGCACAACTGTAGGCACAATTCACTGCTTTTTTTTGCGGAACTGTAAACACAACTCATGCTTTACACTCAATTTCCAAATGATCAACACACTCCTACCAAATCTATACACATGTATGGCTATTATTTTCTCTATTTTGCCAACTCTCTGGCACACTTTCTCATGTGAAAAATGTTTTAGATAATTAGTTCACTTTGCAATCAGCCTAAGCACTATAAATAAGCCACAGGTAATGGGTACAATAGAGGGAGCAGGAAGAGTGAGAAAAGTAAGAATGAGAGGAGGCTGAAGAACATGGAGGTGAAGAAGTAGGAGGAAGAAGAGGAGGAAGAGGATGCAGAGGTGAATAAGTGAGAAGGAGAGAATCACAAGGACAAGGAGGTGAAGTTAGAGGAAGAGGACAAGGAGGAGCAAGAGGAGGATGGGGAGGGGGAAGAGGAAGGGTAAGAAGAGAAAAAAAATAGCCTTTTACAGGCAAAAAAATCAGTCTACATGTGGGGATATTGTCATGTCAGGCCTGGATACGGCATTCCAGAATATATTTTCCCCGGTGCCTTGTAGACGGAATTTTGAGAGAGACGACCTGATGTAGACTGATTTGTTTTGTCTCAGTGAAATGCTATTTTGTGTTTTGACTTGGAAAAACACACTTGTGTTTGTTTTGATGTGTGTAAATAAACACTAATACTTGAAGTTTGGATCCCTGTATGTTTACAGAACTATGACAAAAGTATGACCTCAAACTGACATAGTCTACCTTGTGCACAGAGAAAGCAAAAGCCAGATGTGTTTTACCATCAGTGTGTAGTTGGCACATTGTGTGCTTACTATTGTGATGGCTTGTGTTTACTGTTTGATACAAAAACACCATTTTTACGAAAGTGTGAAGAGTTAAGCAAGGTGTGTTAGCTTTTTTTTTTGTTAGCCTGTTGTGTTCACTTGTTTACATTGAATCTGAAGATGAAGCACTCTTGATAGAAAGAGCAACTCCCCTCAACCCCCACATACACACACACACACACACACACTCTCTTTCTCTCTCTCTCTCTCTCTCTCTCTCTCTCACACACACACACACACACACACACACACACACACACACACACACACACACACACACACAGAACTGAGAATGGCTGTAGCCCAATGCATTTACTCGTGTGTAGCATGGCATGTGGCAACAGCAGATTAATCCTAAATGGGGAGGTGATAAGGTGCATGATTTCTCGCATCCTGGGTAGATGCATCTTAGTCAGTGGTTCTGAAACTTTTTTCTGTCATTTCCCCCTTTAAAAGTGGGGAATTTTCAAGCCCCAGCTGACCCCAACAACCCAGCAAAATGGTAATGTTAAAATACTTTTTTCACATATTGGTTTCAATTTTAATTCATATGTTGGTCTGTTTATGACTGTTTGTGTGTGGTTATTTTGTTTTGATTCTATGATCTTCCTTGTCAAAAAGGAAAGGCATTATTAAAGAACACCTTTCCTCCTGTTCCTCGCGCCCCACCTGTCACGCCCCACCGTGCAATGATGGTTTAAAACTCATCATTGCACACTTTACCAGAATGTGGGTTGGTCTTCCTTGTCAGATAGGAGGGATAGACATTGCCTTCTTTTTATTTATAAGGCATTAGCAGGGAAACTACCCGCTTACCTGAGCTCCCTGTTGAAATTTAAGTCTATGTGTCACAATACCATGGGCACAGAGTCTCATCTCCCTTGAAACCCCACTAGTGAAATCTGACTTTGGGAAATCTGCTTTTAACTTTTTTGCAGAATATACGTGGAACAAACTGCAAGAAAGTCTGAAACTAAGCTTATTTGTATCAGTTGATAATTTTAACTGTTTTCTTCATGATATGGCTACGGTAAAGTGCTCCTGTTTTTAACAAACTCGTTTTTATTTGTTTTATGTTTTTTATTTATTTATTTCATTTTTTCTATTCATTACTATTACATTTTTTCTATTCTATTTCCCCTGGGGATCAATAAAGTATCTATCTATCTATCTATCTATCTATTTATCTATTTGTTCTTAGGCCTACATTTGTATTGTATTCTTCTTCGATTCAATTTGATATTTTTGTACTCTGTTTTCTTAGGAACTGTTTGTCATCAGGGCTTTGCTGTAAAAAAGCTCTCTGGGCTCATTGAAATTTCCCTGAATAAATAAATTACATATAAAATGACATATATGTCTCTATTCCCCACTAGTGGGGCCCGCCCCACACTTTGAGAACCACTGGGTTAGGAGCCTACTGGTAAAATGGGATTCTTGTAAATCTGCCAGATTCCCGCCACCTGCTGGTGAAAATACAAACTTTGTCATTTCCAAAGGGCGCTCTATAAATTATTTTAGTCATAGTGCAGGGCGATATGTAGCAAAAAAAAGGTGTTTGGAACATTTCATATAGATTTTTGCTAATTATGTTTTTTCACTTCTTCAGACCCTATAGTTAGCAAAACTACCTGTTTCCAATTTTTCCCGGACTGCACAGGTCCAAAATCCAAGATGGCGGATATATCACCAAAAATTGCAAATAATCGCCTTTTTAAACATTTTAAATGGATATATGTTAGGTATTATCATTATAGATAGATACATAGATAGATAGATAGATAGATACTTTATTGATCCCCAAGGGGAAATTCAAGAAATATATATTTATATACATACATTTTCTAATAAAATTGAATGACTTAGGTAATAAATATGACCATGGGTGACATGAGATGTCATGATTATCAATCAGTGATGGATGTAACCACCATTATGCTATATATTGGCATACCCGGAAAAACACATTGACTGATTTAAAAGTTTCCTTCACATAACCTAATAATCATTTGAATTAAAGTAATGTTCTGCACTCACCCCAATAGATTAGATTAGAGTAGATTAGATTCAACTTGTCATTGCAGAGTACAAGTATGAAGACAACGAAATGTGGTTTGCGTCTGACCAGAAGTGCAAAAAAGGAGAAAAGTGCAATGTGATATACAAAGTATAGACAGGTGGTGCATAGACAGGTCAAGAAATATAGTGCAGTGTAGACAGTAGTATACAGTTGATTTATATAAAGTAGAGAGGTTTAGAGTAATATAAATATGTGCAGTGTATTAGCAGTTACCTTATAAGAGCAGAATAAATAAAATGTGAACAATGTATGAACAACATACATTCGGAGGGGGGGGGGCGGGGGTTGTCCCTGTCAAGGTTGCCATGGTCGTGGACACCTCAACAGGCACAGGCAAGGAGGCATTGGACGTGGGTGGGGGGGGGCTTAGTTGGTTGGTTGTCACTGGGATGGAGAGCTAGACTTCAGCTGCAGGAAAGAAGCTTCCTCTGAACCTGCTGTGCGCTTTATGCAAGCATCGCTTGCCCTGGATGGCCTCAATGGAGGGGAGTGAGGAATGCGTTGGGGAGTTTTCACCACCCTCTGCAGTGCTTTTCGGTTGTGGGCAGAGCAGTTGCCATACCAAACTGTGACACAGTTGGTAAGGATACGCTTGATGGTGCAGGGGTAGAAGTTCACCAGGATCTGAGGAGGCCGGTGGACCTTCTTTAGCCTCCTCAGATAGAAGAGATGCTGGTAAGCCTTCTTGATCAGGGTAGAGGTGTTGAGGGTCCAAGAGAGGTCCAAGAGATGTGGACACCCAGAAATCTGAAGCTGGTGATACACTCCACTTCAGTCCCATTGATGAGAATGGGTGTGTGTGCTAGCCAGAGGTGGGACCAAGTCACTGTTTGGCAAGTCACAAGTAAGTCCCAAGTCTTAGCAGTCAAGTCCAAGTCAAGTCCCAAGTAAATACAGAGAAGGGCAAGTCGAGTCCAAGTCCAAGTCACATCAAAGCCAAGTCGAGTCCAAGTCCAAGTCCCAATCTTTTTCAAGTCCTGAACAAGTCATCAGGTACTCTTCACTTAATAATGCCATTATTAGACTATGGATCATAATTTTAGCACTTCCATCTAATCCACAGTATTTTTTGTTTATAAATACAGATTAAAATATGTTCAATGTTTCTGTCTTGTAATCTTTTACGACATATGCATGCGCATACCTGTGTAATCTGTAAACGGATAGCTACATAACACTCAGCACAGCTGCAAATATATATATTGTTTTTCCAAATTGCGGAGCCCACTGTAAGGATGAGTAATACTTTGACTGATGGCAGTTCACTGCGCTAGGCCACAGATTTGCCTGCAAACAATTTATTAGGCTGTCTGGCAGTGGCGACTCATAAGGGAAGCCAAGGTCAACACTTGTATATTATTTAAAAGATAATAATGACAGTAATTTTGTTTTAAAGTATTCATTTCTTAAGAAATACTACACATTTGATGCTGTTTATCTCATTTGTAAATGGTGCACTGTCACTTTAAGCCCATTGTGTCACACGTTCTCATAATGATCCTTTTTTTACCAGCTCCGTTCAAATATAGCCTATGGCTAGTCCACAAACTCAAACATTGTTTGTGCCACATGTATAGCACAATATTAACAACGATAAGCATGATATTAAGTTGGCACAAACAGCTTTCATTCCCTTGGAAAGAGAAGCATGTATGACATGATGCTTTACATTTTCTGTTTGCAATTAAAAGTGAATTATGAGCCTGGTAGCCAGTAGCCACCTAGCTACAGTAGCTGAGTGAAATGTATTTCAATCGGCATATCATGTGCTTCATGTAAATAAATTATTGAATACTTCAAGACTATTAAGACCAGTTCCATTACACAAGGCAAAGACAACTCTTCATAATATTCTTGTCCACTTTCCAAATCACAGTGAGTGCAGCTATGTCATAGTGACCTGGATCTCATAGTTTATAACAGTACAGTAGGCTAGTGAGAACCGGATAATTCACAATCTCCTCTAATCTCGTATTTGTTGCCTTCACGATTTCCTTTTATATGTTTCTTATATTTAAAAGAAGATATCAATCATCATCAACAATGACAAGCCAGCTGGAACCTACTCATTTTCTCTCCCTCTCGTGCGTGCTTGGATGCGTTCTCAATTAAATGCAGTAGGCTAGCATAAGTTCAAGTTGGATCTTAATGGAGAGGACTCGAAAAGTATCAACTTTATGTAACATGCTGTTGGTGCTTTTTGACATTAAACGTTCTCTAACAAGAGTGCAAATCAGTTTGCAGTAAAGCTACTAGTGATTGGCTAAATGTTGGTCCTTCCTCTGTCTCTTTGTGCCCTACACACAGTGCGTAACGCGTGTGGGGGTAGCGGCAGTACTGTACTGTGCTCTGGCCGCTTGTCTCCGCTATTTTTTTTTTTTTTTTTTAGTCGCGGGAAAGCGTCTGTGGGGTAACTGGTCCACGATCAGGAAATTTAGTTTTTGATTCAAGACATGTCAAGTCATCACAAGTCAAAGAGGCAAAGTCCGAGTCAAGTCTCAAGTGAATAGTATTCAAGTCCAAGTCGAGTCGCAAGTCATGCCGAATTTTATCAAGTCAAGTCTGAAGTCATTAAAATCATGACTCGAGTCTGACTCGAGTCCAAGTCATGTGACTCGAGTCCACATGTCTGGTGCTAGCTTTAGACTTCCTGAAGTCCACAATGAGCTCTTTGGTCTTCAATAATTCTGTTAAAAGGACTTGCAGGAAATTGTGGGAACATATGAATTTGATGATTATATGCAAGCCAGCTAATGCTGCCCACTACAGCTAAGTCTGCCTTCATCCATGAATTGTGACTGGTTTCAGAAACAGCATCCTCTGAACAATCTACAGAGAGTAGCTCAGTGCAATTAACACACACATTGGATAGCATCTTAATAGATCAAAGTCAAAGTCAAAGTCAAAGTCAGCTTTATTGTCAATTTCTTCACGTCAAGACATACAAAGAGATCGAAATTGCGTTTCCTACTATCCCACGGTGGAGACAAGACATATTTTATCAATTAGGTCCACAGACAAACATAACATTCAAGTAAACAATATAAAAAGTAAAAATAAGAAGGCACATACAATGAAGAAATAAGAGCAGCAAAATTTGGTAGAAATTGTGCAATTGTGCATACAGTAGACAGTCAATATAATAGTGCAAAAGTCAGGCCAATAAATGGCTGAGGTAGTTTTGTTTGACCTAAGTATGCAAGTGGCATAGTGGTGCAAGTTATGTAAGAGCAGCAGAAGTGTGTTCAGAAGTGTTCAGGACAACAGGACAACAACAACAAGTTGCAAGTGTGCAAGTGTACAAGTGGAGTAGTGCAAGTGGAGTAGTGCAAGGCAGCCATTTTGGGTCTAAAAGTCCAGGATGTTATGTAGCTGAGGGTGGAGGGGGGAGAGGGGGGAGAGATAGATGGCATGGCTGTTGTGCAGGAGATGGTTGTCAGGAAAAGTGACATAAACTGTTGCCAAGATCTGGCAGAATGCTTCTTTGAAAATGTTGAAAGTAAGGCACGAGGCTACAATGACATATACTTATTATTTAACAACTATACCATCACAAACTCCATGAAAGACAGGACGAGACAGGTCCATACAATGGGAAAAGCACATGATAAGGAATACAAAATACAAGACTCTACACCAATCAAAGACTTTAAAGCTTTCCTGGGATCGAAGGAAACCAAAGCCATCCTCATCCTCTACCTTGGTCATAAAGCTGTTGAACTATGTAAACTACCAGTCACAGTTCACACACACAAAGGTGGCAGTAGCAGTAAGTCATTTTGACAAAACCCCATATATCTACATGTCACACAGATGTCTTGGTGCTTGCCCTTCACAGGGTACCAGACATCAACAAAGACAGCCTCATTATCATGGGCACTGGAGAACGTTGACAAAAGATACAGCCTAGAAATCTTGACGCACCCTAGCGGCAGCAAATGTAATTTGCAGTCAGGGTAGTCTAGCAACTCTCTGTTGGCTTGTGA
This sequence comes from Alosa sapidissima, assembly GCF_018492685.1. Classification (NCBI taxonomy): domain Eukaryota; kingdom Metazoa; phylum Chordata; class Actinopteri; order Clupeiformes; family Clupeidae; genus Alosa; species Alosa sapidissima. Next base: position 23,538,712 of record NC_055967.1, read on the forward strand.
GGTGGAAAAACCAAACTTCGCTCAGGGCAATCACATTGTGTATAGAGTCGGTGGACCTATCGGGTATCCTATTGTATCCTATCCTATCAGGAAATTGAAAGTCAACCGTTTGTCCCGCCATTTACCGTTTATCCCGTGGGAAAGGAGGTTTCTGTTTTAAGTCAATCAAGTCATGATGGTGTCATTAACACACAGGCTTGTAGTAGGTCCTCATCCATCTCCAGACGTGTTAGCTGGATGTGAGAAATTTGTGTGTCAGCTCCTCAAAACATGGTTTTCAAACAGCTAAAGCCCTTTGGTGGAACATGTTTAAAACTCTAAAACCCAACCAGGGAGTGGAAAAACTCGGGAACTAGGGAAATCCCATCCCTATGATTGCCCTACCATCGCCTATTGCTGTCCCCATGCTCGGATTTCTGCCCGCGCAGCCTAGCGACCCACTATTTGCCCGATGACAACTTCTAATTCCTATGGACAATTCATCCCCTACACTGGACTATTTGAACTTAACACTAAATAGGATTCATGCATTATCATACTGGTTATGTAACCAACCACTTTGTAACATATACCTCAGGTGGCTCTAAATACCATGTTCTATTCTCTGTATAGACCTTACTGTCCTGTAACTGACCCCAGGCAGATGGGTCAGGCCCTTGAGTCGTGGATCTGCTTGAGGTTTCATCAAAGATCCTTGATTACTAGCACCATTTTTTCTCCAAATGTTTTGGCAAATGATGCAAAACATGTTTTGAAAATAGTCTGTATCTCACTTGTCTACCTTATTAGGTGTATATTTATCAAAAAGTTGAGCACTTTAAGCCTTTATATTATTTTTCCGCATATATTGTCCGCCATCTTGAATTTTGGCACTGAAAATTGGAAACAGGTTGTTTTGTATTCAATGGGGTCCTAGCAAGTAAAAAAACACCAGTTGCAAAAATCTATATGAATCGTCCCTAAAATAACACAATACCCCGTACTATCAGTCCATTTGAAATTAAATTGTTCTTATATTATTCAACCCAGTCTTGCATTTCCTAATATTAAGCATGTCTAAGACAGTGTTGCTTTGTTGTGGATAACATTTCAAGAGGACTGAATATTTTGATAATAACTAATTTCCCCATAAATATTTGCGTTAAGTGGACCCAAAAACTGCTTACTAGACAGATGCCAATTTTATTATGGAATACAAGCGCCCGCGCTTGCCAACATATCCGTAGGGGTAGGTACCCGGTACTTTAGTAGGAAATGACGCCATATCTTCCGCGGTGGCCGACAGGACGTGGCAGCACGCAAGCGCATATCAAAGGACTCTGGAAGACTACGAGTGTTTAAGTGAAAGAAACTCAGATTCTGGCTAAACTTTTGACACCAACAAGTCAAAAAAAGTCTTTCTAAAATGGGGCTTACAATTTCTTCACTTTTTTCAAGACTCTTCGGCAAGAAACAGATGAGGATACTCATGGGTGAGTCTCGACTAATCAGCTGGATGCTCCTGCTAACAGGCTAATCTGCGCTAACCGTGTTAGCTAGCCACTCCTAGAAGAAGGAAATGCCGGGTGGTCAAGTTAAAGTTACTACACGAGAAACTAGTCGAAATAGTTTGCGTAATTTTGTGTCTGTAACTTTGCAAAAGTAAGATATGGTTTATCGAACTGAGTGACCAGTTAGGATAAAATTCTTCAGTGTGTTCATGCTGTTTGATGAGCTGTTCTTTTGCTAAGTTAGCGATAGCTATCATAAGTAGCAGTGCCTTATCTAGCCATAGCTAACATTAGCCATACGCTGAAATAGCTGGAAAATGGGAGGGATGTGAACCAAAACCTAAGGGTATTTACCTTAACCATATGCCTTAAATACTGTCTCACCCACTCATTCTCCATCTAAAGGCCTCATACACACATTCAGGGCGATCGTTTGGCTCAAACTCGGTGGTCTATCTATTTAGCGATGGCTAACAAGTTAGCTCGTTTGCCACCAAGACGATAGTCCAACTTGTATGGGTTTAACAGTCGAATCAGTTGTAGCAGCTATGATCATTTGATTGATTTGGTGATCACTTCTCTTTCGCAGTGGGTTTGGACGCCGCCGGTAAAACTACCATTTTGTATAAGTTGAAACTCGGGGAGATTGTCACCACTATTCCTACAATTGGTAAGTTTTACAACTCTTACTCGATGTGACGAAGTGCATCACAACAGTTCACCCTATATTGGATAACATATATTTAGCGCTCACGAGTCGTTCTGAGTTGTCACCTGCGATTGTTATCAGAGTTGCCCCTCGCCATGAGCGGGCACTTACTTGGCCTTTGCATGTCTTGTGACTCCAGAAGTATGACTGTTTGGAATGTCTCTCTACGAACAGGCTTTAACGTAGAGACGGTCGAATACAAAAACATCTGCTTCACCTTGTGGGACGTCGGCGGCCAGGACAAGATCAGGCCTCTGTGGAGACACTACTTCCAAAACACACAGGTACCATGATCTTTTAGGCCAGCAATTTTCAAACATTTTGCAGAGAGAATAAAGATTTAGTTGCTGATTTTAATTTGTAGTATTACCAAATGTTCTTTAATTCAAACATGTATGTATCAAACATCATGCTACTGATTACGTAAATGTAGAATGTAACACATATGAATTACACACATGAATACGGTATATATATTTTAAATGTCCTGTATTTATTTCAACCTGTAAATTGTGAACACCTATGCTTGGGAAGCAAGGGCCATATCCAAGTGTTCTTATACTATAACTATACTTGATAAGGTATGCTCAAATGATGCCTCAAATCAAACTATCAAATGCTCTGTGCTGTGACGATGTGTCATAGGAGACTCGCCCTTTCAAAGGTTGTATGTAATGGCTGATTGTATGTGTTATTGTGTTGCTGTTGTGAGTGTAGATGTGTCTGAATCTGTGTCTGACTGAGGTCTGATCTCATGTCCAGGGTCTCATCTTCGTGGTGGACAGCAACGACCGAGAGAGAGTAGCAGAGTCTGCAGAGGAGCTTGCCAAAATGGTAAGGACCGAACAGAGGGAAGAGGGAAGAGGGAGGGTCTGGCTGGCACCGAAATGACACCATATTCTTGCTTGTCACAAGGTTTTTTTTTTTTTTTTTTCGTACACATTTTTGTTAGCCACAGTATTGGCCGATATCGGCCTTATGGACTCAACATTTATGGTATCTACTGATGGCAATGGTTGTTGTTTGTCTCATGTTGCATGAATTCAGCACAAGGTAAATGTTGTTCACATTCAGAGATTGTGCTTTGAAGGCCTGAACGACTTTTTATTAAGACTTTTATTATTTTAATTACTTATTAATGGTGTAGTTTCCTCTTATAATCGGTGCATCCAGATTTTCTAAAACAAAAGATCATGTGAAGATTTTCCTCTTTTGCTCGCTCTGCTGTTCCTTCTTGTACAGATCTGTGCCTGTGATGAGATGTGCATCAGTCTTTTAGACACTCCATTCTGGGGCGCGTTTCCCAAAACCATAGTTGGTATGTTGGTTGCAATGCAATTTCCCATTGCCAACCAACTAAGTTGCTAACAGGTTAGCAACTATGGTTTTGGGAAATGCACCCCTGATCACTAATAACACTAACACACCACAGAGGCTTTCAACACACTCTCAGTCCGTATGCGTCTAGAACAATGAGCTGAGGGTGTGCGTGCGTGTGTGTGAGTGAATATGCTACGGGTTGTTGTGCTGAGGTGTGTGTGTGTGTGATGGTAATCATCTGGTAAGATGTGCTGATAATGATGTGTGTGTGTTTGCAGCTGCAAGAGGATGAGTTGAGGGACGCTGTTCTCCTGGTGTTTGCAAATAAGCAGGACCTTCCCAATGCCATGGCCGTCAGCGAACTCACAGACAAGCTGGGACTGCAGAGCCTACGCAGCAGAACGGTACGCATGCATTATATACGCACATGCACACATATAGAACGTATGCATGCATTACATACATATAGATTGGTATGCATGCATTACATACGCACATGCACACATATAGAATGGTACGCATGCATTACATACGCACATGCACACATAGAATGGTACGAATGTATTACATACATATAGATTGGTATGCATGCATAACATATGTACATGCACACATATAGAATGGTATGCATGTATTACATACATATAGATTGGTATGCATGCATTACATACGTACATGCACACATATAGAATGGTACGCATGTATTACATACATATAGATTGGTATGCATGCATTACATACGCACATGCACACAGAATGTTACGCATGCATTACATACGCACATGCACACATAGAATGGTATGCATGCATTACATACGCGCATGCATTACATACGCACATGCACACATATAGAATGGTATGCATGCATTACATACGCACATGCACACATATGGTACGCATGCTTTAGGTATGAGCTACACCAGGTGCGTAACAAGCGTTCCGTTCGCGGCATGGAAAATCCATTTTAAAAGACTGGTTTATTTTTTTTGAACGTACGTGCTGCTATCACGTCTGGTGTAGCTACTTCCAATGATTATAGTGGCAGCTAATTGTTGCAGCAGACGCTACGTGAACGGAACGCTTCAGTTACACGCCTGGTGTAGCCCATACCTTAAATGTATGTACTGGCACACACCTAGAATGGTACCCATGCATTACATATGCACTGGCACACAAAATACGGCAATAATACCAAAAATCGTGATCATTTTGGTCACTATAACCGTGAGGTTAAATTTTCATACCGTTACATCTCTACACACATGCACATCTACACATATAGAATGGTACGCATGCATTACATACATACAGGCACACCTAGAGAACCGTGCACATGCTTGTATGCACAGCCATGCCAGCAACTTTGCTCACAAAGCTGCCTGATGTATCATAACCTACATATGGATCAGTATACCGACAAGCACAATGATGGCACACATAACATAGACAGGCAGACACACACAATCTGCGGTGCGTTTCCCAAAACCATAGTTGGCTATGTTAGCAACTTAGTTGTTTGGCAATGGGAAATTGCATTGCAACTAACAAAGTTGCTAACTTAACCATAGTTAGCAACTATGGTTTTGGGAAACGCGCCCCTGATAGACACACACACACACACAATTCAGCAGTGCACCACACACGGGTTGTTTGAGGTGTGTAACCTGGTCTCTCTGTTTCTGTCCCTGCAGTGGTACGTCCAGGCCACCTGTGCCACCCAGGGCACCGGACTCTACGAGGGCCTCGACTGGCTCTCCAACGAGCTCTCCAAACACTAGAGCCCGCACAGGGACGAGGAGAGGAAGAATGGAGAAGAAGGAGGAGGGAGAGAGAGAGAGAGGGGGAGAGAGACTTCCAATCAAGGGACTTGTTGTGGCCTCTCTCTCCCTGCATCTGAAGGAGTGTGATCGGACGAAGGCGTCATCATGAACGAAATCTGCACCTGTTTGTTTCTTTTTTTCTTTATTCTTTTTTTTTTCTACTTCCTTTGTCCCCTGTTAACTGTCCTCCTTTCTTTTAAAAACACCTCATTTTCTATGACTGTAAAAATAGCGCTTTAAAAATCATACGGGGCTTTTATGTCATTGCTTTGAGGTTGTCAGAGTGGAGCATTGTGGGTAATGAAGTCTTTCCCTGATGGCCCAGTATTCTCATCCAGTGAGTTTGGTCTGTCATGAAGTCTGTTTAAAAACTTTGGGATGTTGGCTCTACATAGCATGAACCCCCCCCCCCCCCCCCCCCCCCCCAACATGGTGGGCTCTAGCCACACCCATGCCCCATCCACTACCCCTCCCCCCGGCCCCCCTCTGCTGCTATCTCAGAGGAAGGAGGGCAGCATCTGAGCTGCACCTTTCCAGTCTTGTGTGTCTGTTAGTGTGTGTGTCTGTCTGCCAGTATTTCCTGCTGCTGTGTGCTTGAGTGTGTTTTGACTGAACTCCTCAAAGACGTGGAGACCCCTCTTCCTCTTCACTCTGAGGTTCTAGAACTGAGCAGCTGCCTGAGACGCTCTGATTTCCCCCCCCCCCCCCCCCAGGACCAGCAGGGCAGCGCCGCTGCCAGTGTAAGAGATGCTGAGGTGTCTCAGGGCCAAGGCAATGCAATAACCCAGCCCCAGACCCGGTGTCTCTGTGCGTTTGGTTTCCTAAGCAGGTGATAAACAGCTCAAGTGCCTGGCTTATCTTGGTATCATTTTTAATTGTGGTTTTATTTGTTTTCTGCCCTGTCACTTATACATTTCTCAGTAAAAATGTGTAGCCACTGCTTGACATGTCTGCTGTTATTTTGACTGGGATGGGAGCTCCGTTCTGGGGAGGGAAGTGGTGGAAGGGCTGGAACTCAAACTTAGATTCTGCTGCGGAACTTAGAAACGGGACTTGGAACTCCATGGGGGAGAGCAGGAGCAGAGTGGGACACGATACTGCTGGGAGATCTCAAGCTCCAGCGGTCCCGTCCCCTCCCTGGCCCGATGTCTATATTTTAGGGGGAGCATCTGGGAAATGTGGTGACCACTCATCTGAAAAGTTTAGTAGTCTGCAGTGCACCCATCTCATACCTGCGTGTTAGGTCATCATGGTCATCACCATGTTATTACCAGGGCTGTGGAGAGAGGCAGCAGGGAGTGTTGGTGAGGGTCTGCCATTGCACAGTCACAGAATTTGTACAATCAGTGATATCATCATGCCCTTTTTAAACTCACCGTAATCTAGGGGGAGTGTGTCTGATAACCGGACAACGAAAGAGCCAGGGAGTAGGGAGATGAAATGATGCATGGATGTGGAATCTACAGTTTGAGCTGTGCTTCTGTGGAAATGCGCCTTTGGGCTTTGCTGTCAGCCTGTGGGGGGAGCATGTGGGCAGGGTGTCCTCTCTGGGTCGACCTCACCAAGTGTGTGTTCAATGGGAAAGCCCCTCTTTGCCGAGAGGCAATACGGGGGAAAAAAATATATAATAATTCCACATTCCAATAATGTATTTTAAGTACAGTTTCCACTTGTTAGTTTATGACATTTTCAAAAAGCAAATGATATTGGATTGAGAGGAATCAGAATATGCCTGAAGAGAAAGCCCTCTAGATAAAGGACAAATAGTGTTTGCAGTGTAATGTCAAGAGGCAGATTAAAATACACATTATGTCCTGTTTCTGTTTGGGGCAAAACAAGACAGGAATGGCAAACAACATTGTGTATGCTTCTTACAATATGAATAAATAAACAAAATTGTGTACGCCTCTTACAATATGGATAAATAAACCTTTTCTGCTATTAAAGACCGAACAGGAAATTCACCTGTGTTGTAAGTTGAGAGTTTCAAAACACTAGCGGCAATAAGTTTGTTGTGCCCCTGCCAGAAAGAGCACGGACACAAAGTTATTTATTCACCAGTAATGTTTATCAAAGCGCTTTACAGGTGTTAATGATTACAGTGTAATAGAAACATTGAGCTCTTATGACACTGCAGGTGTAGCCTACATATGTTATTGTGTAGGCAGATATATATGACCGATGTGTGAGGTCACAGATGTTTGACTGGCGGTTCCAGCTATGCTGTGCCTGACAGAGAGCCAGTACAAGTTCCCAACATCTCTCTGTAAACCAACATGGGCTCCCAACATTTCTGCTCTCTAATCCAACACGGGCTCCCAAAATCTCTCCTCTGTAAGCCAACATGGGCTCCCAATGTCTCCTCTGTAAGCCAACATGGGCTCCCAATGTTTCTGTAAGCCAACACGGGCTCATCTCTGTAAGCCAACAGAGGCTCCCAACATCTCTGTAAACCAACGTGGGCTCCCATCATCTCTGTAAACCAACATGGGCTTCCTCCATCTCTCCTCTGTAAGTACGCAATGTCATCTCTGTTTGCACATCTCTGTTTACACTCTGTTTAACACTGTGTGTACAATATGTTAGGCTATATGATATCTATTTTCTTTAATACGCCATGTAAATATGCCATGTGTCATCTCATCCGTGTGCAAATATGTCATAAAAAGCTGTTTGCGGTGAGCTTATTATAGACTGCTTGCTGTACTGCTGCAGGTGTGTAATGTGCGCCATCTCATGCAGAGCTTTTTGAACAGGTGAACTGTAGCCTGCGTGGATGCCATAATCACATTGATAAAACAGGCAGAATGTTGCCTGTAGCATATCCATATTCAGACACTCTGCTCCGTTTCTTTGAGGGACTATTATAAACCGAATCAATATGTTTACTTAGCAGACGTACTACATTAATATAGGAACCCTGTAGGAGACTCAGTGACTTCTTGTGTCTGTATAGTGAGTGGTCTGTGTCTGAGTGGTCTGTGTCTGAGTGGTGTGTGTGTGTGTGTGTGTGAGGCACTGAACACAATGAACATTTTTCGAAGCTTGGTAAATAATGAACATTGACTGAGTATTACCACAAGGGGGAACACTTTCACCAATGATGATGGGCACGTTTGCTGGTCGGCATTCTGAAAAGTGCTTGTTCCAACTCCAAATCATCTTATCACTTGTGCACATAAAAGTAATATCTCCCAATCAAACAACAAATGCTTTAGTACATCCATGCAACCTTGATTGTGTGCGAATTGCTGTCTGTTTTACTTTGTTTTTTTTACATTTTCAATTGATGTCATGTTGGTCAAAATGCATACTGGTCCCATGCAGAATAGACCATATTCTGACCATATTTCATCCCTTGAGTCATACAGTTTGTGTTGACTAGTTGTAATAAGGAGTGTGTTCTTATGTTTTAGGCTAGGCTACTCTGTAAAATTGTCATTTTTCCTTTGCAGAAGCTTTAAGGCCTTGCCGTATGAACTGTAACCTAAGCCTAGTAGGCCTATGGTAAAAACTTTGAAGCATATTCAGTCTCTTGCGATCAATCCCCCCACACAGTAATGTGTCATTTTGTTGTTTAGAAATAGCTAGGCTACCTTACATAGCCCTCTCTAACCACGCCTTCCTCCCTCGCTTAGGCTACGCATCGCTTCTGAGGAAATGAAACTAATGTTTGCGGAGGTGGAGTCTTCCGCTGGTATAAAAACAACTCTTCATTATTGTCAGGTCCTTTCTATCCTGCAGATTCGTCTGCCCGAAGGATCTTGGGTGAGTAGGCTAGCTTTTGTTTTTTAACTTTAGTTTCTTTACAATTAGGCTAAATGTAAAAACAACTTCAACATGCAACCTCCAACGCCTGAACTGCGTTATTTCCTATGTAATGAGTTGCATTATGCAGAAGCCTGATTTTTCGATTGGAAAATTTCTGAACTTCCGTGTATTTCTCAAACAGGGCGCGGTGGAGATGTTCTTCGCGTTGAAGACGCCACAAAGCCTCAAGCTGTCTGCTTGCTCTCTTTATGTGAGTGTACCAACGTCTCTTATATCCTCCTGCTAATATAACCTAGGTTTCCAGTTTGTGCGCAGCATAGCATAACAGCTTATGTATTCTATAATAACAACCTAAATTTGCTGATTCGTATATTTAAGCATAACTGGTGATCAGTTCATCAGCTCATAATGCTGCCAATTTGTTTCTACTAGGGGCTCCATACCCTTTTATGGAAGTGTCCACTGCTACCAACATTTGTGGATGTATTAGCCTACAGACTATGTTGTTGCCTGTTCTTAAAGTGGGAGCGTGCCTACTGCCTATGTTCCCACAGCCCTATGGTCCCACACATGTTCCCAGACCCTAACCCTAACCTAGAAATGTGGGAACATAGGGCTGTGGGAACATAGGACTGACCCCCTCAAAGTTATTGTGTTAGCTGGACTATGCCACACACACACACATACACACACACTGCTGTCAGTTGGCTGACGGTCGCTTCTGTTTCTCAGGATGTCGAGTAGTGGAGTAGTGGCGTAAAACCCCTACTGCCAAGGGTAGGGCACTGGGACCCTGTGCCCTCAGCCCCGGTGATGTCGGCGCGGGATCCTGATTCGTCGAGGTTCCGTGCGGGCCCCTGGTCTGGAGGTTCGGGTCTCTAGTGAGCAGCGCCAGGCCGTCGATTCTTCGACCGCCAACGATGCATCAGACACAAGAAGCAACCAAAAACAAACAAAAGCCACCAAACAAAAACCTCTCTTTTCCCCCATTTCCCTGGTGGCTTCTGGTTGTCTGTTGCTTGGTTGGTGGGTCGAGGGATGGACCTACTGGTAAAACGTTCAACCCGGATTTTATTTCAAGTGCTGTACGCTTGTTTTCCTTATCAGAAAATCAATAAAAATGGCAAAAGCTGGAACTGAAACCTTTCTGTGTGAGGTCTGTAAACTCTTTTCAAATCAAAGCGTCAGCTACTCTGGCAGAATAACTAGTAAATTTATTTGCCTTTAGGCCTATTTACATTTATTTACATTATCATACACAATGGCCATTTAGTATGCTTTGTATTTTATACTTATGCCACTAGATCAACCAATGACGACAATAGGAAATATATAAACAGCACTACAACGCCAACATTATATTAATTAAAAAACAAAAACAATCCAAAATATATAGAGTATGTACAATAAAAATGAAATAGACTTGAACCCACTAGTTCTGTATCTCTGACAAAGTACTGCCTGAGTTCAAAAATGGAAGTCAAGTAAACTGATTCTGATGGTAAGTAGTTTGCAAGCAAATGTCTGCTCTGTCCAGAATCTTTTGTCTTGTGTGTCAGTGTCTTGGAGGGCTTTGGGTTGCACTCTGTGCATATACAAATAATACATAGACACAGATGACCTGAATGAATGTGTCATCACTACTCAATGAAATAGCAAAACAGTGTACAAAAGAGCTAGGCTATGAGATTAAACAAGATTCCAAATAAAAGCATTTTTCTCCTTGACTTTACACAATACAGAGTGATGAAAAGGTCAGCACAGAACAATCTGTGTGTTCCGTGAGGCTTCTAGAACAGTCTGAGAGTTCCGTGAGGCTTATAGAACAGCCTTTGAATTTCTAGACCATTCTGGCTGTTTCCTGGATTCTCTTACTGAGAAATGAAACTAAGGTAGGTAGGGCTGGACACACAGCACCACACAACACAGACTCACACAGACTGTACGAGATAGCCTACAACACAATACAGACTCACACAGACCACACAAGATATAGGCTAACCACTCACTCAGACCAAAGAGATGGGCAGTGTGGAAGCATTAGGTGGAATTGCTTCTGCTTGGATATGAAAATAAAATTCAATAGTTTAGTATAAACATAACAATAAACACCTGCCCCAGTGGCCCTTCCTCTAGGATACAAATTTGCAGTGTGTGTGTGTGTGTGTGTGTGTATGTGCTCCTGTGGCTTTGAGTGTAGTGTGTGTGTGGGGCTCTTCAGCACCAGTCTGCCACTTATGCACCATGTGACTGGGTCTCAGGCTTTACTGAGCAGGACAGATTGAACAGGACACTCCCCAGAGCCACCAGAACGTTCTAGAACAGGGCCCAACATTCCACCTGTGGAGCTTCCTGCCCAGGAGGGTGGGGTTTACCGAGACACACACACACACAGACACAGACTGTTCAGACCACTCCAACAGACGACATATGTTTTGCCCTTTGATTTGTTTCACCTGTGAGATGTTAAGACAACATGATACACTTATCTTTGTGAATAATTTACACACATTTACACACACACACACACACACACACACACACACACACAGTAGCTTTGCTGTGGTCTTCTACTGTTGGTGCCAGTAAGCTGAGTCTCTGCTGCAGCTGCAGGGTTTATAAGGGCGAGATGCTGCTGATCGCTCCTCTTTTCTTGAACGCCTCCACTGAATGCACAAGTAGGTGGGCTGCATTTGAACTCAGGAATCTCCCCTCTCATCAATTCACTCTGGGAAGATTGATATTGTTATTATGACCGCCGCGCAGCGAAGCGGGATATCGGTTTAGTCAGATTTTTTTCTTTTTTTTTTTTCTTTTTCTTTTTCGCATGTCCAAATTTCCGTCAAGGATTCCTGGGACACTGTGAAAGTGTAGGATCATTATGACACCCTCTGAATGCATGCCAAGTTTTGTGAACTTTCGTTCATGGGGGGCCTTACAATAAAATAATTTATGTGTACATTTAGTGACCGTACACCAACAAGGATTCCCGGGACACTGAAAGACCGGGGTACACAAAACTTGGTGGGCATGTAACCCCACATGGATAGCATGGAACCATTGTTTTTCGTTTTGATCTGTAGCCCCCCCCGCTGTACTGTGAATATCTTGAGAACCGTAGGGCCTAGGATGACCATTTTTTTCCGTATGTTTGCCTCCAGGGGTCATGTTAACCCATTCCATATGCACACATGTGCATAAACAGATACACACGCACACACATACATTCACAGTAATCATATGTATGACACATACTCACACAGTAGACATATGTACGCATGCATGCACATGCACACACACAGGCACATACACAGGCAAACACACAAGCACATGCACGAACACACACACCCACCCACCCACCCACACACACATAAACATAAACATGTACACGCACACATGCACACAATTCAAGAATTTCTTCAGAATTATGAACAGGCAAGATGGGGGTGGGGTTGTATAAAATGAATTTTACATGTGAAATCTATGAACTAATCATGTTTTGGTACTTGTTGTCTAGCAGATACCAGTGAGAATTGCACCTTGATGTTAGATTTGAGAATGGGACATTATCACTTATGCACCATGTGACTGGGTCTCAGGCATCGGAACCGCGGGCTTTACTGAGGAGGACAGAACAGGAAACTCCCCAGAGCCACCAGAACGTTCTAGAACAGGGCCCAACATTCCACCTGTGGAGCTAACTGCCCAGGAGGGTGGGGTTTACTGAGAAAAGAAACCTTAAACAGGTCGAGTCTGGAAACACCAGGCCGCAGGCCAAAACAACAAAACCACAATCCAGACATGGACTTCCTTATTGTTGACGTTGGAATGTTCCAAGTGGCATGAAATACACCACTATAGAGATATCACATTGTGCGATATCACTGTATGCCGAGGCCCCATCTGATATGATGACACCTTGTTATGGGTGAGTGTAAAGACTTGGTGCCATGGTAATGTGGAGATTGTTTATGACAAGCTTGGTGCCATGGTAACGTGGAGATTGTTTATGGTAAGCGGTCACCTGGCATCACATTGTGCTTCCTCGTGCCTGTGGAAGATAATAACTTTCATCATTCCAGTGGCATCATCCCACATAACAGATTTTCCAGTTGAAGAAGTGTTTGTTTCCCACAATCACAAATTCTGTTAATGGCTCCACACACACACACACACAGACACACATATACATATACAAACAAACACTCAAAGTCTTTATTTGAATCCACCAATTAGATGTCTTATAAAAAGTTAAAGGTTTCAAATATTTTAAGGGATGATACAGCTTTGACAATCATGGGTACAGAAAACACTGCCTATGCCTATTTACACACACACACACACACACACACACACACACACACACACAGAGTAGCTTTATAGTGCTCTTTTTCTAACTGTTGGTGCCAGTAAGCTGACTTCATGCCACACCTTATCAGCAGAGAGGACAGACAGGAGGAGGAGTTTCTGCTGCAGATTCAGGGTTTATAAAGGCGGAGATGCTGCTGATCGCTCCTCTCTGCGGACGACTCCACTGAAAGAGATAGGTGGGCTGCATGCGTCTCCTCTCCTCTCCTCACCTCTCCTCTCTCCTGAGGAGGACTCCAGGTTGGTGGGCTACATGGGTCTCCTCTCTGATCTCTCTCTCTCCTCATCTATCACTCATATTAGTGTGAGGGTTAAGGTTGGGGTTAGAGTTCACTCATATTAATGTGAGGGTTAGGGTTGGGGTTAGGGTCCACTCATATTAATGTGAGGGTTAGGGGAGGGTTAGGGTTGGGGTTAGGGTCCACTCATATTAATGTGAGGGTTAGGGTTGGGGTTAGAGTTCACTCATATTAATGTGAGGGGAGAAATATATTGATGCCTCGCCACACGCCACTGTATTGATTATTTCCATGATCCACTTTGTTGAGACGTTATCATGAATGTCATTCCAATAATCTAATAGGTATGGCAAACACCAGGTATTCAACCTAAATCAACACTATCTTTCAAAATATTGTATTTGTAAAACAACTGAACTGTTGTGTGGTAGTTTAAAGTTCTGACCTAAATTCCAGACAAAGTTGATATAAGAACTCAACAATCTTGATTTCCCTACTGTGCAATGTGTTGTTAGCTGGCATAGTGTATGGCTCTGTTTGAGCCCCTTTGGTCATTTCCTATTTGTGGAGCAAGGACTTTGTACTGACACCGGACAGTAATATAAATGTTGCTGTATATATAGTATAGGTTAGAGTCTTTATAACGATATTCTTTTTCACACACATCATTACATTCCAAACAAAGACAGCAGCATCTGATGTTAATGTACATGCGGGATATACACAGCCTCGTACATATAGCATATCACATATAACATATAACATAACATGCACCATACACCCCCCCACTAGTTTCCCTCCCTCCTCAACACAATGCAAGCAAAAGGTGGACAGTGCAGACAACATAAAACACAAAATAATAGGGGGTATGGATGATTGTCACAGGAGTTTGTTTAGTGCAGTGATAGCTGAGGGTACAAAAATGTTTTTAAAGTGCACTTTTTTCCAGCTCAGGGCTCAGTATCTGCGGCCAGATGGAAGTAGGGTGAAGAACCGGTTCAGGGGATGGTCAGGGCTGCTTACTATGGTGCGGGCAAGGCGTGTAGTGGCAGTGTCACTTGCATCAGTGAGGCTTGGGGTGGGAAGCTGTATTATCTTGGATGCTAAGTATGAGATTTTAATAAGTTTGTTCTTACTGGTGGCATTTAGTATGGTGAAGAAACAGGGGGAGCAATAGAGTAGAAGGGGTTGGATGATGCTTTTGTAGAGTAGCAGAAGGAGATGGGGGGCAACATACAGGTACAGTGATCTTAGTTTGCGTATGGCATACAGTCTCTGTTGTGCACGTTTCTGTGTGATGGTGACATGTTCATTGTCAAGTTAAGCTTATTGTCAATGGTGAGACCAAGATATTTGAAAATGCTGACCTGTTCAACTGGTTGGCCATGGATGGTGATGTGAGTGAGTCCAGGGGGTGATTTTGATGCATTAATGACCAGCTCTTTTGTCTTGTCAATGTTGAGTTGGAGGTAGTTATCAGAGCACCACAGTGCAAAATCTGTGATGGACTGGTGGTAAGCTGTGATGGAACTGTTGTCTGTAAGTAGTCCTACTATGGCTGTGTCATCTGCATATTTGTAGTAAGTGGTGTTGGGTAGTGAACTCTGGCAGTCATTTGTGTAAAGTATGCACAGGAAGAGACTGAGTACGCAACCTTGGGGGGTTCCAGTGTTGGTGATGATGGTTGATGATGTTGTCCCTATTTCCACTGTCTGTGGCCTGCAAAAGTTGTTTATCCAGTGGATGTGCGACTGGACGGAAGTGGTTGGGCTCTGAGGGGCGTGGTTTCTTGGGTACAGGTGTGATGGTTGATGTTTTCCAGAGGGTGCATTGTATAATAAATACAAAACCTACAATAGATAGATAGATAGATAGATAGATAGATACTTTATTGGTCCCCAGGGGAAAATCAAGGTCTCAGCAGCATACAGACAACACAAACACATTCTTTAACAGCAGAAAGAGTAATTAAAGTATATAATATAAAAACACAACTAAGCAATAAGGACAGTAGAAGATAAAGTATATGCTAAATATACTAAAATACAAATTATACTAACTAAAACTTAATCTAAATCAATTCTAAAAACAGTATCCACATAGTGATGATTAATCAATCAGAGGCACTTGCAATGACTGAGGCAGGGACTGAGCCTGTGATTCTCTGTAAGGTAGGTAGTAAGGTATGGTAAGGTGCTCTAAGGTGCTCTGTGTGAATGAGTGTCATGGTGGTAGTGCAATGGTGATAGTGGTCATGGTGATAGTGCAAATGAGTAAGTCCAACAGTGCAACAATGCAGAAATAAAGTAAAGTAAAGTCTATATATCTATATATTTAACTATTTAAAGAAAATGTATAAGTGTGGCCACAGTTCGGATGTGGCATGGAGGGGGGGGTTATGCATATGTGCTAATGTGCTAATATAGCACGCAAACAGTGAGGCATAAAGACAGTGGTAAAAGTGGCTAGTGGACAGACAGTATCCGAACATGGAGGGGGTGAAGAGGCAGACAGACTATGCAGAGAAGTCTAGCTCTCCACTTCCCTTAAGTGAGGCATTGAACAGTTCAATGGCCCTGGGGACAAATGACTTTCTCAGTCTGTCAGTTGTGCAAGGCAGTGAGCGAAGTCTCCAGCTGATCAGGCTCTTCTGCTTAACAATAGTGCTGTGGAGTGGGTGACATTCATTGTCCAAGATGTTGATCAGTTTGTTCAGGGTCCTTTTGTCAGATAGTGAAGTGATGCACTCCAGTTCAGCTCCCACTACAGAGCCAGCTTTCCTTACCAGCCTGTAATTTGCGGGCGTCAGGATATCAATATGTGGGAGACTCCCAAAACTTCGTGAGACTTGGGATGTCTAGCTAGACAGCACTTTGTCGCCAGCACAGAATGTACAACGTACCTTAATGTTGTCATGTTTAGCTGACACAAACTCAAAATAATGACTGTATAGAATATACGTCATATAGAATATAGAATATAGACTGTATAGAATATATATATATATATATATATAGATAAAACGTGCATCTCTCTCCTCCCTCCATTGTTGCTTACGTTTGTGTCGCTGCGTGGTTTTACACGTGAGTTGTCCTCATGCTGAAAAGGTTGATCCCCGAGACAAGAAGAAAGCAAAGAATATATCTTTTTACCAAGGAAAATGACAAAAATAGTAACGCACAGCGATTTAGATAAGTAACTTTAATCTGATTACTGGTTTGTAAATAGTAGCGTGTTAGATTACTCGTTACCGAAAAAAGTGGTCAAAATAGACTAACGTGTTACTAAGTAACGCGTTACTGGTATCACTGCACACACCAAACACACACACACACACACACACACACACACACACAGAGAAACACAAACTACACTCCAGCAGGATTAAACTGAGTTGCACTGTTTTGTGTTTTTGTTCTTTTCTCCAGGGAAGTGCTGATGGAGGAGGCACCCTACTGCCAAGGCCCTTGAGCCTGGCCCACCCCCCCCCCACCCCAGTGCGCGAGCTTCGTGTGTGAGGACGAGGCTGGTCATCAGGAGTACGTTCGCAAGGTGATGCCTAAAAAGACAGATGCCTGCAGACAGAAATGCAGAGATGCAGTAAATGCAACACAATGGAGAAATACTAGCCTGATGAGCCAGACCCACATAGGGTCTGGGGACTCACCATTCGCAGTGCTCAGTCCAAGGGGCGGGATAACCGGTTGTCTTTCAAATTCCCTCTGCACACAATAGGATAGCGCTACAACTCATGAGTCCCATGCGTTTTCCCACTAGCAGAGCTAGTTGGCTAGTTCAAACTTTTGTTCAAACTTGTGTCACGCTGTTCGCCAACAGCAACATCCATCTTTTTTGTTTTCAAGTAGGGAATTCACGCAGAACCGTTTCAACTCTGCCATCAATCATTATGTTAAGCCCGCCTAACGAGTCTATACATGATGTGATTGGCTCTATTGAAATTAAATTTTTCCAGCTTGCAAGCCAAAGGAAAGTTGCTAGACTACCCTGCTAGGGTGCGTCTAGAGAATGCAGTACATGCAACACATAAATGGAGAATGCAATAAAGCATGATTTACATGATGAACTCATGCATTTGTTTGGAAACAACACCCATGTTAAATCTTCCTGTAAAAATTAAAAACTCCTTAAAACCTAATAAAAATAGAAAAATGTGCAACAATCTCCTTTTCTGTTGTATTCTTTCTTTAATAGATCTAAGAAACTAAATTTGCAACAACTATTCAAAATGTATAACTGTGCCACCATTGATTACTGACTTGCAGTGTGTGTATATGTGTATGTGTGTGTGAGAGAAAGAGAGTGAGAGAGTGTATGTGCCCCAAAAATATAGCATATGTACAATAAAAATGAAATAGACTTGAACCCACTAGTTCTGTATCTCTGACAAAATACTGCCTGAGTTAAAAAATGGAAGTCAAGTCAACTGTGGTGGTTTGTAAGCAAATGTCTGCTCCATAGTCCATGGTCTGCTCTGTGTGGCATCTTTTGTCTTGTTTGTCAGTGTCTTGGAGCTTTGGGTTGCACTCTGTGCATATACAAATAATACATAGACAGTTGCTACTGGCTGTTTCCTGGATTCTGTTGTGGTTTACTGAGAAATGAAACTAAGGGAGGTAGGGCTGGACACACAGCACCATACAACACAGACTCACACAGACTGTACGAGATAGCCTACAACACAATACAAACTCACAATACAGACACACACAGACCGCACAAGATATAGGCTAACCCAACACAGACTCAGACAGACCAAACTAACACTATACCCCTAGAAAAAAGTACAGCTGTACTGAGAACGGTAAACTAGTGAAGATACTAGTTATATACTTCTAGACCACTTTTTAGTTCATGATAGTATAAAGTATACCCTCAGTAAACTATAAGTTTAAGTTTTTATACTGCAAGTATACTTGTAAGTTTCCTTTACATGGACTACAACACAATACAGACTCACAGAGACTACATGAGACAGATTACAACACAACAGACTCACTCAGATCAAAGAGGGTCTAAGTGTGGAAGCATATTAGATGGAACTGCTTTTGCTTGGATATGAAAATAAAAGTCAATAGTTTAGTATAAACATAACAGTAACGCCTGCCCCAGTGGCCCTTCCTCTAGGATACAAATTTGCAGCATGGAAATTGTGCTTTTTATGTATGTGATCCTGTGGCTTTGTGTGTGTGTGTGTAGCTTTGAACCTAAACAGGTCGAGTCTGGAAACACCAGGCCACAGACCAAAACAACACACACACACACACACACACACACACACACACACACACACCAGGCCGCAGACCAAAACAACACAACACCAATCCAGACATGGACTTCCATCTTTTTTTTAAATCTTTATTTTAATCTACCAATTACTGTAAATGTCTTATAGAAAGGTTTTAAATATTTTAAGAGATGGTACAGCTTTGAAACGGCCTATCACAGCTGATGTAGCAGAACACACACACACACACACACACACAAACACACACACACACACACACACACACAGGTCTGTTCATGACTCCAACAGACCACATATGGTTTGCCCTTTGATGTTAAGACAACATGATACACTTATCCTTGTGACGAATTTACACACACACACACACGTGGTGATGGCTCTTCAGCAGCCTGCACCAGCCTGTCCTTGATGTTAGATTTGAGAATGGGACATTTGCACCTCTGTGATGACATCACTTATGCACCATGTGACTGGGTCTCAGGCCCAGGAACGGGGTTCCTGCCCAGGAGGGTGGGGTTTATTGAGAAAAGAAACCTACACAGGTCGAGTCTGGAAACACCAGGCTACAGACCAAAACAACACACACACAGTCACACACACACACACACACATACACACACACACACACACACACACACACACACACACACACACACACACACACACACACACACACACACACACACACACAAGTCTGTTCACTCTTTACCAGAGTTTAACAGACCACATGTGCTTTGCCCATTGATTTGTTTCACATGGGATGTTAAGAGAATGTGATCCACTTATCCTTGTGAATAATTTATACACACACACACACACAGAGTATAGCTTTGGTGTGGTCTTTTTCTAACTGTTGGTGCCAGTACGCTGACTTCATGCCACACCTTATCAGCAGAGGACAGACAGGAGGAGGAGTCTCTGCTGCCGCTGCAGGGTTTATAAGGGTGGAGATGCTGCTGATCATTCTCTTCTCTTGGACGCCTCCACTGAAGAATGCACAGGTAGGTGGGCTGCATGTCAACTCAGGAATCCCCTCTCTCATCTATTCACTCATGGGTGGGAAGATTCATTTTGTTATTATTAGCCTATTGAGTTCTGAGCTGGCTCGTGGCGCAAGTTGATAGACGTCTGATTACCAAGCAAACAGGTCAATTTACTGGGGCAGCCGTGGCCCACTGGTTAGCGCTCTGGACTTGTAACCGGAGGGTTGCCGGTTCGAGCCCCGACCAGTGGGCCGCGGCTGAAGTGCCCTTGAGCAAGGCACCTAATCCCTCACTGCTCCCCGAGCGCCCGCCGATGAAGCAGGGCCGGGATTAGTGTGTGCTCCACCTCACTGTGTGTGCTGTTTGTGTTTCACTAATTCACCGATTGGGTTAAATGCAGAGACCAAATTTCCCTCATGGGATCAAAAAAGTATACTTATACTTATTGCAAATAGAGACAAGTATGATCGTGTGTTGTCTTTATCTGCCCAGAGATCATGCTTTGTTGAGACTATCGTACGCCATAGCAGTCTTCTGATATGTATATGTAGTAGTATGTAGTCCAAACTCATCTATTTATAAATTAGCTTGCTACCTTGTTGGAGCTGTGAGACAACTGAACTGTTGTGTGGGTGAATTGGATATGTGACAGGTTAAAGACACAGTTCTAGAGTCTAGAAAGGTGGATCATTACGCACCATTACAATCGTTTACTCGTCCTACTTTGGTTAAAAATGCGTCAGCCAAATGTAATGTAATGTAATTCTATCAGAGCCTGTTCACTTCCTATTACTGTAACTCCCATCGTATCGAAACTGCTTGCAGTTCACATAGTTCCCCTAGGTTGCTTGCTTATTGCCACAAAAAATATTTTATCTTAGTTTTCTTAGCTACAATATGGGTTTTTCATCAACAGTGAGACAAACAAATATCCATGTCCTGATGTCCTTTCAGTATTTTTTGTACAGGGTGTGCAGGTGTTGCCCTTCACATACTAGCATTCTGCTAATGAATGCTGATTGGTCAGTGAAGCTCCGTAGGCTTCCATTCATTCTGAGCTCGCTCACGATTGTCCTCTAGGTGAACTGCAGCTAGTTTCGGTTCTGGAAACCAGAAGTGTTCTGAGGAAGTTAGTTCTCCTATTAGAAATTATCTGGTTGTATTTGATATAGCGCCTCTTGAGGTGCAAAGTGGTATTACAAGACAGTACAGCCCAAAGCTAACTTGTTAGCATGCTAACTTAACTTGGTATCTGCTAGCTAATGGATATGGACTAAGTTGGACTATTTTGGGTTTTGTTCTTTTATTCAGGTGGTTGATGGAGGAGGCATAAATCCTGCTGCCAAGGGTAGGTCCTCGAAACCTGGCAACCCTTGGAGTCTGGCTGAGGAGGATGCTTCGCCTAGCAACCCCCTGAGTCTGGCTGAGGAGGATGCTGGTGCTCGAGGAACGCAGGCAGCGCTTTACCATCCTGCGCTGACCTTGACGACGAACCAACGAGAACAACGACGCAACAGACGAAGCAACACGACAACTAAAGACACTGGAGAGCATACAACATGTTTTTAAGCACTGAACACACCAAGCTAATCATAACTTCAATGTAACTTACACTTAACTACTTATCACTGAGACTACTGAGATGTGAGGTGAACTAAGTCGCTTATTGTGTGTTAATATGTGGTCCCCATTTTCCCATTTTTGGGATGGTGGGCTCCAGTTGTCTGCGTTGCTTGGTTCGGCAGGATCGGGGCCTGCTGGTAAAACGCCAAGCCCCAAGATGATAAAAATAAATATCCAATAAAAATCGAAAAATCTTCAACAATCCCTTTGAGTCATGTGCATTCTTTTAAAGACTTGATTAAATAAAGATCAAATAAAGTTACTTCTACCATAACACAGTCCTATCATAAAATAATTGCAAAATGACCATTCATGACTGTGTTGGCATTGACGCTGGTTTGCAGTGTGTGTGACAGATAATAAATAGCCTTTGGCACAGTTCCAGTGCCATCATCCATGACAGGAGGAGGAGGAGTGTTTGTTTTCCCCCACCATCTGTCTGTTCAGGACTCTACACACACACACATAGACACACACACATGTTCATGACTCTACACCAGGGGTGCCCAATTTGTATGGTAGAATATTAGACTCAAAATTTTTGTACGTGTATCACGTTTTGAAACTGTAGAAATTATTTGTATTAACAGAGACGCTTCTTATCCCTAAGGTGGTGCAAAAGTCTGTGCACCTGCAGAAAAGATTTGTAACTGTAGGACAACTTTTTGTACATAGAATATTGATTTGTAATTGTAGAATATATTTGTAATGGTAAAATATTTTTAACTGTAGGATGATTTGTAGCTGTAAAACTGATCCGTACCCGTTGTTGCGAAGGACTGCTGTTTCAGCCACAACGCTGTTCACGTAAGCAGCCAGTTGTCGCCGCTGGGTCATGCCATAGACGGGTCATGCTCACAGCGCGTGCACCCCTTCTGATAGTGGTGTACGATACTGTAAAATTTGGTTTCGATCCGATACCAATTAAATATAGGGCCAGTATTGCCGATACCAATACTGATATTTGTAACTAAAAGCCGTTTATATACTTTTATGTAGGGGCCGAACAGTGTGTTATGATTTATGACGTGAATAAAACATCAACATGCTAAATTTGAATACATTTCATGACCACTAATGATTTTATGATTTCCACTGTTAATAATTTACAAATATTTCAGCAACGAAACATTGCAAAGCAGGCATGCAATATGTGAAAGGAATGGTGTTTGCATGACTGTAGGCTAGCCCTTGGTGAAACATGAACAATGCATTTTGAACAAATTGAGAGATATTAGAAGTGAACAGAAATTACAGTATCGATCCCATCATGCTGGTATCGATCCGATACCAATACCAATGTTGGTATCAATACTATCGATATTTGGATCGATATGCCCACCCATACCTTCTGACTCCACTTGTTCAACCTATCAGAGTGTGAGTCGGGGGATGCTTGCGCTGAGGGTGTTCAGTGGCGGGAATAGAGGAGACGGTTATAGCCTTTACAGAGTGGATTATTGCGTTGGACTGGACCTGGACACTGTATTTGTATTGTTACATTGTGTGCGTTCGAAGACCTGTAAGTATTGCTACATAGTTACATAGTTGTTATTGTAATTGTTTTATTGTATTGTTATGTATATTGTAATATTTGTGCTGAGATTGCCAGTGTTATTCCATGTAGTAAAATGCATTAGTAGAACGCAAGTATGGGCCGCGGTATTAACGTGAGTGCGTGTCATTTAATTATTGTTATAGGTTCGCGGTTACTGTATACATTGCTAGTTTGCTAGTATAATGTTCTGTATCATGCCTTTTCCCTCTGAAGGCTCTTGTGCAGCGTGTTTGACTCCTATGTAAAGAATGTGGTGCACTAGGCTGCACATAGGAGAAGATTTGCTGCTAGCCTATATCAAGTTGCTGCTAGGCTCATATGTGTGTCACTATTAGCCTTAAGCATTAATCTGTGGATGTTTATATTGATGTGAATAGTAAGTATCTCTGTATTTGTCTCTTTTCCAGAACAATATACACACTCACATATACACAAACTCAGACAATAATATTCATCACCAACTCCATTCATTCCTGCAATAAATACAACCATTGAGTGTATACTAATTATTACTGACCAGTGACTACCACTCTCCTTATTACTGACCAGTGACTGTCACTCTCCTTAACACCCGTAGAATAGATTTGTACAGTAAGTGTAGGGCATATTTGTGATATTGATAATTACTTGTACAGATCATTTTTACAGTTACAAATAATTTCTACAGTTTCAAAACGTGATACACACGTACAAAACTTTTGAGTCTAATATTCTTCCATAAATTTAGGGCCTGTTCCGTTTTTTTTTGTTGGTGGCCCTCGTTATTCCTAACGTATGTCAGCCATTGGCCATTTCTGTCCCAGCAATTTTGGATTAGCTGTAGTTCATTATCTGACCTGAGTTTTACACAGGGCAATAGGGGGCGCTGTGGAGCTCCTGTCAGCAGAGATTAACAGGCCCATGACAGGAGTGAGTAGCCGGGGTCACCATGGAGTGCTGTCTGAGGCAGTGCTGCTCTGACAAATATCAATCAATACAATTATGTTATAAAAAACCATGGCAACATCTGAAGAGCATCTGATGCCTGAGATAAGTTATCAACAATAATATCAGTCAGTTATATAACTGAGTTATTGCACCAGGATTTCAATAGCAATATAAATAGCAATCCATGCCCATAAGATATTAGCAATAAAAACCAAAACAATTGTGTGTCACAACCCTATCGTACCATAATTTAAAAGTATCATACACAACAATCCTAAAGAAACGCTAGAAGGTGAGATGACTAGAATGTGACCTCTTAGTGTGTAATTTAAGCTGATTTGTGATGTTATGGAAGTTATATAGTATGTATCTATAGTATCGTTATATAGTATGACGAATCAGGGTGTTCTGTCACTCAATGTATGAGGTGTCCAAAATGAAAGAAAACGGAACACTGGCAAAATACAGTCTCCAAGTCCAAATCACATTATCAGTGGTGAGGAGAATGTTGACATTCATTGTTACTGCAAGGTAAGTTACATAAGGTAAGTGCTGCTCTATATTTACATTTAATAATGATACATTTGATATGTCCCAGTATTAAACAATTCATATGAAACACAGATCCAATTGAATCAGGTTAACATTGGAATGGAACACCTTTATTAAAATATTTATATTCACTTGAATTTTGTTTTGGTCAAGTCATTACTGAATAATGGAAAATAATATTGTTAGCTTTTGTCTGTCCAGACCAGCAGTGGACAGTAGAGCCTACACTGCTTACTTCACCCCTAAGTAGCTAAACAGTTAGTTGTAGAAACTACTTTCCCTAGCTAAGAAAGTACTTAGCCCTCTGACCAATGTTTCATGTGTAATTCAACTTGATTTGCATTTCGATGAAAATTCTGAAATGTATATAATTTTTCCTTTTCACTAGTCTTTTGAATTATGGAGAATGTCTTACAGGCATTGGATCCAAAGCTTTGTATCATTTGTGGGAAACATTTTGAAAAGGGCAAGAAAAAAGATCCCTATGTCCAAAACCCCACAGTAGAAGGCCTCCAACGCATACTTACCCTTGCTCAGCAGAGAGAGAGAGATGGTGATGTCCATAAAACTCTGGCTCCATATACAGATGATATTTCCTCCAAAATCAAAGTTGCATATCATGTATCATGTAGAGTGAACTACTGCAGTAAGACAAAAATCAGTGAGCAGCAGCAAGTTGCAAATGTTGAGAGTGAGAGCACATCTGCACCAAGAAGGCTGAGTATCAAATACTGAGAGTTTCAAATACTGAGAGATTGTTTCATTTGTGGGAAGGCCAGCTCTAGATCAGAACCTCTGACAGCCATTTCGACTGGTACAGGGGCAATGTAAATTATAGGTCAAGTATACTTGCGTATACAAGAAATTTGGTCTCTGCATTTATCCCATCCGTGAATTAGTGAACACACAGAGCACACAGTGAACACAATTAGGTGAAGCACACACTAACCCGGAGCAGTGAGCTGCCTTATTACAGTGGCGCTCGGGGAGCAGTGAGTAGAGCTTAGATCGGGCCCGACCCGGCCCGACACATTAACTGTAATCAAGGGCGTAGGTTTGGTCTCAGCTTTGGTGGGGACACATCCCCAACTCCTGCTGTCACGATACCAACATTAGTTGGTTTGGGGGCCCCCACCATCAGTAATATTGAATATTGTGTGATCATTCACATCAGTGGCAATCATAGAATTTAATTGACCCTCCACACCACACACACATAGTGATGGTTGTCATAGGTTTCTATTTCATATTTTGGTATTCATATAAACTTTATATACTGTATATTGTTAAAGGAACCGTATGTAAGAAATGTATTTCAATTAATCATAAAATGGCCCTGATATGTCACTAGACATTAAGAAATCATGTTCATTTCAAATATTTATATCACTGACAACAGTAGTCTGGCCAGGATATTGTCATTTAAAAAGTGAAGTTGCAGCCCTCAACTGATGTTGATGTTGTGTTTTATCATGTCATGTTGTGTTTTAGCCTGATGCGCCGCCCTCTACCTATCTACTAATCACAAAGTCAGTAGTGTTTCAGCATCCAGGTTGGCAACCTCGAGTCAGGGGGGAGAGGGAGGGGATACACCACTCTACAGTAATTTGAAAGTGATTGCAGTACCAGTTTTGGCCACAATCTTACATATAGTTCCTTTAATTATGTATAGCATTTTATGATCTGCATAATCACTAATAGCTAAACATATTTGGTCATTTGAATACATCATAATGATATTTAAATTATTAGTCTACACTTGTCTTCAATATCATCACATTTGTGGTGTGCAAGTTTAATTGTGTGCCTGTCACTTTAAGGAGAACGTGAACGCAATTAGCTTTCAAACTCACGTTTTAGGCTAGTGGAAAATAGTTTCACATAGTGCAAGGATATGTGGATTCAATTCATCATGTTTGCTATGTCATTAGATAAAATAAATGTTCAAAAAACTAACAAGTCAAAGAAAATCTTTCTTGAATGAGATCATTAAAGGAGATTAAGCCTACTTAAGTGTCTCGCAATGTTCATTTTTATGAGTATGGAAATGCACCATAGTTTGTCTTTTATTTCTTTGCATTGTGCAGGCTACATTCACAAATACATTAGCCTACATGAACAGAATATAGGAAAAGGAAAATGTCTCGGATCCATTGTTTACTGCGACTGCAAGATTGGTAGCCCAATTAACAGTCAGTGATGATGACTTCTATGCTGTGCTATATGCCACTGTCTGTGCGGCACACCCCTATTCAACATGACTCCTAACCTTGGTTGAAAGATTACAGAAGCTAGGTTAACTGTAACCATATCCTGGGTAATATATTTTTTACAGTCTATGGTAATATCCTAACAGTTAATGCTATTTTCCTTAGTAAAATCCGCATTTGAAAACCTTGTCACCAGTTGCCACAGTCTGTAGTTACTTTGCCTACTTAGACTCTGCATAATGAAAACGCTTCGAATGTTCCTTTTCTGCTTTGGCGGCATAGCTGATCTACAAAGCGCAAAGAGGCAAAATGTGCATGCTGAAGGGCAAAGGGAATATTACAATGTTTTACACTGGCCTCTTTTGGGTTATGTATTGGTAGACATCCTTGATAATTTAGCATACACACTCACTCGTTCGATAACTTAGCATACACACTCGCTCGCTTTTCTGACAGTGTCACTACAAAGTAGGCCTAGGCTATGCTTTGACTCTGTTGTGTATGTCAGATAAATCCCCTTTCGGTTTCAGCCAATGACATGATAGTGCTTATTTTACTGTCGTCCTTGCCGTTGGAATAGTCCAAATAGCACAAAGGAGTTCGCTAAAATATTGGTGGGGACAATTTTGTCATCTCAAAATTTTGATTGGGACTAGTCACTAGCGTCCCACCCTAAACCTACGCCCATGGTTACAAGCCCGAACCCCTAACCAGTAGGCCACGGCTGTCCCCAGTACCAGAGACAAGGTCCTTCGGGCAGCTTCTGAAAGGCTTGATGAAGATGTACATTCAAATTCTTTCATGCCCAGATCTCTTTGCATATGATGCCAAATACCATAAAATGTGCCTTGCACACTACATCTCTAAACGAAATATAACAGCAGCCATAGAAAAGAATCAAAAAAGCAGACCAATGTCTATAACAAAGCGTTTATTAAGCTCACTGAAGACATTGATAAAACAGTATTGTCCAAAGATATAAAAGTGAGATCTCAGTTCTTTGACTGATAGCTATGACAACATACTAAGAAGAAGGTGTGTCTATAGTTCAACTTCAACACAAGAAATATAGTCAAGTCAAGTTTATTTATATAGCGCATTTCATACACAGAGGTCATTCAATGTGCTTTACATAAACAAAACCAAACAATAATAACAAATAAAAGCATAGAAGGGCAATATAGTCAAAGAATAGTTAAAAGGTAAAGATCATAATAAAAAGAAAACATAAAACACAAGGTAAAATCATTTAAAAATAAAGAATAATTAGTAAGCAAAAACAAAGGCAAAAGTAGTAAAAAAAGTAATAAAAGACAAGGTAGAATAATTATCAAGGCAAATTCAGAATTTGTAACTCGGCACAGTTAGCAGAAAGCATCTGAGAACAGTTTGGTCTTAAGTCTAGATTTAAAACTGGCTACGGGCCTTTTTGATGTCATCCGAAAGTTGGTTCCACAGCTGAGCCGCTTCACCATGTTTAGTTCTAACTGTAGGTTTTACTAGCAGGATTTTCACCTGGGACCTGAGAGGACGAGAAGGTGTGTACTGCTGAAGCATGTCTGACAAGTATTTAGGTCCTGCTCCATTTACTGATTTATAAACAAGCAATAGTGCTTTAAAGTCAATTCTGTGACTTACTGGAAGCCAGTGCAAGGAGTTGAGAATTGGAGTAATTTGGTCAGTTCTTTTAGTTTTTGTTAGAATCCTAGCTGCTGCATTTTATCACCTGAAGCTGTTTAATAGTCTTTTTAGGAAGGCCTGTGAACAGTCCATTGCAGTAATCAACCCTGCTGGAGATAAATGCATGAATGAGTTTTTCTAAGTCATGCTTTGACATCAGCCCTCTGAGTTTGGCAATATTTTTGAGGTGGTAAAAAGCTGATTTAGTTATCACTTTCATGTGGCTGTTGAAATTTAGATCACTGTCAATTAATACACCAAGATTTTTAACAGTATCCTTTGCCTTCAACCCTTTTGTGTCAAGGAGAGTGGCAACCCTAAGTCTTTCCTCCTTTTTACCAAATATAATATAATATAAACAGCTGAAGAACAAATATACACTGACAAATACATCAGCTTTTCCTTTAGTTTCCAGGATATAGATCCTGGAAACTAAAGGAAAAGCTGATACAGCATTACAAAGACAGACTTGCATCTGATCTGCACAGATAGTATGACCATATTGTGCACTGAGGGAAGCTGCTAAACTCACAGAAATAACAGTAGCCTAGACTGAGACTACGCTTCCACAGACAAGTCAGAAACTTTCCGAAATCCAAATATTACACAGGGCTGCAGACATATTGAGGAAAAGCATGGATTAGGTAGAGCATGACAGTGAGTAATATGTTAGCAGTGACTGTCTATTATGTTTCCAATGCAGCAAGTATGTACCCAACATCCTGTATGACTTTGTGAACTGGTGTGTTGATTAACATGCCCACAGAAATTACCAAATATGTGGTGATGACCCAGCTTCAAAGGTGTGTTAATCTGTGTCTGTGTGTTAATTTGTCATGATCTCATTGAACAGAGCTGTCACATCCATACACTAATCACACTGGGACTTCCCATTTTGATACATCATGAGTTTGGTAGTAAGACAGTCATCAATGAGCTCAGTGCAATGGGACACTGTGTTTCCTATACAGAAGTTAGGCACTTCTCACATCTGTTGCAGCCGACCAGATATCAAGGACAGAGAGTGGTGTCTACATCCCAACTGGCCCCACTGGAGTTGCTGAACATGGAATTTGTGATGCAGCCATCAGCAACTTTGACCAAAATGAAGACACCCTGGATGTGAAGCGTAAAAGAATGGACAAAATGTACCTGTAAAGTTTATCTCGGCCCCAGCCGTGGCGCAACTGGCTGGGGCACCTGCACTGTTTATCTCCATCCATTCATATCAATCGTGTTTAAGGTGGTGAGGGACCTCTGAACCTGAGGGAACCTGTGCTAGGCATTTATCTGCTGTGGAGACTTGGCCTCTTCGGAACACAACAGATGTCATAGCATGAGTTGTACACTTCCCATCCAGGGTGTCTTCATTTTGGTAAAAGTTGTCGATGGCTGCATCAACAATTCCATGTTCAGCAACTCAAGTGAGAACAGTTGGGATGTAGACACCACTGTCCTTGATCTATATTTCTTGTGTTGACACACCTTCTTGCTCAGCAATGGTCTTTAGTATGTTCTCATAGCTATCAGTCAAGGAGTTGAGTCCTCACTTTCATACCTTTGGACAATACTGTTTTATCAATGTCTTCAGTGAGCTTAATAAAGGCTTTGTTATAGACATTGGTCTGCTTTTTTCATTCTTTTCTATGGCTTCTGCTATATTTCATTTAGAGATGTAGTGTGCAAGGCATTTTATGGTATTTTGTATCATGCAAAAAGATCTGGGCATGAAAGAATTTGAAGATGTACATCTACAAGCCTTTCAGAAGCTGCCCGAAGGACCTTGTCTCTTGCGACTGTTCCAGTTGAAATTGCTGTCAGAGGTTCTGGTTTAGAGCTGGCCTTCCCACAAATGAAACAATCTCTCCGCATTTGAAATTATGTTGTATCAGCCCTACTCAGCCTTCTTGGTGCAGATGTGCTCTCACTCTCAACATTTGCAACTTGCTGCTGCTCACTGATTTTTGTCTTACTGCAGTAGTTCACTCTACATGATACATGATATGCAACTTTGATTTTGGAGAAAATATCATCTGTATATGGAGCCAGAGTTTTATGGACATCACCATCTCTCTCTCTGCTGAGCAAGGGTAAGTATGCGTTTGAGGCCTTCTACTGTGGGGTTTTGGACATAGGGATCTTTTTTCTTGCCCTTTTCAAAATGTTTCCCACAAGCTTTGGATCCAATGTCTGTAAGACATTCTCCATAATTCAAAGAGACTCGATAATTCAAGAGAGTAGTGAAAAGGAAAAATGTCAGAATTTTCATTGAAATGCAAATCAAGTTGAATTACACATGCAACATTAGTCAGAGGGCTAAGTACTTTCTTAGCTAGGGAAAGTAGTTTCTACAACTAACTGTTTAGCTCTGCTGGTCTGGACAGACAAAAGCTAACAAAAGCTAACAATATTATTTTCCATTATTCATGACTTGACCAAAACAAAATTCAAGTGAATGTAAATATTTTAATAAAGGTGTTCCATTTCAGTGTTAACCTGATTCAATTGGATCTGTGTTTCATATGAAATGTATCATTATTAAATGTACCGGTAAATATAGATCAGCACTTGCCTTGCAGTAACAATGAATTTATCAACATTCTTCTCACCACTGATAATGTGATTTGGACTTGAGACTGTATTTTGCTAGTGTTCTGTTTTCTTTCATTTTGGACACCTCATACATTGAGTGACAGAACACCCTAACTTGTCATATTATATTTACATATTTGGTATTGTTGGATTCAGTACAACAATACCAAACATATGTGTTTCTATGATAATCCCTGGTAAAGCACCTACAAAGTGAATTGAAAAGTAAATGAAAACATTCTGCATAGATATTCATTTTTTGCTCATGTCCGCTTATTTTAGTTGTATGTTTACATGTCTCTATTCATTCCATACATCAAGAAATTCAAATCCAGTCTTTTCTAGTAGGTAAAGCAACTTCCTGACTATAAACAAGCCAAGTTTCAAAGCTCTCAGAGCTTGTGTGATTGATCTGCACTAGTTTATATGCCTTAACTCCCATACGGACATGCTATATTTTAGTCCTTTTTTGGTTTTGGGGTGTATAACAATATCTGTTAATTTAACAATCTTAGCAGTAAAATATTTTTAGCTAAGAATCCATTTCATATATGGGAGACCTTAGAGATAAGGAAAAACATTGTTGCGTTTAGTTCTACCTCCGGAAGGGGTATCTCAAAAATCATCCATCACAGCTGTTTTTTTTAGCTGGCATAGTGTATGGCTCTGTTTGAGCCCCTTTGGTCATGTCCTATTTGTGGAGCGAGGACTTTGTACTGACACTGGACAGTAATACAAATGTTGCTGTATATATACAGCATAATATAATGTATAACTAGATGTACCGCAGAGCGGTACACAATATGACTGCCGCCCAGTCCAGCACATTTTTTCCACAAAAACAGATAGATAGATAGATAGATAGATAGATAGATACTTTATTGATCCCCAGGGGAAATTCAAGTATATATAAAAAAAATAAGTCACGCTTGTCAAATTGTGTTCATTTCCTACTTTGTTCCTTTTTTGTGTGTTTGTAATTGGGTGTGTGCAGAGTGTGTGGTTGTTTTTGTGTACATGTGTTTTGTCTGTGTGTTTTTTTTGTGTGTGTGTCTGCTTGTGTTTGTGTATGTAGGTGTGTTTGTATGGGTGCATGTGTGTGTGTATGTGTGTTTATGTGTTTGTGTGCGTGTTTGTGCGTGTCGTGTGTGCATGTATGTGTGTGCATGTGTAGTGTGTGTGTGTCTCCAAACAGGTCTCTGACTTCCTTTCACAGAACAACCTTCTGGATCCAAATCAGTCTGGGTTCAAAAGCGGCCACTCTACCGAAACGGCTCTGCTGTCTGTAACAGAAGCCTTAAAAGAAGCCAGGGCGACCGCTCGGTCATCAGTACTCATTCTGCTTGACTTATCGGCTGCCTTTGACACGGTTAATCACCGTATCCTTCTCTCTATACTCGCTGACATGGGAATCTCCGGTTCTGCTCTCTCCTGGTTTGAATCCTACCTCACAGGACGCTCGTTTAACGTATCATGGCTTGGTCAGCTATCCGCACCTCACCATCTCACCACAGGGGTCCCCCAGGGCTCAGTGCTGGGCCCCCTCCTCTTTGCTATCTACACCACCTCCTTGGGACAGATTATCCGTTCGCACGGCTTCTCATACCACTGCTATGCAGACGACACACAGCTCTATCTGTCCTTTCCACCTGACGACCCCCTGGTTTCAGCACGGATCTCGGATTGCCTTTCAGACATAGCTACATGGATGAAGGCACACCACCTCCAGCTGAACCTCTCAAAGACTGAACTGCTGGTCATCCCAGCTAAACCTACCATACACCACGACATCAACATCAAATTTGACTCCCTGTCTGTTTCACCGACCAGGACTGCAAGAAATCTAGGACTTGTTCTTGACAACCAACTAAACTTCTCAGATCATGTTGCCTCAGTCGCCCGGTCATGCCGTTTTGCACTCTACAACATACGGAAAATCAGGACTTACTTGACTCAAGATGCTACCCAACTTCTGGTTCAGGCAATAGTCATCTCACGACTCGACTACTGCAATGCCCTCCTGTCAGGTCTCCCAGCCTGCGCAGTGAAACCACTTCAGATGATCCAGAACGCGGCGGCGCGCCTGGTCTACAACCAACCCAAAAGGGCACATGTTACCCCGCTGCTCATCCAGCTACACTGGCTACCTATGGCAGCCCGCATCAAATTCAAGTCTCTAACGCTTGCCTACAAAGTAGTCTCCGGTTCTGCTCCCACCTACTTGAATGCCCTCATACAGACTTACACTACCTCCAGACCGCTGCGCTCCTCTGACGAACGACGTCTAGCTCTACCACCGGTACGCTCAAGCCAATCCAAACTTTTCTCATCTGTTGTTCCTCGTTGGTGGAACACACTGCCAGTTCCTACAAGGGCAGGGACATCCTTTTCCACTTTCAAAAAACTCCTGAAGACCCAGCTCTTTAGAGAACATCTACTCTCATAGCAACACTTACAACAAGTCTTACTGATCCTAGCACTCACCAGCCGTTTTAAACTGACAAGTAACTGTTAAAAACAGCACTCACCGACGCACTTATTCTTACTGTACTCTAATGTTTTTTTTAAACTGTCCTAAAATTGTGAGAATTGTTCTAAAACTTACTGTTTACCATGTTGTTAGTCGCTTTGGTTAAAAAGCGTCAGCCAAATATGATGTAATGTAATGTAATGTAATGTATTGTAATGTGTGTTTACGTGTCTTTGTGTGTGTGTGTTTTTTATGTGTGTGTGCATGTGTGTGTGTCTTTATGTATGTGTACATAAATAAGGCAAATCAGGGAACCACTTACTCTTTGCAATAAGTGTCACGGGATCTTTAACAACCATGGTGAGTCAGGACCTCAATTTAACTTTCATGCAAAGGAAGACATCTCCTGCACTACAGTGTCCCTGTCACTGCAATAGGACATTGGGATTGATATTTGTTTGGTAGCTTTTGGCCACAAGGAATGTGCCACCTACTGGCCAGCCACCACACCACTTCCAGCAGGAACCTACTCTTCCAAGGAGGTTTCTTATCCAAGTACTAACTAAGCCTGCTTAGCTTCAGTAATTCAGCAAAGTCAGGGTATCTTCTGGTCTGGCTGCTGGCTAAAAACAAAAGGTGAAAGGCATATGATTCTAACTGTCTCACTGAATTGCATTATGCACACTCAATTCTCACTGGTATCTGCTAGACAACAAGTATGAAAACATGATTAGTTCATAGATTTCACATGTAAATACATTTTATACAACCCCACCCCCATCTTGCCTGTTCATAATTCTGAGAAATTCTTGAATTGTGTGCATGTATGCGTGTTTATGTGTGTGTGTGTGTGTGTGTGTGTGTGTGTGTGTGTGTGTGCATGTGCTTGTGGGTGTGCCTGTGTGTCTGCATGTGCATGCATACGTACATATGTCTACTGTGTGTGTATGTGTCATACATATGATTACTGTGAATGTATGTGTGTGTGTGAATATCTGTGCATATGGGATGGGTTAACATGACCCCTGGAGGCAAACATACGCAAAAAATTGGTAATCCTAGGCTCTACGGTTCTCAAGATATTCACAGATAACTCTGTTGGTGTACGGTCAAACTTGGTCAGTCGAAACTTGGCATGCATTCAGAGGGTGTCATAATGATCCTACATTTTCAATTTCGTGCAGTTTTGACCATGTCAGCCAGAGATATTGTGATTACAACTCCTAATTCTTTGCTTTTTAATTTTTAACTAGGTGGCGCTATCCATGAATTGAGTGCTAATGGGATGGGTTGACATGGCCCCTTAAGATCAACATACAAAAAAAGGTGGTCCTCCGAAACCCTACGGTTCTCGAGATGTTCACAGAAAACTGTGTCCGCCCTACCCTCCTTTCGGGGGGTCAAGTCCAGCGGGGGGGGGCTACAGATCAAAACAAAAACAATGGTTCCATGCTATCCTTGTGGGGCTACATGCCCACCAAGGTCCGTGCATCCCGGTCTTTCAGTGTCCTGGGAACCCTTGACGGAAAATTGGCCATATGAAAAAGTAAAAAAAATAAATAGAAAAAAATCTGACTAAACCTATATGACCGCTGCTTCGCAGTACAATACAATAAGTGCAATACATGTACTAAATACAAAACAAACAGTATGACAGAATTATGAAATGTATGTTGTGATAGTTGATGGCGTCCTCTCATTCTCTTGTCAGGGTGGCTGCAGCCGACTCCCTGTTATAGTGGATGGTCTATGGCAGGGGTCCGCAACCTTTTTTGCCTGGAGAGCCACTTTTACCAAATGTATTATTTTTTTAATCTCAGAAGAGCCACATAAAGACGGTTACAAGAAAAAGTTTGGATATTTAACGTACAGTTACTTTTATTCTTTCATTCAACAGAGGATTTTTAAATACATTTTCTACTAGTTTTAAAAGTAATGTGCAAGTAACTTGAAATGTAAAGTGGAATGACAAGAATAGGCCTTAGGCTTCCCATGTAGGCTAAACACCACCCCCTATTTTTCCAGTGTCCTTTGGTATGCAAAGTAACATCATATATTCGTTGACATGTCATTGGCGAAATTGAACATTAGGCATACCAGAGATTAGATTTGGTGATGGCCTTGGAGTCTGGATGGCTCATATTCAGTGAGGTGAAGTTTCATGCAAGAATTGAGGCTGTCACCATTTAAGAGCAACTCCACGCAAAAAACTCATATCCATAACGCCAACGAAATACCATGGCATTGTGTTGGCGTTATGGATGTGACAGTTTTGCGCGGAATTGCCCTTAATAAACGTGAGCGCAGGTTTCTCTTTATATTTTTCATATGTGAGAAATATTTCTCACATGCAAGTGGAACCGAACAGGGTTAACACAGCAATACTAACTCGTTGCAGTGTGCGATATATAACGGGCAGTTCATCTCGCGTTTTCAGAATCAATCTTTCGGATGGAAACTTTCCCATTTCAGCCCGCTTGTGTTCGCGCTCGCAAGCTGTGGTCGCTGACGTTTCCTTTTTGACATTTTCCTTATCTAGCCTACAGCAAGCGCACACATCAACAATAACAATTAAAGTGTTCTCGTTGACTGAAATGGAGGGAAATCGGTGATTTTGTTTGATATTGACATGGCAACGAACCGTGAATGTAACAATATTGTGCAGGTTATACGGTTATACTAAAATAAAATACATTTTAATTAAATACTCATGAATTATTTTCAAAAGCTGAGCCGCATCAGAGGGATCAAAGAGCCGCATGCGGCTCCGGAGCCGCGGGTTGCCTGCCTGTTGAAATCTTCTAAATGTGTTACAGCAGAGTGAGTAGTACAACAGGATTAATCAAATACATAATATAGACACAGAAGCACGGTCTACACTCCACACACACACACACACACACACACACACACACACACAGAAGCACAAACTATCACTAACTTAAACTAAGTTGCACTGTTTTGTGTTTTTGTTCTTTTTTTCCAGGAAGTTGTTAATGGAAGGGGCACCCTACTGCCAAGGGTAGGGGCCTTTGAACATGCCACCCCGCGAGCAAGCATGTGTGAGGACGAGGCTGGTCATCAGGGGTACGCTCTTAAGGCGATGCCTAAAATGACAGATGCCTGCAGACAGAAATGCAGAGATGCAGTAAATGCAACACAATGGAGAAATGCAGTATATGCACAGAAGATAGATAGATACTTTACTGATCCCCAAGGGGAAATTCAAGAAAGCACTTCTGTGAGAAAACTGGGGAAATGCAGAAATGCATGATATATATGACAATATCATGACACGTGATATTGTTTGAATAGTGAACTCTTGCGTTTCTTGGTTAGGCATAACATGGGGGCATGCCTGGAAACAACACCCATGTTAAATCTTCCTGTAAGAATAAAAACTTATAAAAACCAAATAAAAATAGAAAAATGTGCAACAGTCCCCTTTTCTGTTGTATTCTTTCTTAAATAGATCTAAGAAACTAAATTTGCAACAACTATTCAAAATGTATAACTGTGCCAACATTGATTACTGACTTGCAGTGTGTGCATATGTGTGTGTGTGTGTGAGAGAGAGAGAGTGTGTATTAGTGTCTGCAATCGTAGGGTACAGTATCTTGTAGTGTCCATGTTGTCATGTCTGAGTTAAAGTCTGCACAGTAGAACGGCAGTAATAGGCTGTAATTATGTAACAGGGACACTAGGATGTGTTAGAGCACCTGTTTAATAACCTCTAGGATGTGTTGGGACACCTGACACGGCACATCAACGGTTAGACCAAGAATTCTTGTCGCAAAATCAAAATTCCACTGGAGCTCCAAGTGGATTTGTACACGCAGCCTTACAACATTGTTTATGGCTCTTCGAGTCATGTAAAATGTCATTTTTTGGACATAGCTAATTTAGATACACTTATGGTGTGAGTGCTTGCGTTTCTTTAGGAATCCGCCGTCTTAGTTTGTATAGAAATGAATATTACTGTAAGTGACACATACAGGGGCGATAATAGGTGCCCGGCACAGGATGAACAAAGAACAAAGACATTTGAAATCTCCAGGTCATGAGCCTTCCAGGATAGTGACTTAAAACACAGCTAAAAAGCACCCAGGAAGGGCTAGGCATAAAAAAAAAAAAGGTTTGGTTCCTGTTGGTTGTCAGTTGAGGCCATGGGTCGGTAGGGACATTTTTTTTTTTCTTTCCCCCCCAGTGGCAGTAAGGGATAGGTAGAAAATCAGTCCCTCCAGGATTTCACGAGGTTTTTTGAGACTGTTTCGACCTAAAATGCCTGGATGGAAGTTGCGGTGTTTTTAGCAGTTTCTTGTGGAGAAATTGCGGGAGGAAGTGAAAAATTGCAAAAATAGTTGCGATTTTTTTTTTTAAATTTAGGGCAATTAAGGTTAGTAAGACCAAAATCACACTGATAATCTTGATGCTTATTAAAAAAGGATAATCAAAGGTAAACAGTAAGGATTACAGAAAATCAAAGTAGGCCTACTTTATTTGTGAAAATGCTTTGACTGAGGTAATTCACAAAGCAGTATAACCTTTCGTAGAACTGTCCAAAAAAGACAGTCACCTAAAGAGATGGCATCATGTCATATGTTTCAATACATGCATATATTTTGTAATTCATATTAAGTTCATATATTTTTAATAATTCATAGTCTGTGGCCTGCATAATTACTAATAGCCAAGTAAGTATCTAGTAATTTCATATTGATGTAAACTATTTGACTACACTTCTGTTTAATGTCATTACATTGGTGGTGTACGTCTAATTGACTGCCTGCCCCTTTAAGGACGTGAGAGTAGCCTAATTACATTTCTGAGTGGATTGGAAGGCTTGCATCTCACTGTGTTCGGCAACGAGTGTAAATCACTTTTTGCATAGTGCATTACGATATGTGGATGCAATTGGAATGTCTTCTATGTCATTAGTTAAAATAAATGTTAAAAAACAACTCGAATGAAATCATTCTTGGATCATAGAAGAGGTACTGTAAATGTCTTGCAATTTTATTAATTTCTATGATTTTGGTAGCACTACTCAAACTAAGCCCACAAGCTAGCAAACATGACATAAGCTAAAAGGACATATCCAGGTAAACGTTTGCCAATGGGTTGCATAGCCTACTAGCCTGGCGGGCCATCCTATATCATTGAAATGTATAGTCTGGAATCGAACCATTCACCTCGCTTAATCCAAGGGGCGGGCAGAGAATTGTCTTTCAAACTGCCTAGGCATGCAATAGGCCAGCGCTACGACCATATCCGTATCCAGTCGGCAAAACGGCAAATACATCCTTCTTCGAAAGTAATGACTTAAGTGCATTGTGTTGCTCAACTTTCAAAGAAAAGCACAAGTCTAACTCCTCCAAAGTTGACGCCAACGCCGATTCAAACAACCGCTCTTCGTTCGCCATAGCCACCTTCCTTGTTGTTCACAGTCGCAGGACTGTCGTTATCCTGTTAAGCCCGCCTTAAGACTCTCTAACAAAATAGAGCGCTGTGATTGGATGAAGTCCACGGCGTCAGCCAATAGAAATCCCTATGGTTTGATACTAGACGTACAGGCTGAGCAAATTAATTTGCCGCCGCTAGGGTGCGTCTAGATTGAGCCTACTCAAATGTCAGTAAACCAAGTAGGCCTTAATTAACTTACTTTCATAGCCTAGGTAGGTTAGCAACACCAGGTTGAGAGATGCAAGTAAGCTAACGTTAGCCTTCTATTTATTGTCATCAAAACTGCAGAGGAACGAACACGTTAGGGCAGTCTTTGGTGTCATATGCAGAAGGTGCAGAAGGAAGTGTGCCATCTGGCTCAATATTCTGCGCGAGGGACTGTTGTGGTAGGTAAAATTTCACGGTGAAACTACGATGATTGGTCAAATTTGCGAAAAAGTTGCGGTGTTTGGACAAAATTGCGAGTGCCTTGGTAAGTGACGAAAACAATCGTCTTTGTGAACAGCTGTGCATAGGCTACTTTGTAAAAGAGAGAATACGCTCATCCCTACATAACGCAAGGGGTAATTAATGTAATAGTTCACCTTTTATTTGTGGATTTAATTAATGTAGCCTAGACTATTTAGTGTTATTTCTTCCCCAAGCTCATAAAATAAATTTGGGTCGCACATAAATTGACAGGGTCGGTCGGAAACCGGAACCCAAGAATTTTTTTTTTTTATGCCCTAAGGAAAGATTAGCGGAGTGTTCTGAAGTGGCCTTCTATGAGCCCTGATCTGAATGTCTACATTTCAACAACTGAGTTAAACCGCCATAGGTGTCTCTGCATGTACTGAGTTACCGGTAAACAGGCATAGGGTATCTCTCCGTAAGGATTCTTACCATCATCATGACAGCTGCCTACCTTAATGTTGCACCGATTTTTTGTCCCCCCCATTTTCACCGGAACAGGTAATTTAACCATCCAAATGATCCAACGGGTTTATTACGTTGAAATAGTTGCCAAGTTCCCCCTTAAACATAGCCTGGAAAATCCAGACCCTGGTAATCTAGAAAGATTTAG
Organism: Alosa sapidissima; assembly: GCF_018492685.1. Lineage (NCBI taxonomy): Eukaryota > Metazoa > Chordata > Actinopteri > Clupeiformes > Clupeidae > Alosa > Alosa sapidissima. The sequence continues at coordinate 23,578,816 of NC_055967.1, forward strand.
GGTCTGGCCATGAACAATGTAATGGCCCAATTTGAGGGGCGGCAAGCATGCATTTGAAAATCTCATTGCACGCAATTGGGTAACACTACGACCAACGTTTACTGACCTCCAACGTTGCAGCGCTGCCGTCATCAGTTTAGCTCACCCGCTTATATCAGATACGCCGATTTGATTGGTTCCATGGGATGCAAGGGGTAAAAGTAATGTGCATCATTGCTCATTGCACGAGTGTCTTGCTGAGACAGTTCCATTGTGCTTTCGCGAGAACTGTGGATTTCCAGGGTACTTTAAACACAACCTACTGTAAAACTTCCATTGAACACACCGACTCACGGGGGCCACCGTCACCGGCAAAGAGGAGGGGAACTTCTGTGTTGGTCACTCTTCTCCAAAAACTCCACACTTGCAGATGTTTGCATGTGCACTTCTAGAGGAAGTGTGTAGTGATTAAATGTGTCTGTGTGTGTCATGGCCAGTGGGGGAGAAGCGTGGGTTGTGATGAAATATAAGTATCAGTCTGTCCCTGCTGGTTTTTAAGTCAGTACATACATCTTGCTAACAAACTCTGGCCTGAGGTTCAGACAGCTAGCCATGGTAAGAAAAACTTTCAATTTTATTTTTCCTAATAGGAGAATTCCATAGCTTCAATATTCCAGTTCCATAGCCCACAGAGTTATGATGTCATTATGTCCCTCCTTCTATCGGTTTATTCCTTAACTGCAGTTTATGGGTGTGTGACACAAACAATGTGTACCTGTGGATGATAATGTTTTATGGTTGTGTGTGTGTGTGTGTGTGTGTGTGTGTGTGTGTGTGGTGTGTTTCCAGGTGAGAGCACATACGAATGTCCTTGGATGGTGAAAAGTCTGCTCCCAGGGGTGGACCACTACTCCTCATGGCAACTGCCGTGAATTGTGGTGAACGAAGACTGGACCAATGAATCTCCCTGACCTCTCCTATGGCCTATCAGAAAGCAGAGCAGTGGCCAGCATCTGAGACAAGCATCTGAGCGTTATAGCAACATCCTTGGCTTTTCTGGACATTTCACGCTATTGGATTCTACCAGCACACTTTGCTCAAGTTGCAACTTGCATCCTGATTATTTAGTTACTCACCACAAACGGAACAATCATGAGGCTCTTTGCATGTCTGAGTTTTAGAGCATGTGTGACTTCAAGATGAAATTAAAATGAGATTCCATTTAAGATCCCAAAATTGACAGCGTAACAATATGGCAACCATTCTGGATCCGTACTCAGTACAGGCAGTTTGTGTTTGTACAGACCATACCCATGAGGATGGTATTTCCTTGAATTTCCCCTGGGGATCAATAAAGTATCTATCTATCTATCTATCTATCTATTGCACGTTATGGAACGCTGTAGAGCCGCCGTTTCAGTGCCAGTTTGATGTTTGGTCATCTGCATCTCTCCACAGGGCTTAGTGTGGTATGTCAGGACGTTGACCAGTTTACTTGGTTATGTGGTCACGGAGTCACAAACTTCCAGCAGGCCAACGACTCTGCCCCCTCTTGAACCATCACGTGTGTGTGTGTGTGTGTGTGTGTGTGTGTGTGTGTGTGTGTGTATGTGTGTCAGGAGTCCTGTCTCAAGCCACTGTTCAGGTGTGTGTGTGTCTGTGGGGGGAAGTAGATGTTTGGAGTCCAGTTGGTGTTCTGTGAGGCCACAGGGAAACACTCCAATGATTATTCAATAAAACACTTTCCATCCATGAAGCCGTGTGTGGGGTGTGGATTTGTGCAGTCAGTCAGACACTGTGTGTGTGTGTGTGTGTGTGTGTGTGTGTGTGTGTGTGTATGTGTGTCAGGAGTCCTGTCTCAAGCCACTGTTCAGGTGTGTGTGTGTCTGTGGGGGGAAGTAGATGTTTGGAGTCCAGTTGGTGTTCTGTGAGGCCACAGGGAAACGCTCCAATGATTATTCAATAAAACACTGTCCATCCATGAAGCCGTGTGTGGGGTGTGGATTTGTGCAGTCAGTCAGACACTGTGTGTGTGTGTGTGTGTGTGTGTGTGTGTGTGTGTGTGTGTGTGTGGATTTGTGCTGTCAGTCAGACACTGTGTGTGTGTGTGTGTGTGTGTGGATTTGTGCTGTCAGTCAGACACTGCGTGTGTGTGTGGTACCCACCCAATATTTATGTCATCAGTGGAAGCCACACAAAAGCACAAACTGAAACACAAAAAACAAAAGATGTCACATCCTGCCCCCTATCGATGGATAAAGTCTCTTACACCAACCCACTCTCTCCACCACATGATTATTTGAATTTCTTGAATTTCCCCTTGGGGATCAATAAAGTATCTATCTATCTATCTATCTATCTACTCACAAAAACACCCACAATACACTCCCTCTCTCATACCAACCCATTCACTTGACCACATGGTTACTTGCTCACCCACACAGTTTTCCTGTTTTTTACAACTTTGTAACAACTGACTGTGATGTATGTGTCCTCCAAAGCTGATGACACACAAGGCATCTGTCTGAGCAATGTTGCTGGGCAATGTTGCTGGGCAATGTATTGTAGTTCTGGCACGTTCCCTTTGAGACTTTTTTTTTTTTGTTTTTTTTTTCAGAACACCAATCAGAACACAAGGAACCAGTTATGTGGTGGCCCTGCTCTAAAGGTTGCCCCATGTATCACCAAAAGCAATATCAAGCATTCTGGGCATGCACTGACATTGTCAGAGACTTCGTTCTCCGTATTATTTGTCCGTGTGAATTTGAAGTCGTTATTTTAAGGTAATACAGTTTTTCTCAGTCGCTTTGGTGCTTTTCTCAGATCAGAATGAAAATTCTCATAACTATTAGTTCAACCTCCACAACATTTAGTTATTTGTGCACATTATAGTAGCAATTTCTCCTTCCGCTGAACAAATTGCAAATGCTTTTGGACATGTTTCAGTTGCTTTGTCATGTCAGTCAAAATGAACTATACTTATGGATGCTGAATAGTCATTCCCAATAAAACTGATAGTCTTCATTTCATTGCTTGAGTCATTACATACAAAATTGGTGAACTATCAAATTCTGTCACAATGCTGTAGAATTGCAAAGAACACAGTAAAAATGTGAAATGTACGTATTCAGTGTCTTGTACTCACTCTCCTAACTACAGCAATTTCTAACTTTACTGTAGTTTTCAAATGGCTGTACAAGTAGTGTATAGTGCTGTCTTGAGCATGTTCAGGTAGTGTCACCGAGTTCTGACCTTTTTTCTGACCTCAATGGGAAAACACTGAGAGCATAAACTGCCATAATGAAAACATGACAAAGCCATTTGACTATGGCTGTTCATAAACGATGGTGTCAAGACTTTTCATTTTGATGACACTGGCAGTTTCATTGACATAAATACTTGCTTTTGAGGAATGGACTATCCATTTTGAGCAAGTGATGTGCTTTTGCAGGTTATCCACTAGGTTTTGCAGTTTGCACTAATTGTTTTGAGATATGCACTAACTGCTGTGCAAATGTTAATAGTGATGTGAGAAAAGCACCAAAGCGACTGAGAAAAACTGTAATTGGGTTGCTTTAAGCCCAAATTCTCAATAGGTTTGGTGGTGTTACGTCCCTTCTACCTATGGGTGGCGTAGTTTCAATCATGTCACAAGTTCAGTGACTTTTTGAGTACATCGCTGATACAGCATTTAGGCTATCAGCATAGTGTTGCTCTCAAACACTGTCCACTTAATCAACAGAGTCCGTATAGATGAAGAAATAGAATAAATATGATAAGATATGGAAGGTTTGCAAAGTGATTTCATGCTCCTTTTAAAGAGTTTTAAAGAGCAAACTCAAACACAAACACACACACACACATGGTGCAAGCACACACACACCGTGCACACACACACACATACACACTCACACATACAGACACACACTTACTACTGTAGCATCACTTTCACCATGAACAGATCTGGGAGAGAATGAAGTGTGGTTAGTACTGTAGATGTCTATGCAAAAGGCAGCAGTGGTTTAGGGTTGATGAGGTCAGCACAACGCACACGCACACACACACACACACACGTTCCAACTTATTTATCACTTACTGTCATTGAACTGCAGCCATGCAGATAATATCCTACTGGTAGAAATGTTTCTCTGTGAAAGAATTTTGTGGATCACTTCTGAGGGAATTTCCCTGTGAAAAAATATTGTGGATCATTTTTATTACTTTTATTACTGCTGTTGCTTTCACGTTCCCACTGCCACGTAACCATTTCTTTAACCACTCTCTCTTGAGTTTCACTTTACTTTCTGCCAAAGTGTGTGGGGGTGTTGTAAATAACCAGATATGGAAGATGTGCAAAGTGATTTCATGCTCCTTTTAAAGAGTTTTAAAGAGGAAACTCACACACACACACATGGTACACACACACACACACACACACACATGCACACTCACACATACAGACACACACTTACTAGCATCACCTGAAGAGATCTGGGAGAGAATGAAGTGTGGTTAGTGTAGAGATCCATGCAAAAGGCAGCAGGGGTTTAGGGTTGAGGAGGTCAGCACAACCACACACACACACACACACACACACACACACACACACACACACACACACACACACACACACAGCTTCCACTCACACTCATATTTATTACTGAGCGTCATTAAACTGCAGCCATGCAGATAATATTTGCGGAATTTCCCTGTTCACTTTTATTACTGCTGTTGCTTTCACGTTCCCACTGCCACATAGCCGTTTCTTCACCACTCTATCTTGAGTTTCACATTACTTTCTGCCATAGTGTGTGTGTGTGTGTGTGTGTGTTTGTGTGTGTGTGTGTATGTGTGTGTATAAGTAGGAGGAGTTAAGGGGTGTGTGTGTGTGTGTGTATGTCAAGTAAGCCTCTCCGTTCTCTCTGCTTCAGTCCTCCCTTGCTGTTCTGCCAGTCAGTCATCATGGTAAGAAGTGCATTCATTCACTACTGAACCTGTTGTATTGAGTTTAGTTTAGCGCTAGAATACTCATGTTCAATAGCATAGTAGTGTTGGCAGAAGGTCTCACTTTGAGACTTATGCATAGAAGTTTGCATACGGCAATCTGACTGTCTGGGGTTCTTTTCATGGGTCATAATCTTTTTTTGTCTGATGTGCCATATTTGCATATTTTTATGCAATACCGAACGCTCAGAATAAGCTGAAGATGTGACCAATTCTGAAGTAGCAGTCTATATTCTTAATGAGTCTTTCTGAAGTACTGTAGTCTGTATTCTCAATGAGTGTTGTGTGGTCTGTCTCCTGTATGTTTTTTTTCTGTTTTCTGTTTTATTGTGAGTTTAGACTTCAATGTGTTGAATGCAATATGTAGTATTATATTTAAAATAACAAAGACCTGTACACAGTCTTTCTTAAGTCCCAGGTGCTGGTAATGTGCGACTAGAGTCAAAAAGTCAAGCCATCAAAAAATGTAAAAAATCACCGCTCACTGGTGTATCTTGTTGGCGTGAACAAAGCGTTATGCTGTTGCTTAATCAGTTTCACTCTTCCTGACGAAGCAACAGCGGAATGCGTTGTTTACGCCAATAAAATCAAAAAAAATTTTTTATTTTTTTTTACGTAATATTACATGTGTTATTGTGAGTGTTTTTGGACGTTATAGTGTTAAATGTAATATGTAATCTTATCTGTAGCCTTGCTGAGTACTTTTATGTAGTCCTGTCATGTATCATTTTTAGTTCACTCCTAGTCTGACCAGTGTAGCCTACAACTGGTCTTTAATAGAGCTCTATCTGATCTTTAACAGAGCTCTATATATGACTCTGGTCTTTAATAGAGCTCTATCTAGGGCATGTTTCCCAAAACCATAGTTGCTAACCTGATAACCTGTAACCTGTTAACCTGTTAGCAACTTGGTTGGCAATGGGAAATTGCATTGTAACCAACAAAGTTGTTAACTTAGTTAGTAACTATAGTTTTGGGAAACACGCCCCTGGTCTTTAAAGGATATGGCACCACCTAGTGGCATAATGTGTGTAATCCATCCCTTATTAAAAAAAAGAATTGCAGTTATGGGTGATTAAGTACAGTTAAGCTCAGTGCTTCTGTTGACGTAGCTGTAAAAGTAATGGTGGCATTTTAATGCCAAATCCCCTGTGTGCAGGCAACTGAGGAGGGGGAGGACAAGGACGAAGATGATGACGATGACACCAACAAGTGGTGTCTTTGATGACAGTTAGGTGGTGAATCGCTCCTAAGGGCGGACCTGGGCCCTGTTCCCTTCCTACTTCCTACATCCTCTTCCTACTTCCTCTTTCCTTTTCCTACTTCCTCCAACTTCACTTCCTCTTCCCTTCCTCATCCGCTTCCTGTTTCCTACACCCAAACTTTCTCTTTCCCTTTCCACTTTCCACTCCCTTTCTTTGGGAGCAGAGTCCAGTGGGCAGAAGAGATAGATAGACCAATAGATACCAACGACAGACAGATCTCCTTGGAGACCAGTGACAGCTCCAAGGAAATAAAGAAATAGAGGAGACAGAGGTCAGCTCCTCAACCAGAAGAAGAAGAGCTTACTCTATCTACCTGGCCTGCCTGAAAAGCTCAGTGCCTGACCCCAAAGAAGGAGGTCTCAGGCACTTTCAATGATGACTCAGTGCCCGACTCAGAAAAGGACGTCTTGGGCACTTTCAAGGATGTCTCAAGCACTCTGAAAGACGTCTCAGACACTCTGAAAGACGTCTCAGGCACTCTCAAAGACGGCTCAATGCCTGAACCAAAGAAGGAAGTCTCAGTTCCTGACCCAGAAAAGTATGTCTTAGAGCCTGACCCAGAAAAAGACGTCTCAGGCACTCTCAAGGAAGTCTCAGGCACTTTTCAAGGACATCTCAGGCACTCTCAAGGACGTCTCAGTGCCTGACCCAAAGAAGTAAGTCTCAGTGCCTGACCCAGAAAAGGTTGTCTTAGAGCCTGACCCAGAAAAAGACGTCTCAGGCATTTTCAAGGACGTCTCAGGCACTTTCAAGGACGTCTCGGGCACTCTCAAGGACGTTTCAGTGCCTGACCCAAAGAAGGAAGTCTCAGTGCCTGACCCAGAAAAGGTTGTCTTAGAGTCTGACCCAGAAAAAGACGTCTCAGGCATTTTCAAGGACGTCTCAGGCACTTTCAAGGACGTCTCGGGCACTCTCAAGGACGTTTCAGTGCCTGACCCAAAGAAGGAAGTCCTAGAAAAAGACGTCTCAGGCACTTTCAAGGACGTCTCAGGCACTCTCAAGGACTGACCCAGAAAAGGACGCCTCAGTGCCTGACCCAGAAAAGGACGTCACAGTGCCTGACCCAGAAAAGGACGTCTCAGTGCCTGACCCAGAAAATGACGTCTTAGTGCCAGACCCAGAAAAGGACGTCTCAGGCACTCTCAAGGACGTCTTAGTGCCCGACCTAGAAAAGGATGTCTCAGTGCCCGACCCAGAAAAGGACGGCACACTCAAAGACTTTTCTTCTGAGAAGTTCCAGGCGCTTCTCTCCCCCTGTGGGCCCACAGGATGACCCATGGAGAGGATTAACATGGCGGCACCCTAACGGAGCCAAAGACAGAGATGTGTACAAACACAAACATGCATGGTTTCGTAATGTTTGCAGATGTGCGTATGCAGACTAGCAGACTTGAGTAGACTGGGTCCGACGAAAAGCACAGCCTTTGTGTATTACTGAAATGTATGATGTAATAGTCACAGAATCACTGTTATGGTTTTGCGAGTTGACCACACCACAGTGAGGGACTGGAGGCGTGTCATGATCCGACCTGTCACACCCACCCACTAGCTACACTTTGTTGCGGGGGGCACCTGGACCGACTTACACACACATATATTGTATATAACACACACTCTAAACTCCATTAGCGTGAATACGGATATAGCATTTCTAAAGCTACATGACTGCCACGCATGTTTGTAAACTCGAATATAGCAGATTTGATGTATGTAAACTTGAATATACTGAAGCACACAAAGCAATACGTATCTGTAGTGCAATGTGCTCTTGCATCTATTGGACAACCTCTTTTACTTAGTTGTGTGGAGGGGAACCTGTCACGGCATTGCCAGTCAGCGAGCATTATAGCAGCTTTATATCTTCGTGCGTATTGCTGTGAGGACAGGCGGGGTGCTCCCTGTTCTGTTCATGTCTGTCCAGCTGTATGGCAGTGTTTCGATGGGCCACACAAAAATGTTCCCCATAATTATAATTAAAAAAAAATTCTGATCCCTTGTCTTTTCTCTGTGTGTGTGTGTGTGTGTGTGTGTGTGTGTGTGTGTGCGAGCGCTTACTGGAGATTTTACAAGCTGCACAGCTGATCAGAGATGACAATGTGGCTGACTGTTCAGAGACCAGAAAACCTGTTTAAGATCTGTTCTATTCACAGACCAGAAAACCTGTTTAACATCTATTCTATTCACAGACCAGAAAACCTGTTTAAGATCTGTTCTATTCACAGACCAGAAAACCTGTTTAAGATCTGTTCTATTCACAGACCAGAAAACCTGTTTAAGATCTGTTCTATTCACAGACCAGAAAACCTGTTTAACATCTATTCTATTCACAGACCAGAAAACCTGTTTAAGATCTGTTCTATTCACAGACCAGAAAACCTGTTTAAGATCTGTTCTATTCACAGACCAGAAAACCTGTTTAAGATTTGTTCTATTCACAGACCAGAAAACCTGTTTAAGATCTGTTCTGGCTCTTTTACAGATACACATCATAGCAGCTAAACAGCTCAGAAACTAAGCTGAGCTACTAAATGTCACATTTTTAGTAACGGGAGTATTTTGCCCTCCCTCGATTATACTCTGCATTGTATTTTTAGTTTTAGTTAGCTGTCCACCTAGTTTTTAGGTGGACAGGGGCAGCCCAAGTTAAAGTGTAAAAGCAAAAGAAACCTGTTGAGCAGGGATGGACAGTATTTATGATACGTGGATGTATTTAGAATACGTATTTCAAATACAAAATAATATTTTGTATTTTATTGGGTTGAAAAAAATGGCTGCGTATTTTGTATCAAAATACTAGGTGCGTTTTTTTTTTGTAGTTAAATGCTGCCAAATATTTTTGATAAAATAAAAAAATTGATAAATACTTTTAGTGATGTGATGACATAAAGGTGCAAAACAATGAACATAGCCTCTAACTGGTGCTGATTTGGTAATTTGCCCAGACTGAATATTAAGATTCAGGAAGATGATCCAGTGCAAGATTAGTAACATGTAGGTTGCTCACACAAACACACACACACAATACACTCCCTCAACCCACTCATTCAACAACATGGTTACTTGCTCAACCACACTTATAAGTTTGCCTGTTTTTGGTAGAACCTTGGAACAACTTCAACTGTGATGTATGTGTCCTCCAAAGCTGATGATACTCAAGGCACCTCTCTGAGCAATGTTCCTGAGTATTGTTGTTCTGGTACGTTCCTTTGATATTAAACAACTTAATAAAAAAACAAAACAATTTGAGAACTTTAATCATCAGTAGTCAAATTAATGTGATCATCCAATCAGAACACATGGAACCGGTTGCCCCATGTATCAACTAAAGTGATATCATGCATTCTGGGCATGCATTGATAATGCCAGACTTCATTCTCCATATTATTTTTCAGTGTGAGTTTGAAGTCGTTATTTTAAGTTAATAAAACGGCATTGGGTTGCTTTAAGCCCACATTCTCAATAGGTTCGGTGGTTAGTTGTACCACTTGACAAGTTCAGTGACTTTTTGAGTACATCGCTGATACAGCATTTAGGCTATCAGCATAGCTGATCTGTTGACTGTTTGCAGATTTATGGCCTGCCTTATAGGCAGAGAAAAGCTGGTGCTCTCAAACACCGTCCACTTAATCAACAGAGTCAGTGTACTGATGAAGGAATAGATTAAATAGCCAGATATGGAAGGTTTGCGAAGTGATATGATACCATGCTCATTTTAAATACTTTTTTGAAAATACAAAAACAGTATTTTATTTTGATACATAGTGTAGCTGCTATATTTTGGTTATTTGATCGTTTATTTATTTTAAAATACATTTTGATGTGTTTTTGCCCATCCCTGCCGTCGAGGACGAAGCACTCAAATTTAGTCAGAGCAACAGCCTCAGCTTTTCTGGACATTACACACTATTGGATGTCTCATGTCTGAGTTTTAGAGCACGTGTGACTTCAAGATGAAATTAAAATGAGATTCCGTTTAAGATCCCAAAAATGACAGCGTAACAATATGGCAGCCATTCTGGATCCGTACTCAGTATGGGCAGTTTGTGTTTGTATAGACTATACCCATGAGGATGGTATCGCACGTTATGGAATGCTGTAGAGCCGCCTGAAACACACAAAAGATGTCAAAACATGAAATTAATGGATAAATGTAACGGTAACAGATTACCGGCGGTTCTCCCCTCGAAACACACAACAATACAACGACGTAGTATAAAAATATATAGTTTATTAACAATCAAGTTTTAAAACACAGTTCAATAAATAGCCTATGTGAAGTTCACGACCCAATTGCAGTATAAGACCAGTATGAAAGAAATGAAGGGCCACAGAATAAATCAATAGCCCATGTAAGTTCACAGCCTGTTTACAGTATAGGACCAGTATGAAAGAACTGAAACTACAAAACAAATCAATAGCCTAGTATATGTAAATACCATATTCTGGCACCCTCTAGAGGAGGGAGATCTCAGGCTATAATGGGGTTAGGCTCCGTACAGAGGGAACCAACCGAAAAGGGGTGTGTGCGTTTTAGCCAGGGGCTCTCCCTGAGTATATGGGCGCTACTAGGGGTTGCCTAAAGCCTAAAGTATGGTCCCGCGTCTGCGTCCCGCGCACGCGGCACTGGTGAGCGCGTGACGAGATTTGCGTCATTTTTACAGCATGCGTTGCGTCTTTGAGTCGACCGAAATTTAAGACCGCGCGTCAAAGTGACGCGTAGACTGCGCATGTGTGAAACGGAACTGCTGTAAACACTCCCCTCCAGTAGGTGGACCACATAGAAGAACAACACTTAAACGTAGAAACAAACCTAGACAGAAGAAGACTTGTTTGGTTACCATAACGACGATGGAACAGAGCGCCTGTCCTCAGCTTGCCTGGCTTTGAGTTACGTGAGACACCACGACATGGAGTCAACTTCGACCGATGTAAAGCCACAATCCACAGATACATTCTTTAACATTATATTTAACGGTCACTTTACCATCTATGGTGTAGAACCCAAAGTATTTCAAGACACCACATTTTAGATGAGTTGGGGACGTAATTATCTGTCTGCTGGCCGTTCTGTGCGTTACCTTTGATTGTCGAAACAGGGTGGCTGCATGGGCTCATTGTGGCTACTGGCTATTATATTGGCTTGATTTGGTCATGAGCCCTGGATCATATAGCACTGAATGAGATGGTAAACAATAAAATAAAACTAATCATAGACAGTGACAGCCTTTACTCCATGCATGGAGAGCTGACATGACTTCGGATTAAATGCATCTTTTAAAAATGAGCGTATGCTGAAATCAAATCGCAAAACCCAGAGCCAATTAAAGGTATCTATCTACAACGCTCAGGCGAAACCCATGTAACACTTGCTGATCGAGATGCATTCTCGCCTGTTCCTTATATAATGCGTTATCAATAGTGATTATAATAATAAAGGGAATGTAGCCTACCTCTCCCAGGTGCAATCATTATTACCTAGCCTACTCCTGAACAATGCTGAACTCAATCTCGAAACTCGCCTGTCAACACCGGATAATGTTATCATAATAATAATTGAAGGAATAACCTAGGCTACCGCTCGCTCTAAATACACCCATTATCACAGTGAGACATACATTATGAACACAAATAGTTACTTCAAAACTTTTGACACGTCATATTTACAGGTTTTTGGTTCATACTTTTTGGTATGAGGCAGGTGTGAAGACTCAATACAAATTTAATTGAGGACATCTGTACGCACAACTCTCTTACCATGACACTGCTGCATGTGTTCAGAAAAATGTCTTTACTTTGTATCGCACCAATATTGCTGCCCTAGCAGCACCGAGTCACTTAGCTACATGAGTAGCCTAATAAGCAAGTAGGCTAAGCTAGTCTCTCAGCTATACCAACAGGTGTGCTGTGTGTGTTCTGGTGGATGATAAATGGAGCGATGCGATGGGCCAGCTTATCAAACTTCCCAGCAGACAGGCGAACGTACTCGTGGTGCTTTTTCCTTCATCTGCTCTTCTTTCGTTTAGTGCTCGCACATCCCAAGTTCTTCTTTTCTTCAGGCGTTTCAGGCTTCTTTGGTGGTTGTGTCCTACTTTCAGGCTCGACGTACCGCCCCCGGTTGGTGGGGCAGAGTATCACAGTTAATCCGTAGTGCGCAGGCGCTAACCTTAACAATTTAACGCGCATTCAGGACAGCAGAAATTGGAGTATACTTCACGTCCACGGCAAAAATGACGCACGTCTTGGACACGCGCAAATGTGACGCAGGAGCATGCCAGAGCCTTAAGGCAACCAACAAGGAAGGCTAAAGAGGTAAGTTACAATACACAAGAACCACTCACAAAATGGTAATAAGACACAGCAACCTTTTGTAACAAAAAAAGACACGCAAGCATATACGTGGTGACCTAGAGGAAATGTTAACACAAGCTGCTACGCTACGGAAAAACACTAAGAGTAGCCAACCTGCAGAGTGTATATATATATATATATATATATCTCGCTAGAGCCTCGCTACTGACACACGTCAAGGGTTGGCTCCCTCTGCTGGCGACTAGTGGCAATTGTACGTAAACACCTTGGGGTAAGCAGGTTGTGGGTGGAGCCACTGATACTATTTCCCCCAAACTGAGCCTACACTACAAGTGGCAATATTAAGCACTACACACCAAGCACAGCACACAAATTATGTAGATACCCCACACACTCGCACACACGTGATAAAGGAACATTTGTCAGTAGGTAACACAGTCAAGCTAATATTGTACCAGCGGCAGCCCTTCACTACTTGACCAAACCCTGCAATGAATCACATACAATACACTAATAAAGGGGAGTTGAACTGGGTGAAGGGAAAACAATATATTACTGTCCAGTGCCACTTGTGGCCCAACCCCCAGGATTGAAGAGCTGTCTTTGAAAACAGTCTGGAGTGATACGTCCACCAATGCGCTGTCTCTTTAAATGCATGGCCAGACACCTCCGTCGGGGATTCCTCTAGTGGTGTTTCTGCCCCCTCAACTTAACGATGCAAAATCGGGTGCGTTGAGAAGTTTCAGGTTGGCCGTCGTCACGGGAGGAAGGTCGAGCTCGTTCCGGACTGGGAAATAAAGGGGAGACGCGCTTAACGCCAGTAGAGTCAACACAAACACACACGCATACACAGGCAAAGGCAGGGCTACTTTCCTGTAACGTGTGGGATTGAGAGCGTTGTTTGGGGTCTTTCCAATTCCTTCTGCCGACGGATGTTAAGGGGGTCGCGACCTCGCCGGCAGGCGTTCAAATCAGTGTGATCGGTGCGTCCTTCGTCCCATGCAGATCCACGGTGCTTCTTTTTATGCAGTCGCTGCACCAATCCTCGTTGTTCGTTGATCACTTAATTATTTTGGCCAGCTGTAAAGAATGGCTCACAGCCAACCATGGTAATCACCCCAATTCAGTCCTGTCCCACCCCCCGCATAGTTCAATGTTACACACACACACACACACAAAACCATCAACCCATCTAGAGTCCAATTTATATGAAGTTCATGTAGGCTTATGGTCATACAGTCTTAGCAATGCATCCACCCTCTACATAAACACACATGATTCACATGCACACACACATGCAAACTCACAAACAAATGCACACACACACATATACTGTACACACTCACACATACACACACTTACTAGCATCACCTTCACCATGACGAGATCTGGGAAAGAATGAAGTGTGGTTATTGTAGAGATCCATGCAAAAGGCAGAAGGGGTTTAGGGTTTAGGGTTAATGAGGTCAGCACAACCATACACACACACACACACACAAACACACACACACACAGAGAGCTGCCACTCACATTCCAACTTATTTATTACTGACCGTCATGTGGATCACTTCATCATTTGTATAGCGCATTTCGTGCAACTCAATTCAGTGTGCTTTACAATGGACACAGAAAAACAAATCAGTCATACAAAACTGAATAAAAAGTGTAAAGGAATTGTGTGGATCACTTCTGAGGGAATTTCCCTGTGAAATAATAGTGTGGATCACTTTTATTACTGTTTTTGCTTTCACTTTCCCACTGCCACGTAACCGCTTCTTCTCCACTCTCTCTTGAGTTTCACTTTACTTTTAGTGTGTGTGGGTGAAGGGATGGGTGTGTTAGTGTGGAGGAAGAGTGTGGATGCATAGAGTGTGTCTGTGTGTGTGTGTATGTGCATGTAAGTAGGAGGAGTTAAGGGGTGTGTGTGTGTGTGTGTATGTCAAGTAAGCCTCTCCGTTCTCTCTGCTTCAGTCCTCCCTTGCTGTTCTGCCAGTCAGTCATCATGGTAAGAAGTGCATTCATTACTGAACCTGTTGTATTGAGTTTAGTTTAGCACTAGAATACTCATGTTCAATAGCATAGTAGTGCTGGAAAATATGGCCTCACTGGAGACCTTTGCATAGAAGTTTGCATATGGCAATCTGACTGTTTAGGGCTTCTTTTCATGGGTCATAATCTTTATCTGACGCCTGACGTGGTCTATTTGCATGCAATACTGAATGCTATAAGGCCAACATCTGAAGATTTGTGTGACCAATTCTGAAGTAGTACCAATTCTGCAGTCTGTATTCTTAATGAGTGTTGTGTTTTCTGTCTCCTGTATGCTTTTTGTGCCTTCTGTGTTATTGTTAGTGTTTGTTAGATATTATATATTTGGGGCAGCCTTGGCCTTGGCCTCCGGGATTAGTGTGTGCTTCACCTCACTGTGTGCTGAGTGTGTTTCACTAATTCACGGATTGGGATAAATGCAGAGACCAAGTTTCCCTCACGGGATCAAAACAGTATACTTATACTTATAGTGTTGAATGTAATATGTAGTATTATTCAATCTTGTCTGTAGCCTTACTGAGTACTTTTTATGTAGTCCTGTCATGTATTATGTTTAGTTCACTCCTAGTATGACCAGTCTACAACTGGTCTTCAATACAGCTGTATCTACAGTATAACTGTTCTTTAACAGAGCTCTATCGACGACTCTAGTCTTTAAAGGATATGGCACCACCTAGTGGCACAATGTGTGCAATCCATACCTTATAAAAACAATAACTAGTAATTATTGGACAAAATAAATAGTAATTATTGGACAAAAAGAGTTTTTCTGAAGTACAATGAAGTAACAATATTGTCATGTCCAACATTTCTGCAAAATGTCTGCAGTAAAGTGCAGTACTATGTAGTGCAATGCAGTGCTTTCAAGTCATGTTTAATTTCCTGCATATGAAATGCAAATGATTGCTCCAAAATTATAGTTTTGATACTCAGAAAACCTCAGTTTTGACATTTGAAGCAGAGCAGTAATTTTTTGTATGTAATGGCTTATGTGATTTTAAGAAATCTAGGATTAGTACTTTGTTGTCTGGTTTTGCTGAACTTGTATTCTAAGCTCAGTGCTTCTGTTGACGTAGCTGTAAAAGTAATGGTGGCATTTTAATGCCAAATCCCCTGTGTGCAGGCAACTGAGGAGGACGAGGACGAAGATGATGATGATGATGACAACAATGAATGGTGTCTTTGACGACAGTTTGGTGGTGAATCTCCACTCCTAAGGGTGGAGTACTGGGCCCTGTTCCCTTCCTACTTCCTACATCCTCCAACTTCACTTCCTCTTCCTACTTCTGACTTCCTATTCCCTCTTCCTGTTTCTTACACCCAAACTCCCTCCTTCTCATTCCGCTCCCCTTCCTTTGGGAACAGAGTCCAGTGGGCAGAAGAGATAAACCAATAGATACCAACGACAGACACATCTCCTTGGAAACCAGTGGCAACTCCAAGAAATAAAGAAATGAAGAGGACAAAGGTCAGCTCCCCAGCCAGAAGAGGAGGAGTTATCTCCATCCGTCTGACCTAGGGAAGCATGTCTCTCCGACGCCTGACCCAGACAAGGATATCTCTCTGCCTGGCCCAGCGAAGGATGCCTCTCCATCTGACCCAGGGAAGGAAATCTCTCAGCCTGACCCAGGGAAGGATGTCTCCCTTGAGAAGCTACAGGACGTTTCTTCTGAGAAGCTCCAGATGGCTCCTGAGAAGCTCAAGGACATCTCTCCTGAGAAGCTCCAGAATGTCTCCTGAGAAGCTCCAGGACGTCTCTCCTGAGAAGCTCCAGAATGTCCCCTGAGAAGCTCTCACTCTGTGGGCCCACAGGATGGCCCGCGCAGAAGACGAACAAGACGGCACCTTTACGGAGACAAACAGAGTGATGGGCATGCATGCTTTTGGACAGTTTGCAGATGTGCTTATGCAGACGAGTAGTCTTGAGTAGATAGATAGATAGCCTTTATGTCGCCTGTGCAATGGAGTTGAAGTAGACTAATTGCAGTAATATTTGTAATTAGTAGTCTCCTCCTGCGTCCAAAAGAAAGCACATCCCTTGTGTATTAGTGAAATGTATAATGTGAAAGTCACAGGATCACTGTAATGGTTTTGCAAGTGGACCACAGTGAGGGACAGGAGGCGGGTCATGATCCGACCTGCCACACCCACCCACTAGCTACACTTTGTTGCAGGGGCTGCCTGGATCGACTTGTACAATACACACAACACACACTCTCATCTCCATTAGTGTGGATACAGATGTAGCATATCTAAAGCTACATCCTAGTCTAATGGAAAGAAATGTATATGATTATGATTATGACATTTATATGATTATGATTATTAAATATACATTTGTAATGTGCATTTATATCAATGCACATAAACCAATACATGACGGCCAGACATATATGCTACTTTATTCAAAGCTACATTCTGGTCTAATGGAAAGAAATGTATATGATTATGACATTTATATGATTATTACATATACTTTGCAATGTGCATTTATATTAATGTACATGAACCAATACATGACTGCCACACATGTATGTAAACTCGAATATAGCGCATAGAACACAGTGTCTGTAGTGCTATGTGCTCTTGCATCTATTGGACAACCTCTTTTACTTGGTTGTGTGGAGGGGAACCTGTCACGGCATTGTCAGTCAGCGAGCATTATAGCAGCTTTATATGTTTGTGCGTATTGCTGTGAGGACAGACGGGGTGCTCCCTGTTCTGTCCGTGTCTGTCCAGCTGTATGACATGTCTGATAGGGCCACACGGAAACTCCCCATAATAATAATAATACTAAATAAAAAAACATCTGACCCCTTATCTTCTTTCTGCCATTCTCTGACGGTGATGTGTGTGTGTGTGTGTGTGTGAGTGAGTGAGCACTCACTGGAGCTTTTAACAGCTGTCAGAGATGACAGTGTGGCCTCAGTTGTCCTTCTCTGACTGTTCATGGACCGAAAAACCTGCTATAGATCTATTCTGGTTCTCTTACATACAGATAAACTTCATAGCAGCTAAACAGCCAAGCAACAAAGCTGAGCAACTAATTGTCACCTTTTGACGTTACGTACTGTAGGCAACATGAGGCTGAGATAAAAGCATGAAATGCGTCAGCGTCTGAAAGAGACAATTGCGGCCAGGCCAGGCCAGGCTGAGGGTGTTGTGACAGGGTCCTGGCCAGGCCAGGCCAGGCTGAGGGTGTTGTGACAGGGTCCTGGGGAGGAGGGGGGTGGGGGATCAGCACCATTGTGCTTGCATGGGCTTATATAATGCAGCTTACTGTGATGTGTGAATGTGTTTATTGCACAGCGCTTATGACAGCTAATAAGGCTTAAGCACCCACAGATGGGTCAGAGCCACAGTGTGCACACTCTGCAACACACACTCAGACGCAGACGACACACACACACACACACACACACACACACACACACACTCAGAGCGGGATGCCACGAGGCCTGAATCTCCAAGCTGAACACAGAAACATGCAGGATACACACATGAACAGGTGAGTGGCTAGAAGAACGCATGCACACACACACACACACACACACACACACACACACACAGAGGTGAATTTGGGTACACAGTGCAGAGAATTTTCGCCTTTGGCTAGCCTGTCCACGTGGCAGTGAAACGTGACTGTTGCTGAATAGGTTTACAACAGCACTACTACCGCAACAACAGCAATAACAACAACAACACACACACACACACACACAACAGCACTACAACAACAACAACACACACACACACACACACACACAACAGCACTGCTACTACAACAACACATTGTGTTGCTCAGTTGGTCAAGGAGTAGACAATGAATTTAAATGATGCAGAAAGCTCTGTTGGCCAAGGAGTAAAGCGTCCATTTTAGTGAGGACTTTACACAGTGAGGATTTCAGTAATGATCTGAACCATCATGGCAAGTAGTACTGGACTGTAGTCTCTGTACAGTAGTGCTGACCCAGTATGGTAGTCAGGTTGAAGTAGGATTTGATGTCAAAATAGGTATCTTCAATTTGACAGCAACTTTTACACATATATTCAGTTTTAATTGTTGGATTCCTTGTACCATGCGATTGAGTTTTCTATATATAAATATAACCTGATTAGCAGGCTATGCCTCTGATTCAGTATGGGCTACCTGATTAGCAGGTTATGCCTCTGATTCAGTAATATGGGCTACCTGCTTAGTAGCATAGTAACACCTGCTGTCATTTGGGCCAGTGACTGACTGGTCAACTGAACTTTTCAGACATACAGACAAACATGTGCATTACATATGTTCATAAATGACTGTACATATAGTCATTGGTCATTCTGAAATAGGACTGCTAGAAGGATAGAATCACAGCAGATCTGCCCTGGTTGTCATGGTATAGATGTGTACATTGGATCTGCCCTGGTTGTCATGGTATAGACGTGTATGTTTGGTCTGCCCTGGTTGTCATGGTATAGATGTGTGTTTGGTCTGCTCTGGTTGTCATGGTATATATGTGTATGTTTGGTCTGCCCTGGTTGTCATGGTATATATGTGTATGTTAGATCTGCCCTGGTTGTCATAGATGTGTATGTTTGGTCTTCCCTGGTTGTCATGGTATAGATGTGAATGTTTGGTCTTCCCTGGTTGTGATGGTATAGATGTGTATGTTTGGTTTCCTCTGGTCGTCATGTTTTAGATCATATGTTTCACTCGCTACTTTTGTTTCTGCTCATTTCCCCTCATCCGCACAGGTCTCTCTGCTTCACACCAGAGATGAGTTTCTGCTAGATCTTCAGAATCTCCTCTTCTCTAGAACCCTCTCCTCTCCTCACCTCTCTCCCTCGCTCTTCTCCTCTTTCCCTCGCTCCTCTCCTCTCTCCCTTGCTCCTCTCCTCTCTCCCTCGCTCCTCTCCCCTCCTCTCCTCTCCTCTCCTCTCTCCCTCGCTCCTCTCCTCTTTCCCTCGCTCCTCTCCCCTCCTCTCCTCACATCTCTCCCTCACTCCTGCACTCCTCACCTCCTCGTCTCCCTGGCGGTGTGTGTGTGTGTGTGTGTGAGTGAGTATGACCCCCAGCGTGCCCGTGCCGCGCCCTTCCTATTCCCAGACGAGGGAGCGTCTGGTGAGGGCCATCCCCCCGAAGATCATCTGCCTGCTGGCCTGTGGGGGCCGAGACTGCCGCTACGAGGGGCCCGCCTGCTGGAAGCAGAGCCAGCAGGTCATCAAGGGCCTCTTCTCCTCATGGTAGGAGCCACACACACACACACACACATACACATCAAGGTCCTCTTCTCCTCATGGTAGGAGCTACACATACACATACACATCAAGGGCCTCTTCTCCTCATAGTAGGAGCTACACACACACACACACATCAAGGTCCTCTTCTCCTCATGGTAGGAGCTACACACACACACACACATCAAGGGCCTCTTCTCCTCATGGTAGGAGCCACTGTGTGTGTTTTTACCCAGTATGTGTATGTGTGGTGAACTACAACTTCATAGAAGTCAATCCGTACTTCACATCTGGGGTTACAGTGATATGGCTTCAAGTAGCAGGGTGTCTAGTGTTGGGATGAGGATGTGTTTTATGTAAGGAATAGGCTAATGGACAATATGGCGTTCGGTTAAGTAAGGGATAACATATTGTCTGCCGGTCATTATCGGAAAATAAGTCCTGATAGGGCGAACAGGATCCACAACACGAAGCGGACGACCTCTGAACGTTGGGAAAGCCCATTCATGCAAACTTCCTGCAGCACTCTGAAGAACCCCATAATAAGCACGGTAGAATGTGTAATAGATGAGTTCTCCACACACACACACATACACACACGTACACAGCATGCACGTACACACACACACACGCGCACCTCTGTGGTTGTTAATCCAGAACTCTCTCTGTTTTCCAAAAGGGTGACAGAGGACATTGTTGCCATGGCGAGGCCATCTTCTCACCTCATTAAGAAGTACAACATCATAGAGCAGTTTCAGGAGTGAGTATCCTCTTCCACACACACACACACACACACACAAACTCTCTTTGCGACTTACTCTGCTTGAATATGTGCCCTAGTGATGTTGACATGACATTCATCACCACTGTGATAATTTTCACAAAACATATTGACAAAACTACAGACATATCTTACTCACATGCTCATCTAAATACTATTGATTCTGGAAGATTAATATCTTTAATATTAATATCTTTAAGATTAATATTTCAGTTTAGTTATCTGGTTGACCAAATTGACCACCATAAACATAGCTGATTAACCATCATGTTCTGCAGTGGAATGGAACTGGTTCCTAACCCATACAGCGCTGTGAGGACCTCCCAGATACTAGATTAGACCCTGTGTGTTTATGATCTCTGTGCAGTTGTGTGTTCTGTGTGTTGTCACGGTGATGCTGTTGTGTTTGTGTTGTCATGGTGATGCTGGTGTGTTCCGCAGACTGAACATCAGGTCCCTCATTAACATGCAGTTGCCAGGGGAACACGCTCATTGTGGGCCGGGCCTAGAACACAGCGGCTTCACCTACTCACCCCAGACCTTCATGGACAACCAGAGTAAGGCATACACACATACACACACACACACCAAAATACACCAGCACACACATACACACCAGTGTATCCCAAACACAGACACACTCTCTTGGACTTTCTTCAGACACACTCTCTAAGGACTTTCTTCAGACACACACTCTAATGACTTCAGACACACATTCTAAGGACTTTCTTCAGACACACTCTCTAAGGACTTTCTTCAGACACACACTCTAAGGACTTTCTTCAAACACACTCTCTAAGGAATTCTTCAGACACACACTCTAATGACTTCAGACACACATTCTAAGGACTTTCTTCAGACACACACTCTAATGACTTCAGACACACATTCTAAGGACTTTCTTCAGACACACTCTCTAAGGACTTCAGACACACTCTCTAAGGACTTCCTCAGAGACACTCACTGGCTAACTGTGTTTCTGTCGTAGTCTACTTCAATTCCACTCCCAGAGACACCCACTAGCTCAGTAGTCAGGGGGAAAACTTGAAAAATTAGGTTGGACCCCTTAAAAAATAAGTTATTGCGTTTTTTTGCATTTTTAGTATCCTTACAGACATCTAGTGAACATTTCTAGATGATAACATTACATTTAGGCAGTGGCAATTTTTATTGGCATATTTCCAAAATGGCCGCCAAAAGAGTCGGATGGAAAATAAGAATAGCATATCTCCGCACCTAATGGGTCAATTTTGATGGTTTTGCTATCAAATCATAGGTTTTCTGGGATGCTGAGTCCATTGATGGGGTGAATGAAGAGGTTGGGGGTCAAATTCATATTTGGTCAAGGTGATGGGAATTTCGAGCCCAAAAATGCAAAAAAAAAAATATATTATCTCAAACAATGGTCAGAGTTTGTTATTCACTTGCTATCTACATTTTGTCTTCTAGCATTAAAGTAACCACCTACACTATATACCCTTTAAATGCCTACACTCTCTGTATGCACATTAACAATATTTGACAAAATCCCTTCCTTCATACCATGCACAAAGTTCTCAACATAGGTAAGGCAAGTATGATACATTTTGGCCTTGACCATTAAAAGAAAGCAAATTCTTGGTAGTAGTCCCTTCTGGCCCATGGCCTATTTTAGGGATTAACTGTCTGATTAAAAGTTTGATGAAGATCCTTCAAACTGCTTCGGAGATATGCAAATGCTGTATTTCCATTTCTGCGCATGACCCCATGCAACCTTGACCTTTGACCCCACAACCTTGAGTAACTAATCAGTTCATCAGACCCTTATAGTGAGTAAGTACAACAAGTTTGAATGAAGATCCTTCAAACAGCTCTGGAGATATCATGTTCTAACACATTATTTGGACCAATATTGAGTGGTTCATTGAGCTATCTGTATTTTTTTCTTTTACGGACTTTGTAGGCACATGAAACTCTCAATCTACATTATGGGCCCTATCTTAACCCAGCCCATTGTGGTGCCAAGCGTGAAGCAAGTCTTGTTTCTTTTTTAAACCATAATTTTACTGCCAAGGGTTCAAGTAAGTTCACAAGTCCCACAGGCATGTCACTGAAAAAAT
The DNA here is from genome assembly GCF_018492685.1 of Alosa sapidissima. Taxonomy (NCBI): domain Eukaryota; kingdom Metazoa; phylum Chordata; class Actinopteri; order Clupeiformes; family Clupeidae; genus Alosa; species Alosa sapidissima. The sequence continues at coordinate 23,601,525 of NC_055967.1, forward strand.
AGGTTTGTTCAGGCACATCAACAAAAATCATTATTTTAAGGTCACTCAAAATGATAACGTCACTGACCAAAAAAAACCTTGTCTAAAGTGAAAGGCTCATACAATACAGCTATCATTAAGGGCACACTGTCACGAAATGTAACAATTGCCGAGACTGCAATGAGTCCCAGGCAACACGACTGGTCTGCGTGGATGTCCTTAGGATTTTTATTCAGTCATTCGAATATTTTATTGTGGTAAGTGTTGCTTTTTTCAGACTATGTTTTCGATTGTAACTAGGGCTGTCAATCGATAAAAAAAAAAAATCTAATTAATTACATACTCCTGTGATTAATTAATCTAAATTAATCGCATATATAATTTTTGCTGTGAAAGTATTTTAAATATTTAAATTCAAATAAATCATTGAATAATCAGCATTAGTGACATTAAAGTTCAAAAACTCTTTTATTATTATTTTCACTGTTCAAATAATTGCCATAATAATCTATGATATGACCTAATATGCTGAGGAAATAAATTCAAAAGTGCTTCGGGAAGAATTTTTTTTTTCACATACAAGGCATTTCATTGTAGAGGACTTTATTTTCAACACTTTATTTTTTATCAACACCATCAGGCCGTTTTTTAAAAGTAAATGTTCCAATCAATGATCCAGGCAGCACGTTTTCTTCTCTCTCCTTCATTTTACAGTCTAATTTTTACTGACTAGAATGGCTCGGGGTCAAAGGTCATACGGAATCGATTAATCTGCACTAATTTTTTTAATCAGTTATTTTTTCTCAAATTAATTAATCGAAATTAATCAGTTATTTTGACAGCCCTAATTGTAACACCTAGTCAATCAATAGTGAAAGTAAATAATAAGTCTAAAATGTTTTGTCTGTTTTGTCGTTGCCTATGAGTTCAGGAACAGACGAGTGCATGTAGACTATACAATATATAATGTTGTCACACACACATTTTAATAAAGCAAGCTTTGGCTAGGCTGCACAACCAGGATGTGGCTAGGCTGGTATCCAGGATGTTGCTAGGGGACGATATCCAGGATGTGGCTAGGCTGGTATCCAGGATGTTGTTAGGGGACGGTATCCAGGATGTGGCTAGGCTGGTATTCAGGATGTTGTTAGGGGACGGTATCCAGGATGTGGCTAGGATGGTATCAGAATCTAAAATTGGTGACATTTCACATGTAGGCTGTACTCACACATGTAGGCTGTTTGTCACACACACATTTTAGTAAAGCAAGCTTTGGCTAGGCTGCACATCCAGGATGTGGCTAGGCTGGTATCCAGGATGTTGCTAGGGGACGGTATCCAGGATGTAAAGCCAGCTTTGGCTAGGCTGCAGATCCAGGATGTGGCTAGGTTGGTATCCAGGATGTTGTTAGGGGACGTTATCCAGTGGCTGCAGCCTAGCCACATCCTGGATGTGCAGCCTAGCCAAAGCTTGCTTTACTAAAATGTGTGTGTGACAGCCTACATGTGAAATGTCACCAATTTTAGATTCTGATACCATCCTAGCACATCCAGGATGTGGCTAGGCTGGTATCCAGGATGTGGCTAGGTTGGTATCCAGGATGTTGATGGTATCCAGGATGTGGCTAGGATGGTATCAGAATCTAAAATTGGTGACATTTCACATATAGGCTATACTCTGTTTGTCACATACACATTTTAATAAAGCAAGCTTTGGCTATGCTGCACATCCACGATGTGGCTAAGCTGGTATCCAGGATGTTGCTAGGGGACGGTATCCAGGATGTGGCTAGGATGGTATCAGAATCCAAAATTGGTGACATTTCACATGTAGGCTATACTCTGTTTGTCACACACACACACATTTAATAAAGCAAGCTTTGGCTAGGCTGCACATCCAGGATGTGGCTAAGCTGGTATCCAGGATGTTGCTAGGGGACGGTATCCAGGATGTGGTTAGGGGACAGTATCCAGGATGTAAAGCAAGCTTTGGCTAGGCTGCACATCTACATGTAGAATGTGGCTAGGCTGGTACTAGGATGTTTTTAGGGGACAGTATCCAGGATGTGGTTAGGCTGGTATCCAGGATGTTGTTAGGGGACGGTATCCAGGATGTGGTTAGGGGACGGTATCCAGGATGTGGCTAGGATGGTATCAGAATCTAAAATTGAGAAGACTGAAACAGAGCAGTAATTAAGGATTTTTGCTTTTACCATGTGATGGGTTTTCCCCAGATCCCATCACATATGGTCTTTTGGGCCCCCACCGTCGACTTCAATGCAGCGCTGCCTGGAAGGCGCTAGGGTTAGGTGGCCAGTGGCAGCGCTGCCTTGAAGTCAACGGTGGGGGCCCAAAACACCATCAAGTTGCACATCACGCTTCAGATTTTGCGCTTAGACCATTAAAGGCACACTTGGCAGGACCAGGTTAGTTGACCAGGTTGTGATCCTTGAAGGTCCTAGATATCATTTATGTATCACAACCTTTTACAACATTCCATGTCTGTAAAAACCCCTTTGCCCCCTGAGTATCAGGAAATATATGTCGTCTAAAGAAAAAGGAACAGAATTTTCTCAAAATAGCATCAGATTCAGACTGACAATCCTTGCGATTTACCAGGAAGAGAGAGTAAACAATCATTGGTTCTTTAAAGTTACAAATTATAAGCAGAACTCTCTTTAAAGGGAATAGCCTATTTAACTAGACTAATCTAGGGCAATTCCATTGAAAATTATTTTTTTTGTAACATCCATAACGCCAATAAAATGTGATGGTATGGTATGATGTGAATGATTACATAAAATTTGAGCATTTGCTTTTTTTGGCTGAAGAATGTACATGAGAAAAAATGAATGTTATCATTCACATCATACAAATGCCAAGGCATTTCACTGGCGTTATGGATGTGACAAAAAGTCCATTTTCCGTGGAATTGCCCTCTACTAGACTATTCTGATAGCAAAATTTAAAAAAAAAAAGGTTAATATGGTCAAACAGAAGTAGCCTAATAATGATGTCCTATAGACTATCATTATAACTTTATTGAAAATGATTGTAGGGCAATTCTTAAACTACTATTGGCTTTGTAGCCCATTTCTAACATGCTAGCTAGGCCTATTAATAACATATGCAGGTCTAAAACTGAACAAAACCATCCAAATTGACCCATTAGGTGCGAGATATGGAGATATGCTATTCTTATTTTTTGTCTGTCTCTTTTGGCGGCCATTTTGGAAATATGGCAGTAAAAAATTTGCCACGGCCTAAATTTAATCTCATCATCCAGAGATGTTCACTAGATGTCCTAAGGATGCCAAAAATGCAAAAACCTTAATAACTTATTTTTTTTACGGGATTCAGCTGGATTTCCTCCTGACTACAGTGGTTCTTGAGCTTTTTGTCCGTCGACCCCCCCAAAAAAACATTGGCCAAGTCACTGTGTTTAATTGGGTTTTCTGTCCTAGTCTACTTCTACAACTTCGGCATGCCAGACTTCGGGGTGTCATCTCTAGTGGGGATGCTGGACGCAGTGAAGGTTCTAGCATTTTCCGTGAGGGAGGGGAAGGTGGCTGTGCACTGCCACGCTGGACTCGGCCGGACAGGCAAGTCGAGCTTTTCATACGTCCAACCAAAGCAGACACTGATGTAACAAATCAAGACCTGATCTAATTCCACCGATGGAGATACTCAAACCTCCCCATGACATGAACTGATCACAGCTTATGACCAATTAACACACACACATGACATGCACTGATCACAGCTAACAGTATGACCAATTACTGTAACACACACACATGACATGAACTGATTACAGCTGATGATCAATAAACACTCACATGACTCACAGTGTGTGATAGCGTGTTACCTGCTCTCGTGTGTGTGTGTGTATGTGTGAATCAGGTGTGCTGATAGCATGTTACCTGTACTTGTGTCTGTGTGTGTGTGTGACAGATGTGCTGATAGCATGTTACATGTACTCTTGTGTGTGTGTGTGTGTGTGTGTGTGTGTGTGTGTGTGTGTGTGTGTGACAGGTGTGCTCATAGCATGTTAACTGGTCTCGTGTGTCTGTATGTGTGTGTGTGACAGGTGTGCCGTTAGCATGTTACCTGTACTCTTGTGTGTGTGTGTGTGTGTGTGTGTGTATGTGTGTGTGTGTGTGTGTGACAGGTGTGCTCATACCGTTTTAACTGCTCACGTGTGTGTGTATGTGTGACAGATGTGCTGATAGCATGTTACCTGTACTCTTGTGTGTGTGTGTGGGTGACAGGTGTGCTCATAGCGTGTTAACTGGTCTGGTGTGTCTGTATGTGTGTGTGTGTGTGACAGGTGTGCTGTTAGCGTGTTACCTGTACGCTTGTGTGTGTGTGTGTGTGTGTGTGTGACAGGTGTGCTCATACCGTTTTAACTGCTCACGTGTGTGTGTGTGTGTGTGTGTGTGTGTGTGTGTGTGAGTGTGTGTGTGTGTGTGTGTGTAACAGGTGTGCTCATACCGTTTTAACTGCTCACGTGCGTGTGTGTGTGTGTGTGTGTGTGTGTGACAGGTGTGCTCATACCGTTTTAACTGCTCGTGTGTGTGTGTGTGTGTGTGACAGGTGTGCTCATACCGTTTTAACTGCTCACGTGTGTGTGTGTGTGTGTGACAGGTGTGCTCATGCCGTTTTAACTGCTCACGTGCGTGTGTGTGCGTGTGTGTGTGTGTGTGTGTGTGTGTGTGTGTGTGTGTGTGTGTGTGACAGGTGTGCTCATACCGTTTTAACTGCTCACGTGTGTGTGTGTGTGTGTGTGTATGTGTGTGTGTGTGTGAGACAGGTGAGCTCATACCGTTTTAACTGCTCATGTGTGTGTGTGTGTGTGTGTGTGTGTGTGTGTGTGTGTGTGTGACAGGTGACCTCATACCGTTTTAACTGCTCATGTGTGTGTGTGTGTGTGTGTGTGTGTGTGTGTGTGTGACAGGTGAGCTCATACCGTTTTAACTGCTCATGTGTGTGTGTGTGTGTGTGTGTGTGTGTGTGTGTGTGTGTGTGTGTGTGTGTGACAGGTGAGCTCATACCGTTTTAACTGCTCTCATGTGTGTGTGTGTTTGTGTGTGTGACAGGTGTGCTCATACCGTTTTAATTGCTCTCGTGTGTGTGTGTGTGTGTGTGTGTGTGTGTGTGTGTGTGTGACAGGTGAGCTCATACCGTTTTAACTGCTCATGTGTGTGTGTGTGACAGGTGTGCTAATGCCGTTTTAACTGCTCTCGTGTGTGTGTGTGTGTGTGTGTGTGTGTGTGTGTGTGTGTGTGTGACAGGTGTGCTAATGTCATTTTAACTGCTCTCGTGTTTGTGTGTGTGTGTGTGTGTGTGTGTGTGTGTGTGTGACAGGTGTGCTGATAGCGTGCTACCTGGTGTACACACTGCACATCAGCGCCAGTGAGGCGGTGCACTATGTGCGTATCAAGCGTCCACGCTCCATCCAGACGCGCTCCCAGATCAGCCTGGTGTTCGACTTCGCCCGCCTGCTGGGGAGCCAGCTGCTGCAGTACCCGTGCCTGACGCTTCGCCATGGCAACCCCTTCAGCCTCGGACAGTACCTGCAGCGGCAGATGCTGCTGCTCCACGGCGAGGAGGTCCGACTCCTCACACACACGCCCAAGATCCTGCACCTGCTCTGCTGCCAGCTCACGGCCATCGCCCTGGGCAACGAGAGCCCTGATGAGGTCAGAGGTCTGAACGGGGAGAGTCTGTAAAGGTCACAGGGTCACTCAGGGTCATTAAGGACCAGTCTTTTAAGCAACACAAGAAACACAATGTAGGAATCCCCCTTTACGCCAATTTTCAACGCACTGGGTACCCATTTAGCACTGAGGGGGTACCCAATGCATCAAACCTTTGGACCAAAGCCAAATCCTATAACTATAACCATAACCATAACCATAACCATACCCATAACCATAATTATAACCATAACTATCAAGAACTGATGGAAAGAGTAGTGTTCCTGGTCAGAACAACAGTGTAGAATACCAGTACCATTCCTCACAATTCAGTGTGCAATTTCACCTATTATCAGTCCACGTATCCTGATACACAGCATAGCTCTCACATTAGGGTCCGGTAATCTGGGGCTGGAGTTTAGGATGAAGCTCTCACAGTAGGGTCTGGTAATCTGGGGCTGGAGTTGAGCTTCTGTTTAGCTCTCACAGTAGGGACTGGTAGTCTGGGAGAATTTCTGAAGTCTCCATTTTAAAGTTTCGAGTGTTTTGATATGTGGATACTAAAGCAAATGAGATCTGCAAAAGCTTATGCTATATGCTGTGTGATTATGGAAGAGCTATTTGATATTGTAGCTCTTCCATAATCACACAGCAGTCAGAGAGCTCCTTTTTCACTGAGCCAGTTTAGAACTCCCAGAATTCCCTTCTGTCACAGCTGAGCCACACTAACGCAGAGATACCTCCACAGGTGCAGGAGGAGCTGGACAGGAGGACGTTCATCTTGGCTCTCCAGCGGGCGGTGAAGGACACCCTGGTGAAGAAGAAGTTCCTGCCGCTGCTACTGGACGAGAGGGGCATGCGCCGCTCGTCCTCCACCAGCTCCGTGACATCGTGGGACGAGCCGTTCGGCTTCCTGCAGAGGAAGAGGGAGGTGCTGGTCAACAAGCGCTGCTACAGCGAGGGAGACCTGTACAAGATCACCCTGGAGGTTAGACACACACACCCAAATCACACTGGACACACACCCTCTACCCACATCACACTGGACACACACCCTCTACCCACATCACACTGGACACACACCCTCTACTCACATCACACTGGGGGTCAGACAGACACACAGTGTTACGATAGGTTAGGGTCACATGGGAGGGCAAGCACTGACTTACAGGTGGGGCTCCAGTGATGTCATTACCTGTGGCTAATTAGGCTAAATGGAACACCTGTCCTGGGGCCTGGGCTCACAATTAGTTCAGGCCTTTGAGAAAGGCAGCGTGGCCTGTGTTTCCCCTTTGAAGAGAGTTTGCCCGTGAGCAGGCAAACTTGGACAATTTACCGTTTGTTTTTGGATTTTAAACCACCACACCACAAAACTGAACATTTCAACCGAAACAGCGCTTGGACTTCGTGAGGTGCGCCAAGAGCTACTGTATACCGGGTCAGCGAGAGCCACAGGTAAGTGACCTCTCGCTGGAGCTCTGCCGAAGCTGACACGCACACATTCGCAACCACTCACCTAGGACTTACTTCCACGTCTGTACACCACGTAGGGCCAGTGTGTAAGGTAACGTTTTGGGGTTTTTGGCGTTAACGTTGCGTGGGGGACCGAGGCTTCAGCTAAAAAGAATACAATATACCCTAGACACGAAGCTTAGCTTAGTTTGGATGCTGTGCCTTGGCCTGTCCGTAACAACAGCCAATCAAAATCACATTCAGTGACTTGAGACACAGACAGCCAATCACGGACAACATTATTGTTGCATAAAAACCCATGCCACTCACTGTTATCGTTGTTGTATAAAAACCCATGGCATTCACTAGTGTGTTACGTTTTCTCCTGTAGGACGAGGACTTCGTCTGGTTGGTGGACAATCAGAGAGACAACCTCGAGCTCATGTGTGACCTGCAGGAGGTGAAGTCTCCAGTCCCGCCCCTCAATGCGCTGACCAAGGAGCAGTGGACTCAGGAAGTGGAGAGACTGGCCGCATATCGGCCCTACACCCCAATGCTGTATAACGGCGTCATCGCAAAGAGGCCCAAATGCAAGATGAAGAAACCGCCCACTCTGTCCAAGTACAACTCCAACGTGGAGGTACGTCCCCCACTCTGCCCGTATGAATGGATGAATAAATGTCTCCGTATTGCAAGTGTAGAGAGGGCTCACTCTCATATGGAGGCTAAGCCAGGCTTTGGAGTGGCCACACACCCATTGGATTAACCCCCGTAATGCGGGACGTGGCCACGACAGCCACCCACATTGGTGGCCCTATCAAAGTGCTCCACGATAGTGGCCTTATCAAAGCGCTCTTGGAGCTTATCCCGGCAGCATGTTGCCTCTCCGTTGAGTGTCCGCAGTGCATACCTGTCTCTGTGCCAGGTGTTTCCTGGTGTTTTATGCCCCCAACGTTGTCTTCAAGGCAGCACTGTCTGGAAGGCGCTAGAGTTAGGCATGGGTTAAGGTTAGGGTTAGGATTAGGGTTAGGTTTAGGATTAGGTGCCTTTAAGTCAGCGGTGGCAGCGCTGCCTGGAAGACGACGTTGGGGGCATAAACACCATCGAGCTGTGCCAGGCAGGGGTTTAACGGAGAGCAGTGCGTCTAACTGATGACTTTTCCTCACAGCTGCAGAGGAATCAGCGGAAAAACAACCAGGTGTCCATAGCGAAGGCGGTTGCCCGGGCGATGGCACGACAGCATCTTGCGGAGGACAGAGTGCTCGCCAGAGTTGCCGTGTTACAGGTGAGATGCTCCAGGGGCATGATGGGAAATCACCCTTGACCAGTGTATGAAGACTGGTAGAGACTGAGAACTCAACATTTACAAGGAAATACTCTTCCACCCACTGGGGGAGACAGTCATCTGCAGTAAACCCTTTAATTTGCTGTCTTTTGACATGAACATAACCAATGGAAATAATCAGTTTTGATTATAACTGATAGCCCCATTTTCTTTACTCTCTCTCTCCTTCCCTCTCTCCCACCTTCCCTCACATACACATTTCTCCCTCCATTCGTCTCTTACTCAACCTCCCTCCCTCTTTCTCTATATCCCTCTCTTTCCATCGCTGTCCCTCCCTCCCTATCTCTCTATCCCTCCTTTACTCTTCATCCCTCCTTCCGTGTTTCTGGCTTCTATGCATTATAAATGGTATAGTTCCACTCACCCATTCTAACACACCTGTAATAACCAGTCTAACACACCTGTAATAACCAGTCTTACTCACCTGTGATATCTCTCCCAGGATGAACTGAACAAGAACGTGTGCGGCTGGGCCACCGTTGCCATGGAAACCGACCCTAAAGTACTCGCCCATCTCCTGTGGACCTGGTTAGAACGCCTCAAGGTCAGAGGTCATCCGTAGGCCCTGATTTACTCACTGATCCCAGATTGTGTGTGTGTGTGTGTGTGTGTGTGTGTGTGTGTGCGTGTGTGTGTGTGTGTGTGTGTGCGCGCGTGTGTAATCTGACTGAGCAGAGGCTGATTTTACTAAATAATTTTCTCATTTTGGGTAGGAGCCTGTTCTGAGTGCTAGTGACATAAAGGAGTTGATTTCACACCAGACCAATCAGAACCCCCTTCATTTCTTACAGAAGGTGAGATGCAGCCATACAAGCTACTGTTGTCAGATACTTCATGCTGGTTCAACATATTTATACCATATTCCATATCACACTGTCCTAAACATGTGTTTGCATATAAACCATATTCCATACATACCTTAATGTCCTGAGCATGTGTTTGTCAGAGCCAGCGCTGCACCATCTCCTGTCTACTGCGCTGCATCGCTCAGGTCACCAGCCTGTGTCCAAAGCAGGAAGACAGCGTGCTAAACCATCTTGTGAGAGCTCTAACCAGGGTCAGTATAACTGTGAATCTCTCTCTCTTTCTCTATGTGTGTGCGTGTGTATGCATGTGCGCTGCAAGCCCAAGACTAGGCTTTTTCTTAAAAACTCCATTTACGTCTCTTTCCTCTCCTATTTCCTTGTCCACTAGCGCCCTCTTCAGGAGATTAACAACTCTGGGAAGTTGCTCCAGATACTAAGGAACTCGATGAGAGAACAGATCCTGGCCAGCGTTCTTCGCCACAACACACACACACAGTCCGGGGCAGCACTCAGCAACACACACGGTCCATTAAAATCGTAGCTTAACACTTTCCACTCACTAGGCCTGGTTAAGGGAAGGGATTAAAATATAAGGGTAAAACGTCTCTGAGAACTTTGAGAATTTCGCTACATTTAAAAAAAATATATATCCTACTTTGGAGAATAAATAAAACCTTTTTACATCTGAACCTGGCTTTGTGTTTTGTGTCTTTTTTATGGTTGAACTTTAACTTTCGAGATTAGAATGATCAGCAGAGCCATTGGATTGTTAGAGTAACTTTAATAGCAGTTTTCACGGTTATCATAGCAAGAATAATATAGTTAATGATTCATAAATGAGGACTTTCTGAAGTTTGGGGAAGTAGGCAAGCGTCGAAATCACTGAAATGAATACGGAGGACGTTACTATGACAACGTTGTCATAGTGAACCAAAGGGAAAGTTATAAACAATCACAGTAGGCCTATTTCACACGTGCAGGTGTTCAGACCGTGCTCCGTGGGAGTGAGTTCCTGATTTAATTCTCTACGTAGGTAGGTACAGCGTACGTTAAAGAACAAGGTCATTTGAACGTTTTTACTTATTCTGAAAATGGACTCACATTATCATGTGATTGATACTTTTACATTGTTTATGCCATGTGGGCTACAGTGAGTTCAGGGCATTCTCAGATGTGCTTGCTCAGGGAGGAAAGGCTATTCAGACAGCGAATATTTGTTTTATTATATATATAAATGATACCAGGTACAAGACTAAGTCGACCAGAAATCTGGTAAGTTCTGCAGGTTGATGGTTCTGGTGCAGGCTACACTCGAGCACGAGCCACGTTGCTAGGAGATGTGACGCGACAGTGGAACTTAATTGTTAATAGTATTATGACGCAAAAGTAGTCACTTTCGACTCTTTAAAATCTTGAGCACTCCAAGCGCAGCTGCACTTGCTCGTCATTCACACCCGAGGTATGTAGCATAGCCCAGCCTCTGATAGTGGACCCCTATTGCTGTAATACATTTTAATTCCACTATGCACTCCCTCTCTCCCCCTCTAGATCAACCATGACTGTAGATGATGTGTGGGTCGGTACCTGGAGGCCGCATAAGCCCAGAGGGCCTATTGCAGCCTTCTACAGCAGCCCAGGGCCCAAATATGCCCTTCCCGGGGCCACAGGTAAGTCGTTACTCCCATAAAGGGCAACAGACTACTCATAAAGGCAGCCCCTCTGAGACCATTTCATCTTCAAATCTAATGACGATCCTCTGTGTTGTGTTTGGTAGGTCTTAACCAGCATGACCCACGGAAGCTAAAAGGCCCCGCCTTCAGTTTTGGCACCCGCCACCGCCTGTTTAGCAACGACTGCTCACCTGGCCCGGGCTACCTTGTGCCGCCCAACATCACTCGCGTGGGCCGAGACGGCACTCCGGCATACTCGCTCTACAGCCGCGGCAAGGACCCTCAGGTGTTCCAAACACCTGGACCAGGTGGGACAAAGACAGTCACATTGCCCCACATCAGAAATGGTACACAAAATAAGAACAATTCCAATAACCGCAGTTCTCTGTTCTAGGCCGATACTTTCCTGAGAAATCTGGAAAGATTGCGTACCTCTCGGCTCCAGCCTACTCACTGTCTGCACGTAGCAGAGGGTTCAGAAACGATCAGACCCCAGGTACCATCCCCCTCATACCTCACACACCGCCATCATTAAGTCTGTCTGATCAGAAATAATACATCCTCACCACAGCCTGTGTCATGTAAACCTCAGAGATTAAAGAATGTGTGGTATCTAACTAGAGAGTATAGACGACAGCGGTGATTTAGAACAGAGTGACCGAAACTAAACACGGTGTGTCTGTTTCTCTCGTTTACAAAGGGCCCGCTGCCTACATGCTTCCCCCGGTGCTGGGCCCCATCAACGTGAATAAGACGTCCGCTCCAAACTTCTCGTTGACCGGCCGCAGTAAGATTGGCAGCTTCCATGAGGATCTGCAGAAGGTGGGTTTGACTCAGATACAAATGTGTTTCCTCAGAAACGATCCTCTATGGGATGATTCTGTGGAAAAAAGTCATATTTCCTAATGTCTTTGTAAAATACTTTGACACTTTGTTGTTTGAAACAATGTCACCCCATCTCTGAGTAGACTCCAAATACTCTGAATTCATGACTCTGTTGTGTGTGCTTTGCTAGACGCCAGGTCCAGGGTCCTATAGGGTGGTGGACCCCTGCACATACACACACAAGGCCCCGCAGTACAGCATGATCGGCCGCAACAGCATGCCTGGAGACACCACCAGGAAGCCTGGACCTGGAGCTCACCATCCAGAGCAGGTAGAGCATGAGAGCACACACACACACACACACACACACACACACATTTACACACACACACACACAAACACACACACACACACACGTACACAGAGACATACACTCATTCTAATATCTGTTCTCGCCCCTCAGGTGACCTTCACTAGAAGCAAAGCCCCAAGCTTCTCGTTTGGGATCCGCCACTCGGAGTTTATCGCCCCTCTCATCACCAACGTGCCTGCTGAATAGAGCCGGATTATGTTATATTGAATACAGTTACTGCAGGAATAAAGCTTGGCTCACTGGTACCCGTGTGTTCATTGCCCTGGAGTATCATTATAAAGCCACTAAACGTATAGGTTAAATGTCAAAACATCTTTATATACAGCTCTGGAAAAGACCACTCAGCAACCGTAGGATGATCAGAAAAATGTGCAGTGGTCTCTAATTTTTTACAGAGCTATTATGTAAAAAATAGTATGATGTAATCAGAAGACCTCTGGTATAAAAATTAAGTAAAGCAGGGACAATGCCATATAGGGACCAGTGCCCCGTGGAACTGTTAGTATTGCAGTAATGGCATTTCATTATAGTCACATCACATCCATGCACTTTCTGCACTTGATTTTCATTTGTACCGGTAGTGTTTTGAACATGGACTTCTTGATAATCCTTTGGTTGGAATGACAACGACCATATTTTGACAAATGGAAATAAAATGAACCACTTTGCAACAGGTGAAAGCGTTCAGCTGTCAACTTGTTTGTTTCAGGCAAAGTTATGGACAACGCTTCAATCACTTGGGTCCTTCCTCTTAAGCGTCTGTGCGTTGCATAGGAACAAGAATGTTGTCCAGAGTGTTAAGAGATGTCGGCTTTCTTTAGCTTGAAACTAGACAAATGGATTTGTTAATTTCTGTTGTTACTCAAGGCAGATTACATCGAGCTTCCCATTAATTTGTACTTTCGTTCATCAGCGGAGGGACAGTGCATTAGGCAAAGGTAATATATTGTACTTAGGTAGCATTCTAGCTATGATAGCTAGCAAGCTACTACCACTTACTAAAATTAGCAGATTTAGATTTGAGCTAACTTTGTTATCAGAATTAACGTTATGAGAGTTTGATTCAAATAAGGTCATTGATCATTGGTTTGATTGATGAGTGAATCAAACTTAGAATGCTGAATTAAAAGCAATACGGCACACTGCAAAATCCCTGCAGTAACGTTAACGTTAGCTAGTATTAACGTTAGCTTTCTTAACGTTATGTCAGTTACGTTACCAGGTCAATAACGTTAACTTAGCTATTAACGTTATAGCAAGCCAACTTAGCTAGTAAAGCAGGGAGGTAGGTTGCTAGCTTGCTCATAGTATTAGGGGCTAGCTTGGCTTTCCGGATAATCCTCTCCAAAAGCCAGTAAGCACAAGCGAGAACAGCTGCAGACAGCGAGTCTCCGAGCGTTGCGTGTCCGGCAGGATGGCCGGAGATGCAGGCGAGCTCCCGGAGCTGGACCTGGAGAAGTATGATGCGGATGAGTGTGTGAAGATCATCTGCCTGGGGGACAGTGCGGTGGGGAAATCCAAGTAAGATGGGAGTTCTCTGTATCCAACAGTTGTGTCATCCTGCATGCAGATGTATTCGGACCTCTTCACAGATTTATCTTTGTTATTTAAGTCCTAGCCATAACATGTCTAGTGGCATGCTGTTAATATAGCTCTCTGAATACCCATGCTTATTGTTTCAGGTTGATGGAGAGATTCCTGATGGATGGCTAGTATCCTTTTGATGCACAATTGGCGATATGTAAATGCACGTATTAAGTGAATAAATGGTATAGAAAAGTTGTTTTTAACATACTCCACAACACTGTAACTAAGGTTTACTGGCAAGAGTTATTCTTTCCTTAAACTAACTCTCAGTCGACCTCAACAGCTGTCCACATATGCGCTGACTTTGTACAAGTACACTACCACAGTCAACGGGAAAACCATCCTTGTAGGTAGGTGTGGACTCAATCTCGAGCTCTGTAGATAAGTTGGTATTTTGTAAGGAACACTAGTCTGAATTTGTAGATAGGTAGATAGATACATTATTGATCCCCAAGGGGAAAGTCAAGAGTTGTGAGGTCCGATCATTAGGGAGATGCTGGATACTGATTGGCTGATTTTATCAGATGGTTGTAATCTACAATTTATGGACTGGTGAAATAGTGGAATATGTTTTAGATATTACTCAATCAAAAAAGTAACTTGTTTGTTTATGGCCCAAAGACTTCTGGGACACTGCAGGGCAGGAACGCTTCCAGAGCATGCACCCATCCTACTACCACAAGGCCCATGCGTGCATCATGGTAAATCCACACACACACACACACTCTCTCTCTCTCTCTCTCTCTCGCTCTCTCTCTCTCTCTTTTTCTCTCTCTCTCTCTTTCACATTCTCTCACACTCACACTTTCTCTCTCTCACGCACACACACTCTCTCTCTCTCTCTCTCTCTCTCACACACACACACACACAAACACACTCTTTCACACACAGACACACACATCTCCACATCATATCAGACAGGTGTGTGTGTGTGTGTGTGTGTGTGTGTGTGTGTGTGTGTCAGGTGTTTGATGTCCAGAGGAAGATCACCTACAGAAACATGGCCAACTGGTACAAGGAGCTGAGGGACTACAGGCCAGAGATTCCCTGCCTGGTGGTGGCCAACAAGATAGATGGTGAGTGGCCAAGAGGACATGGTTGTGTGTGTGTGTGCGTGTGTGTGTCAAGAATAGCTTAGTAGACAGTAGACAGTAGTTGTTCAATAGCCTACTATTTGTTTAGTAGACAATAGTTGTCCAATAGCCTACTATTTGTATGAAATCGTGCATCAGTCGACATGGCTCTTCGGAAATGATCTTAGCCAGTTTATAAATACATCCACATGCACCATGTCCAGGGGGAACGGTGCAAGCCAGGGGCGGACTGGTCATCTGGCACACAGGGCATTTTCCCGGTGGGCCGACGCACCTTTTGGGCCGATATAATTTCATTCATTCGATATAATATCAATTTAATTTGGCCAACGATCGGCCCAAAGCAGGGACAGTCAGCGGCTCATTGGTTTATTTTCCATACAGTCACTGGACTGCAGGCTTGTGCACAATTCAGAATTGAATTGAGAATGACTCCTAACTTCCAATTCAGATTTGAATTGAGAATGACTCCTAAATTCCAATTCAATTCTTGAATTTGAATTGAATTTGAATTAAGGTCAAAACAGGATGTACGTAGAATTACAATTCGAATTCGAAGAAATTCATATACATAATTTATGGGTAGTGTTTAACAATGAAGCCTCACAGTATATGTCAGATATGATTGCATTAAACACACAACTTGTAACTTAAAACAGTAACAAATTATATTTCCACACTGTAAAACAATAGTTTTACTTACTTAAAATGTTCTAGTAAGTAGAATTCAGGTTTTATCTTTTGTTGAGATTACTTACATAAAATGAGTGTTACGTAGTTTTGAGGTAGAAAAGTAAACAATCAAGTAAACTATACTTGAATTGCTGAAGTTTGTGCTACACTGTAAAATTAGTTTATAATCTTACTTAACCTGTTAGTTTTGAAAAGCATGCAAACTGATTGTCCTTGCAATTCCCATTCCAGATTTGTTTGTACAAACAAATGCTCACTTAGTATAGTGCACTTACAGTGCACAGAATTATTTACTATTTCAACTAACTTGGTCATTACAATTACAAGTAAAGTATACTGTATGTTTATTAAACACAACAGGTGTATTGAAGTTGTGCTAACTAATGTCACAGTTCAGCTAACTGATATGACAAAAATGCATTTCCAGAATACCACAGACCCGGCCTACATATTGTTAAAGGGATCACATATTAATCTTTATTGAAATTCAATCTTAAGTTACAATAACAAAGTGACAGTGACACTAAAGGCTATATGTTGTTGTGTAATTGATATGTGATTTACATTGATACATCACCCCATCAATGACTATCCAATGACCAAACCTGTGAGTAGAACTAGTGCTGACAGTTATAGTCAGACATAGATCTGTAGCTGGAAACCATACACCCTGTCTCTGCTAAGTTACCGAGGCTAAATGTAAGCTTGATTAGGATTTTTATGGGTGCTTTCCTTGCAAACTTATGTTGCTACTAGAAATGGTGGTGTTAGTGGCTGTCCATTAAATGGCACTCTCCTCTTTGGTCAGGATATTAATATCAACCCCAATTCACAACATCATGGATACACTGAACTGCCGAAATCAGGCCTTTGAATGCAGTGGTAAAACAAAGTCCTGACTTACTGTGGACATCAAAGATTAGGGGGTTCCCTGAACCGCTGGACAAACCCAGGTGTGTGCCACGTATTTGTGGTACATAGTGAGGTCTCCCCTTCATTGTGCAGTACTTTCAGAGTGTAGTAAAACAATATACAAATGTAACATGTTGCTGATGTTCTACCCACAGCATTAGAGTGTTTTGGATAGTCATAGGGTGCGATGCATCCACATAAATTACATACCAACAGTATATATAACCGTTAGTGTCACTGTCACTTCATTGTAATTTAAGATTGAATTTCAGTAAGGATTATTATGTGATATCTTTACAAATATGTGGGCCTGGGCAGTGGCATTCTGGAAATGCATGCATAACCAAATGCATGCATAACCAAGTTAGGTTAAATAGGAATTCTCCTTAGTGTAAGTGTACTACACAAAGTAGCCTAAGCATTTGTTTGCACAACTTGGAATTCCTATTCCAGATTAGTCTGTAATTTCAAGGCAATCGGTTTGCATGTTTTTTTAAACTAAGGTTAACTAACAGGTTAAGTAAGGTTAACTAACTAACTAACTTCACAGTGTAGCAAAACTTAAGCAATTCAAGTATAGTTTACTGAATTTAAATGATCATGTTCACTTTTCCACCTCAACATTAAATTACTAATTTTAGCCAAGTAATCTTAAAAAGCAAAATCAACATAATCAACAAAAGACAAAAACTGAGTTATACTAACTAAACATTTTAAGTAAGAATAGCTCTTCGATCTTACAGTGCAAAGTAACATTCCCAAAACTGAATGCATGTGAGATTCAACACATTGTTCCTGTTGTGTGACTGTGGAATTGCTTTGAATTTCCATGAATTTAATTCCACCTCCTGTGGGGCGGAGCCAATTCAACTCAAATTCCAATTCGTGAATTGAATGCAGATCCATTCTAAAATTCCGAATTTTGCACAAGCCTGCTGGACTGATCCAATAAGAGCTCTTGTTAGGCCCGACCCCTCCCATTTTGGCTGATCACCCCCTGCTGTGATCACAATAACAAATAGCGCAACATTAGTTTCCTAAATGAACGCAAATCCTGCGATTTGCAAATCCTGACCGCAAAGGAGATTGATCAGTTACCATCAGACAATCAAAATTCAACAATGAATCCACGGCATCAGTGGTTGTTCTGTCAAAATAGGCTAGAGTGTTGAAAGGGTTCTGTCTCAGATGGGCTAAAATACTGTAGACTTATTGAAATGTAGATTGTACATATGTAGATAAATGTAGGCTATAAAACATTGTCATATTCATGTACAAGCAAAGTGAATTAGTTCATGGAGCTATTGTTCTTAAATGTACCAGCAATGTAGGCAGGTAGTATAGACTACAGTAATAAAATATTTCCAGCAACAGGTAACACATTTTGTGTGTCCTATAACTAGTAACTGTTAATTATAAATTACAGTAAAGCCTACCACAATCTGTTGGTAATTTAGCTCTTTACACATACAGTTGTTTGGTGCTGGTATCATTTGAGCGTTGTATACTATACATATGACATACAGGGCCTTCTCAGCTGCAGCCGTCTCCCTCTGGAACGCCCTCCCTGACCACATCAAACAGTCACTACCATCCTTCAAACAGGACCTCAAAACTCACCTCTTCCAACTTGCTTTTTCCTGTTAAAAGACTTTCCCAGCTTTTCCTTTTCTTATTTTCATTGCCCACCTCTCTAGCTTTGTCCTCCGCTTTGTCCATGCACATGTGTGTTTTCTTTTCTTTGTTTATGTTTATTTGGGGCAGCCGTGGCCTACTGGTTAAGGCTTTGGGCTTGTAACCGAAGGGTTGCTGGTTCGATCTCCGACCCAGTAGGAAATATGTGGGTGGGGGAAGTGGTTGAGCACTGCTCTCCCATGCCCACATCCATGGCTGAAGTGCCCTTGAGCAAGGCACCTAACCCCTCACTGCTCCCCGAGCGCCGCTGTAGCAGGCAGCTCACTGCGCCGGGATTAGTGTGTGCTTCACCTCACTGTGTGTTCACTGTTTCACTAATTCACGGATTGGGATAAATGCAGAGACCAAATTTTCCTCACGGGATCAAAAGAGTATATTTACCGTATACTTACTTATACTTAATATGTAACCCTGTCCATGTACCTTGTCTGTTTGTTTGTACTTACAGTATGTATAAAAAGCGTCTTTGAGTGTCTAGAAAAGCGCTATAAAAAATAAATGTATTATTATTATTATACATAGTTTAAATGTATTTAATCGTTTTAAATGAAACTTTGCATTCTAGCACAGACTCTTCTTTCAGAATTGCTATTTAGACTTGGAGATTGTGTGCTCCATGGCTACCCCTGACCACCAGTGAGTCAGAGAGATAGCCAGTGAGGCCTGCATGTGTCCACTTTCAGTGCTCCATGACACTTAGTTCCTTAGATATGCAGTCCTAAGATATGCATTTGAAGGATAATGCAAAGATTTTGTGTTTAATTAGGTATACCAGACTGATTTGAGGGCCGCCTGGGTCAAATATGCCAGGGCCAGTTCGCCCCTGTTGATGAGTGGCATTCACTACAGTTGTGTAAAATACATGTACTCCACAACTCCGCGGAAAAAAAATCTGAAACTGCATTGGATAGTTTTAACTTGTAACACTTAGTGTGTGTGTGTGTGTGTGCGCGTGTGTGTGCGTGTGCGCAGCGGACATGAAGGTGACCCAGAGGAGTTTTAACTTTGCTAAGAAGCAGGGCCTGCCCTTCTACTTTGTTTCAGCAGCAGATGGGACTAACGTGGTCAAGGTGAGTAATGGTTACAGCTGCTCTCTCTCTCTCTCACACACATAAACACACACACACACACACACACACACACCCACCCACCCACCCACACCCACCCCCACACACCCCCACACACACATAAACACACACACACACATATCTGAGAGGGCCTTATGCCTTATGAATCTGCCCCTTCTCCAGGTGTTTAAAGATGCCATCCACAGAGCGGTGAACTACAAGCAGAACTCCAGTGACTTCATGGACGAGGTCATGAGAGAACTAGAGGTGAGGGCCTTTCTAATCACATCACCCAGTCTGGCCAAACATTCACAGGTTCCCCTATGCCAGACTTGTGGAGAAGTTTGAAATTGCATGTCAATATCACTGATAGTTTTGAAACTACAGCACTTTCAAATTCAAAAGAGATACTCTGGTCTGACACAACAACCTTGTTGTTTGGTCCTAAACGCTTTACACTATCATCCAATAGACTCGAGGTAGTTGTTAGTTTCCCTTTAGGTAAGTTTAAGCATTTTGGTGAGCAAAAAAAAACTGTTTGCTTTGTCTCCTTTGATGTGGCATGTGCAGGTTTGAAACTGTTGAAACAGTTTTTGACTAATGTTATTATATGTTTGATTATATGTTTTGAATAATGTTATTATATGTTTGATTATGTTTTGACTAATGTTATTATATATGTTTGATTATATGTTTTGACTAATGTTATTATATGTTTTGACTAATGCTATTATATGTTTGATTATATGTTTTGACTAATGTTATTATATGTTTGATTTTATGTTTTGACTAATGTTATTATATGTTTTGACTAATGTTACTGCACCAAACAGTCTAATAGTGCCACTGGGGAACTAAGGGGACAAAATCAATTCAACCCAGTCTGATAATTTTATAGGCAGCAACCTAGTGTGATAATGTCATTATAGGCAGCAAAGATCAGCCATTGGCTGCCCTGATTTCTATAGATCGGCATCAGAATCGGCCATAGAAAACCCCATATTGTTTGACCTGACCTGTGTGTGTGTGTGTGTCTTGTCCTGCAGAACTTTGAGCTGGAGCAGAGGGAGGGCAACTCTGAGAGAGACGAGGAGGAGGAGGAGGAAGAGCCCAAAGAGAAGCCAGGCTCAGCGTGATCTCTGGACATACACAAACACCGGCAGCTCACACACGCACACGCACACACACACACACGATAACCTCTCTGGAGGCCAAAGGCTGTAGGTGATTAGTGGGTGGTTATGAGGAGAGTGGCAATGGATTGACCATTTCATGCGTTGAGATGCTGCAGTGGAGCCTGGCTTCAAACACCTCCGCTCATGTTCTACACCCATGGTGATGCACTGTCCATCCATTGGAGAGTAGAGTTAGAGTGTGTGTGTGTGTATATGAGACCATACTGCAGTAATGTGTAGAATGTGAAATGAGTGTGTATGGATGTTTGATCATACTGCAATAATGTTTCTGAATGTTTGTGTGTGATATACGTGTTCGTTTTTGCGATTGCAAAGTGCTGAAAACTCCGTTTTAGTCACATCTCACACACTCACAGATGCGAACAGAATGGTTTCAGGATAATTATGAATGACTACCACAGCCATTGAATCATTGCCTCTCTGTGTCGTGTGTGTGTGTGTGTGTGTGTGTGTGTGTGTGTGTGTGTGTGTGTGTGTGTGTGTGTGTGTGTGTGTGTGTGTGTGTCTGTCTGTGCTGTGTGTATGCCTGAGAATGAGCTGTGGTAGGATGGCTGCTATTTGTCTACTTTCCTGCAGTGCTTGAGAGCCGGGTTGGTTCAGGTCTGGTGATGGAGTGTGAAATCGAGTTCTGAAATACACACACACACACACACACACGCAATAGTGACCAGCTCGCATCTGTCATCGTCGGGGCAACGTGATACTTCATGGACCTGTTGTCATAGAAACGTCCTGCGTAGCCCCGGAGCATCTGACCACACTGCACAAGCTGTGAAAGGAAGGAACTTCCAGATCCAAACACATTTT
Organism: Alosa sapidissima; assembly: GCF_018492685.1. Lineage (NCBI taxonomy): Eukaryota > Metazoa > Chordata > Actinopteri > Clupeiformes > Clupeidae > Alosa > Alosa sapidissima. Next base: position 23,622,724 of record NC_055967.1, read on the forward strand.
AAAGGCTTTGGTTTTTTTTTTTTTTTTTTTGGGGGGGGGGGGGGGGGGGGGGGGGTGGGGGGAGGTGGGCGGTTATTGTGGTGCACAAGTGCTTTATACTTTGTTTTATTGTGGTGTACTGTATACTTGATTTGAAACTGAAATCACCCAGAACTGTGCTTCAAACATACATTTTTACTGATCATATTTAAACAGAATACTGAATATGTGTATTTAATAAACCAAATAGAAAGTGTTTTGATGGTATGGTGTTTTTCATTTCTCTTTGTGATTTCAATTGTCTACATTAAACCCTTTAGCCCTTACAGTAGTACCTAAATGAAAATCTCATGCCAGCATCACTGTGGCCACGGCTGTGTGTGTGAGAGTTTCTTTTCATTTTGTACATATCACTGTAGCGTCAAAATTACTTTGACACTATTATTTTAAGGTTAAATACTTACATTGTGTTGCTTTAAAACTGACTTCAAATTTATCATGAACAAACTGTTTGTGGTAGAGACCCCCCCCCCCCCCAAAAAAAAACAAAAAAAAACAGATCAGCTGAAGAACCAACTCCCTGATCTAGAACATCTAGACTAGAGGAATCAGTTCAGAGTTAAAGAGACTTTGACACACATAACAGGGAACTGATTGTTCTAACCATGTTTTTATTTATTGTGCTTTTGTTGATCAGAAAACAAGATGAGCAACTCTACAGAGTCAAGTTGAAGTGAATGAATGATGTGTCTATTTCTCGTCCTGTTGCCCAAATGGTCTTTGAATAATAATAATCATAATGTGGTGAACGTACGCAATAATCATCTCCATGTCCAACCTTTAAAACCCAAAGCATCAGAGATCTGAACCGCATGCCACTCTTAAGGAGTCATAGGTGGGGTGGGGGTCAGGGTGGGGCGAGAGAGGGGTCACACCTTTCATGTACTTCAAGCGAAAAATCACATTAATACTTTAATTCAAAATATGAATAAAAATGTAGATGAAAATACCATAAAATCATCAATCAGGTCTGTATATTCTTTTACAAAACATAAAAATGTATCTGAATCTTTTTTTTTCTCACCGAAAAAGTGTCAATGCTGTACATCCAGTGTATGAGCTAACCTGCAGTACTCAAGATTCCCAGGAGGTGGCACCATAGTGCTGATTCTAACAGCTTAAACATCTTAACAGAAAGAGTCCAAAAGAAAAGCTTTTTAAAAAAAAAAAAAAAAAAGAACAATTAAAAGTTTTACTTTTTGGCACATTGTCCTTTTTTCTCAGCTATCACTCCATTACATACAGGAGATTTTGAATAAATAGATAAAAGAAAAATAAAGCAAGGAAAACAAGGGGGTGCGTTTAGATGGATTGTGGTTCACATTTGTCTTCATTGGTGAGACGGTAAATGCTAGTGTGTGTGTGTCTGTCAGTGATCTCACAGTTATACCCACAGCAGGCTCGCAAGCTGCAGCTGCACTATCAGTATAGGTCTACCCTCTATGTGTGTGTGTGTGTGTGTATGCATGGGGGGGGGGGGGGGGGCATTAAGGGTGATTTAAACACTGAGCTCCTCATAGATAACTGTCCCCAGGTAGTTTAGGGGCAGGTGTGCTATTGTCAAACACATATCAAATGGATGGTCAATATGTCACCTGCGTCTGAGCCTGTGTGGTCTGCAGCTGGTGGATTTGTGCCACCTGTTGGACTGGCTCTGACATTATGAGTGTGTGTCAGCTGACAGGGCAGGGAGTGTGTTGGGGCAGTCAGAGGTCCTGATGTTGGGAGTTTAGTGGTAATTGTGAAGGGGGGTGATAAGTGGTACTGATGTTGGGCGATTGGTTGTGTTTGGGCAGGGTTTTTTTTAAGGGGGCATGGGGGTTATTAATTGGGCATGGGGTTGTTAATGGGGCAGCCGTTGCTCTTGTGAGCTCTGGGTTCCATAACGGTAGTCTCCTCTGGCCCACACATGTGGCCCAAGTCCGACCCAGACTGGTCCAGTGACCGGCTGCTGTGTGCTCTCTTCCTTAGCCTTACCATGGCAACAGCATAGTCACAGTAACATAGCAGAGCACCGCATAGGAGGGGCTCAAGATGGCCGCCAGTGTGTGTGTGTGTGTGGTGATGGGGGAGGATGAGCCACAGTGTCGCTGTAAGGTGTGTAAAGTCACAGCAGGCGGTGCAGTCACAGCCAAACAAACAAACCAACAAGCCTCCAGAAAACAACCAGGGACAGACACACATGGCATGAGACTGTTTCCTTGGCAATGGATGCTCACGCTCACAGCATGTGCAGTTACTGATGGAGTAGACTGAATGGGGTAGGATGGGATGGGGAGGATGGTGATGTGGGATCACAGTTCTATTGGTGGTCAGGGGCGGAGTAAACTACACACAAGGAAGTGTGTGTGTGTGTGTATATGTGTGTGTTTGTACCTTAGCTGATATAGGGGGGTTCATATGACCATAGCTACAAAGTAGAGGGCTTCAGTCACAGGGCACACACACACACACACGACACCACACACACACACTCAAACACAGCTTACAGGTTCATGCCAGATCATGAGTGGTGATTGAGAGGAAGAAAGCAGAGTTCAAAAGCTTTCTGAATGAAGCGCTTGGAACTTGGTGTTGCCTGAAAGTGGAAATTCTGAAGCTCTTGTGAAAACCACGAGTGACACAGCCGAGCGGATGGAACTGACCGGCCTGTATCAGCCAGTGACCTCTCATGATGATCAGGGTGGTGGGACCCTGGGTGTCAGTGGGCTGGAGTTTAAGTGATCGTCACATTTGAGTGATAGCCAATGAAACGCAGAGATGAAAGCAGTAAGGGCCAATCACAGAAGGGAACAGAGCTAGGTGGGATGAAAGGTCAAAGGACGTGGCATAGAGGGTGTGTGTGTTTGTGAGAGAGTGTGGATGCTAGTGTGTGTGTCTGTGTGTGTGTGTGTTTCTGAACAGTAGGAGGCGGGACATGGCAGGATGTTAGCGCTTTGATGATGGATGGCTTGAATGCTAGCACCTTATTTTGTGCAAATCATCCCCTAATTCAGAGTTCATAGAAAGAATAAAATCTTCCCCCTTTTCCACAGGTGGGTAACTATGCATATATGCCAAACATTCATATATAGATCTATATATTTTTTGACTTTTAAAAATTTATATGAAAACTATTGTATATACATTGCTTGTAATTGATATAAAAAGCAAATATTTGTAATTTCTGTCCATATGTACAGCTGTAAGTAGTTTTCAGAGGAGTTTGTCCTTCTTTTCTGCTGATTTGATCATTCTAAAATTCAGACTAGGTGAACCGTTTAAAAAAGTCATCCTCTAAGCATTAAATTTCACAAGCTACAAAATACAACCATGGGAACAAAAAACAAAAAGCAAAAAACAACATAAGTGACCACAAACAATAATAATAATTAGAAAAGCAAAAAAGCGTGTTATTAAAGGTAATAATTTAGCCCAAATGAATTGGCCACTCACAGTGGCCTCTGCAGATCTGGTCTGGAGTGTGTTTAAAAACCCTTCTGAGGCAGCCTCTTGTGCCACAGGAGATCTCATGCGCTAGTGCGCGTGTGTGTGTGTGTGTGTGTGTGTGTTGGAAGCTGTATGAGCAGGTCAGATAGAACAGTGGAGATGTATATGTTTGTGTGTGTTTGTGTGTAAGAGTGTTAATGCGTGTGTGTGTGTTTGTATGTGTGTGTGTGTGTGTGTGTGTGTGTGTGTGTGTGTGTGTGTGTATACAGAGTCTTGTATTATCTCCTTTACTCCTCGGCTCAGAAGGCTCCTTGGTTATTGCAGGACTCTTTCTCCAGCCCTCACAGTCTCCCATGTGTGTGAGTGTGTGTGAGTGTGTGTGAGAGTGTGTGTGAGAGAGAGAGACTGGTGGGCTGAGCTGGGCTGAGTGGTGCAGAGTGTGTGTCGGGCTCTCGGGCGGGGCCTGACGTCTCCTCCATGCCATGCTGGTAAAGGGCACTTCGCTGACGACGCGCATCTCCACGGCAACACACCCAGCCGCCAAGAGGCTATGAGGTCATTAGAGGTCAGAGTTCACTGTGGCGTCACTTTGGGACACCCTCAAGGGAGACGGAAGACAAGGTTTCACAAAAACAAACAAACAATACAATCAAACAAATCCAGTAAATAAAATCAAATCCAAATCTGTCAACATATCAACAACTGATGCAGGTTTTCATGCTACGGTCCAGAAAGGGATGACCATTGGGAAAATTCATGTTCATAGTAGCCTTTTTTATATTAATGTATAATACCATATATAAGTTTCTTTTCATATATTTATGACAAAATGTTATAATCATATATCTATATACTTCTTTTCTTTCAAATATATATGTATATATATATGTATGTATATAACTGGTAAAAATGAATTAATTATCAGTGGAATAAACAGTTTCTTCTACACTTCATCTAGAAGCAGGAGACTGAGCACTTTCTCTCAGTTCGTTTGATTTGTGTCGTGGTCTGTTGTTTCTCTCCTTTCATCTGATCACTCCATTCTCAAAGTTCTCTAAGTACACAAGGAATCAAATCTGCTCTTTCAGTCTCTCTGGAACTCCAAATCTGCTCTCACAGTCTCTCTGGAACTCCAAACAGACATCTGATTATGAAAAAGCCACTAGTGTTGGTTAAACATTCTCTGGATGCACTCACCATGACCACAGTCAGGAGAGTGTGTGAGGACAGTGGTCACCCCTCACACACACTCACACAGCTAACACATACACACACACACACCACTCAAACATGTACGCGTCGTACCAGAGGCAGCGCACACACACACACACACACACACACACACACACACACACACACACACACACACACACACACACACACACACACACACACACACGCACGCACACAGCAGTCCAGTTCAATGTGTCCACCAGTGCTGGGCTTTGTAAAAAAATACTCTGAAAGGCAACTGAATTCTCCTTCAACGAGACCCTCAGTGGTCTGGTCAAGCAGGTCAGAGCTTCAGCGGCTGCAGAGGCAGAGAGAGGGATAGAGAGAGAGAGAGAGAGAGAGGGATAGAGAGATAGAGAAAGCAGATGTGGATGATGCTAAGCTAAAGTGTCCTATAGGGAATGACACAAGCTACGGTCGTCACGCTAACCTTCTAAGATCATGCAACATCCGGTTAGGCAAACTCTTTCTGATTGGCTGATGGCCAAAAGAGAGAAGGAGCAGGAAAAGAAGAAAGGAAAGCAGCCAATTAAGAAGGGGTAGCATGTTGCTAGCCGGGCAGGGATTCCATGTGTGTGTTTGTGTGTGTGTGTGTGTGTGTGTGTGTGTGTGTGTTTTCTGTGAGTGTGTTGGTAGGTGGCCGGCGTTCTGCAGGTTTGCCAATGGGGGTGTTTGGCGGCGGAGGGTTGGGGAGGGGGGGGGGTCAACTCTCCAGCAGCTGTCGGAGCGCGCGCTCGATGTTCATGCGGTGTCCGACACGCGTGACCCCCAGCTCAGCGAAGTCGTCCTTGGTGAGCGCGGGCAGGTGCGATCCCTCGATCTCGTGCTCCTGGAAGCGCTGGCGGTGCTCGCCCAGGTTGATGCTCTCCAGCCAGTCGCCCACATCGTACTTGTTCCACAGGTGCAGCGGCTTCTGGTGGAACGGCCGCAGCGCCAGCAGCAGCGGCGAGCCCAGCGGAGTGGCCGCCGGCGAGGGGGAGGGGGAGCGGCTGCGTCCGGCGGCACTGGAGCTACGCATGACAAAGCGCACCTCCTTGGACTCGTGTGGCAGGGACAGGCTGGACGACTTGAGGATGGTGGGGGGCGGGGGGGCGGAGGGGGGCGGTGAGGTGGACAGGCCGTAACCCCGCAGCGGCGCCAGCGGGTCCGAGGAGCGGTCAGGGGAGCCCCCGCTGGGGCTGGTGGTGCGGCGGGTCACCGGGTAACGGCTGCCGGGCCGGATGGTGTAGGTGGTCCCGTAGCTCCGCTGGGAGATGGTGTGGAGCTCACCTAGACTGCTGAAGAGTCTGCAGAGACAGAAGGAGAGAGAGAGAGAGAGAGAGAGAGAGAGAGAGAGAGAGAGAGAGAGAGAGAGAGAGAGAGAGAATGAGGGTGAGGGGGGGGAAGAGACAGAGAGAGAGAGTGAGGAGACAGAGGAAGAGCAAAAGGGAAGGAAAGATGGAGAGCACATGGGAGAAAGATGAGGAAGAGAGGAAGATGATGAGGGGAGGAGAGTATAACGAGGGGGGAGAGAGAGGGAGTGAAAGTGGAGGGAAAAAGAGGGATGGTAATGTAGAGAGAGCGGAAGTGGAGAGAGACAGGAAGTGAAGGGAGAGAAAGAGGGATGGCGAGGTAGAGAGATAGGAAGTGGAGGGAGAGAGAGAGAGATGGCGAGGTAGAGAGACAGGAAGTGGAGGGAGAGAGAGAGGGATGGCGAGGTAGAGAGATAGGAAGTGGAGGGAGAGAGAGAGGGATGGCGAGGTAGAGAGATAGGAAGTGGAGGGAGAGAGAGGGAAGAGACAGAGCATGATGTGAGCTTTAGCACACACAGCTAACACAGCTAGCACACAAAGCTAGCCTAGCACAACACTTCACCAGCCACCGGCCGCTTGTGTTAGAGTTACCCCACACACCCAACACCCCTCCACCGACCCCTGAGTTACCCCACACCCCTCACTCCAAACAGCCCTCCACCGGCCCCTTGTGAGATTACCCCAGAGAGTTACCCCACACGCTGCACGCTGTCTGAGATTGCCATGGCGTCTGGGGCAGCTTCCCTCACTTTCCCCACATAATGGAGCAGTTCTGGTCTCAGTGTTAGCGTGATAGTGAATGGAACACTCAGTGGGGCACTAGAACACAGCCTGTGCAGAACACTCAGTGGGGCACTAGAACACAGCCTGTGCAGAACACTCAGTGGGGCACTAGAACACAGCCTGTGCGACCCCTAATGGGGCAGCTGGTGCACTGGCCCTAAACGTGCGCTAGGAGCCGACTGAATGCAGAGAGCAGCGGCTCCTTATGAGACTCTGGGAAGGATGTACTGACATATTTCCTTGCAACATGCGCGTAAAAGCATGGCATGGTAACGTTACCTACAAACAGGACACACTTTAGTTAAACTGCAGGCTGCCTGTCGCAGGAGCAGAGAATGGCAAGTTGTGCTTTTCCGTGTCATAGTATACATTTATGGGAGGGTAACGGGAAAAGTGGGAGTTTTGCGTAAAAAGATGGGAGGAGAAGCCTGTGTTTAGAAAAACTGCCTGTGAAAACGTACGTCTGTTTTGCAAGCTGTCTTTTAAAAGCAGGCGTAATCCAAATTGTGGTTAAATGCATCAGTAATAGAAGTGCTCAGAGACAACAGAATCTGTATTCAGAACACCAGTTTTGCTTCTTTGTCAAAAGAAACCTTAACTTTCGTTGGCCTTTCTAATGTCTTACTTTCACTTTCATGTCATTCACTTAAACCAGTGGTCCCCAAACTACGGCCCGCCACCTCATTTTAGGTGGCCCCCCAAAACATGTCCGTGGTATATAGGATCCGGCCCGCACGGGAGTACGACATCGTCAAACTATAACCTCCGTAATTTCCCCCATTCATTCTCTATAGCGGGTCTTAACAGTACACATGTAATACTCTTTTTGTCCACTGTTGGTTGTTTTGGCGCTGTTTCACGTTTGCCATCGAAAAAAGAATGAAATGTATAGTAGGCCTACCTGCAAACAATGTAAGAGGCCTCTGCTGACTGCATCAGTGCAGAAAATGTATCAATGAATTGTTAATAACTAACTAACTTCTATTCAAGTCATAATTCTGGAACTTTCTGGTATAATTATTTATATTTTTTATTCACTCGTTCAAATGTTCATACAGAGTTCACAAAGTTCTCATCAGGTGAGTGAAAGTTAGAATGGTGGTCATTTCAGATGTTTCTGCCACCACTTCATAAAACTCATAGTTTGAGAACTTTAAATTATTTGTAGGATATTGCTTGTTCACAACTTGAGCTGTGTATGCAAAGTTCAGAGTTCAAAATATACTTTTGGGACTCCCTGCTTATAGTTTTGAGAATGCTATTATTAGTATTATTTCATTTGAGCTACATTTTACACTGATATGGCATGATGGCAATATAAACACAGATAACAATGGTATTAAATTGCAATAGCCTATAGATTAAATGTAATGGAATATTCAACTAGACTAGATTCAAGGTAGACTGCCTTTGTTCACAGCGATAAGCTATTTATGGTTACTGATATACTCCGAGTCTCTGGCCCTCTCTTAGAGCCAGGCATAGTGAGCTGGCCCTCGGAAGAAAAAGTTTGGGGACCACTGACTTAAACTTTCCTACCTGCTAGATATGGCTATTGGGGGCAGCCGTGGCTCACTGGTTAGCACTCCAGACCTGTAACCGGAGGGTTGCCGGTCCGAACCCCGACCAGTGGGAACGGCTGAAGTGCCCTTGAGCAAGGCACCTAACCCCTCACTGCTCCCTGAGCGCCGCTGTTGTAGCAGGCAGCTCACTGCGCCGGGATTAGTGTGTGCTTCACCTCACTGTTTGTTCACTGTGTGCCGAGTGTGTTTCACTAATTCACGGATTGGGATAAATGCAGAGACCAAATTTCCCTCACGGGATCAAAAGAGTATATTTACTTATATATTAAATCTGTCATAGTCTACGTGTACAAGTAGTTTGAGTATTTTCTTAAGTGGAGTAGAATACTAACCTGACTCTCGCCAGATGAATTTCGTTCTGCCTAGCTCCACTCATCCATCTGGGATCGCTCCATTGGAGAGGTGTTTCAGAAGGCTGGGCCTTATCAAAAATCCTTGCATATGATTGGATAAGCCACTTGTCTGTCATCACCAACAAAAGCCTTCAGAGCCGGCATTGTTGTCTGAATCAAAACAGTCTCACATTCGCTTCTCCGCTACGTCACATCTATGAAACTCCCGCCCTGCATCCTGATTGGCTCTACCATAAAATCTGGTGCCGAAATCACTCCCAACGGAAGAGGTCCCAGATGGATGTGAGTGGAGCTAGGCGGAACGAAATTCATCTGGCGAGAGTCAGGTTAGTAGAATAGTGCTCTGCCTTGTCTCTCTGCTTGTTGACATCTTGTTATCATGTATTGTATTATTTCATGACCGCTAAACATTTGATTCCTTTTAATGTTGTCATCAGTTGACTCCATTCAACTGCGCTCGTGGTTGAATGATGCTGTTCAGTTGTGGGCACCGCAAATTGCGGTAGAGGGCGGAGAAAGGCGCTGATTACCTGATGCGCTACAGGTATGATAAATAATAATAATAATAATAATAATAATAATATTATTAAAAATAATAATTGTTATCTATTTTATTTTTAATACACTTTACATTCCCAGGGAATCTCAATAACAGATAAAGTTTTCACGCAATGTGCGGTTTCTGCGGTTTGGCGATGGCGTTGATAACGCTGCGTTCGCAATTCTATGTACATCAGGCTGTGTGAGTGGGGCTTGCCACAAGTCACCCATCCCCCCACCCCACCCCATGGCAGCCTCAGACATTGTTAACTGTCTCAAATGGATCCACTTAAACACATTTGTCACTCAGCTGGGGAAGCTGTGTTCATTTAATTAGCAGAGAGAGAGCTAAGGGAGAGAGAGGGATGAGAGAGAAGGAGAGAGGGATGAAAGAGATGGAGAGAGAGAAAGAAAACTATGAAACAGTGAGAGTGTATGAGGGTGTGTGTAAGAGTGTGTGAGTGAGAGTGTGTGCATGGGTGTGTGCAAGGGTGTGTGTGTGAGAGTGTGTGAGTGAGAGTACAGTATGTGAGTGAGAGTGTGTGAGTGAGAGTGTGTGTGTGAGAGTGTGTGTGAGAGTGTGTGTGAGGGTGTGTGTGTGAGAGTGTGTGTGTGCGAGAGTAAAGGGCAACAGTGTGTGTGGAGAGCGTGTGTGTAAGTGTGTGAGAGAGTGTGTGTGAGAAAGAGTGTGAGAGCATGTGAGAGTGTCTGTGGGAGAGTGTGTGTGTGTGGGGGAGTGTGCAAGAGAAAGATAGAGAGGGACAAAGAGTGTCTATGAAACATTGAGACTGTGTGAGTGTGTGAGAAAGTGTGTGTGTAAGAGAATGTGTGTGTGTGAGTGTGTGTGAGAAAGTGTGTGTGTGAGAGAATGTGTGTAAGTGTGTGAGAGAGTGTCTGAGTGTGTGCGATAATGTGTGTAAGTGTGTGAGAGAGTGTCTGAGTGTGTGCGATAATGTGTGTAAGTGTGTGAGAGAGTGTCTGAGTGTGTGCGATAATGTGCGCCAAAGAGGGATGGCGAGACACTATGAAACAGTGAAAGTGTGTGAGAGAGAGTGTGTGTGTGTGAGAGTGTGTGTGTGTGTGAGAGAGCATGTGTGTGTGTGTGAGAGTGTGTGTGTGTGTGAGAGAGTATGTATGTATGTGTGAGAGTGTGTGTGTGTGTGAGTAAGAGAGTGTGTGAGAGAGTATGTGTGTGTGTGTGAGAGTGTGTGTGTGTGTGAGAGAGTATGTATGTATGTGTGAGAGTGTGTGTGTGTGTGAGTAAGAGAGTGTGTGAGAGAGTATGTGTGTGTGTGTGAGAGTGTGTGTGTGTGTGAGAGAGTATGTACTGTATGTACAGTATGTGTGAGAGTGTGTGTGTGTGTGAGTAAGAGAGTCTGTGAGAGAGTGAGTGTGAGAGAGTGTGTGAGAGAAAGACAGAGAGATTGCCACTCGTTGAGAGGCAGAGGGCATAATCTGTCATGATTGGTGAACAGCAATCAGACTCCTAAACTTATTAGTGTTCACCTCTCCAGACAAACTGCAGGCTCAAAGCACGGGTAGGATTGACTCTTTGTGTGTGTGTTTGCATGAGTGAGAATGTGTGTGTGTGTGTGTGTGTGTGTGTGCATGAGTGAGAGAATGTCTCTGTGTGTGTTTGTGTGTGTATGAGTAAGAGTATGTTTGTATGCATGTGTGTGTGTGTGTATGAGTAAGAGTGTGTGTGTATGTATGCATGAGTGTGTTATTGTGTGTGTGCAAGAGTGAGAATATGTGTGTGTGTGTGTTTGTGTGCATGAGAGAGTGTCTCTGTGTGTGTGTGTGTGTCCGTGCATGAGAGAGTGTCTGTGTGTGTGTGTATGAGTAAGAGTGTGTTTGCATGCATGTGTGTGTGTGAGTGTGTATGAGTGAGAGTGTGTGTGTATGTACTGTATACATGAGTGTGTTTGTGTGTGTGTGCATGAGTGAGAGTGAGAGTGTGCGTGTAATGCCCCCTCTCCAAACATGGTGCCCACAACCCATTCGTTTTGCTAAACTAATTAGGGTGAGTGCAGCTGAGAGACGTTTACAGAGCTTAAAGACCAACAATTCCCAACCTCCCTGCTCACCTGGCAACACACACACACACACACACACACACACACACACACACACACACACACACACACTGCTGGATTCCTCTATGGTAAAACTGATCCATACGAGTAGCCGTACAGTAAACTTAAACCACTATATGGCAAGACGGAGCCGGGAGTGTTAGTCTGTGCAAAGCTAATCCTCAAGAGCTTGTCTCTATGGTAACACTGATTCATCACTGTTAGCTTGATGTAGTCCACTGGTGTGGTTAACCTGATGTACTGTAGTCCACTGATGTGGTTAGCTTGATGTAGTCCACTGATGTGGTTAACCTGGGGGGTATTCAATCAAGCTTGCTAAAGGCTAAACCTGGCTTATTTCTCACTAATTTTAGAGAGAGTTCCATTCCATTAGTGTGGTTTACGTGAATCCCAGTTTGGTAACTATGGGAATTTATGCCACAGAATGAGCCTGGTCTGTAGCAGGCTAACTTTCAAGCTTAATCAAGCTGATATAAAGCAAAGATATAATTCTGCATCCTGTATAGCCTAGGCTACTAATGATTAAAACTACTTTATGTGTTGATTATTGTTCATTAATGTCAAATCAACTCTATGCCAGCCTAAGAAGTCAAGATTAAATATTAAATGACCATTTCAGATAAATATTTCACAAAAACTTTGACAAAACTATGAGACTTTATTGCAAACAGTAACCTATTATAAATTAAGATAATCTCCATTTAGCCTAATTTATGTTCACCTATAGCCTACCTACACAATAATTTGGAGTGAACCCTTAGAACGTATAGCCTATAATTTTGAATAGCCTATGCCAAAGTTGTTTTGAGGTTATGCTATTTATTTATTCACTTGTTTTGTTCAAGAGTGAAGACAATGAAACGTGCAATTAATTTAAAACCATGATCATTGTTGTTTGCTTTCATGATCAATGTATGCTTTCATTATTCTCCAATAGGCTACTATCTATTTTTTTTATTTTTGTTTGTTTCTCTCTCGATGTTCAGTTTTCTGACTTTCAATCAATGAAAATCCTGTAGATGGCTCTTGTAAATCGATAAAAATCATCTAGTTTCCCCTTAGTTTTACAACATATATCCTCTTTTGGTCAATATACTGTTTTGGTCAACTTTTCTACCTCAAGCAGGCATAAAGCTGACCTAAGCCTCGTTTGAATAAACAAGGGCAAAATGCAGCTAACTTGAGTTAAAGGAACTGTTTCAGTCGCAAGTGAAAGTCTACGCTAGTTCAAGCCAGGCTATTTCTGTTAAGCGCCGCCTTCATTAGCAACGTTGATGGAATACCCCCCTGATTTAGTCCACTGGTGTGGTGAGCCTGATGTAGTCCACTCATTCACTACATGGTGCATAGTGAATAACTACAGTATATGGTGCTCATTTGCTCCACAGTGCACTAGTAGAAAGTAAGTACTGTAGATGAACGCCAAGTCTCCATGCTTAGTCTCCATGCTAAGTCTCTATGCTGAGTGTCTATGGTAATACTGATGCAACATTGTTAGTTGGTACAAATAATTTTGTTATCCATTAATCAGTAAGTAATCAGTAAAATTGATCTAGGATTGATCATTGTTAGCCTCCATGGTAAAAATGTGTAGCTTCCTGCTGCAGAATGTGAGGCTCATGGTCAAATCAACGTCATGTGGCTGTGGTTTTAGGAATTAAAAAGAAAAAAGAACTTGTGATCAAATAGCAAAAGTTAAGAATAAAAGATTTTAAAAACAAAACAACAATAAACTCCAAAATGAAAACAGCCTGATAAAAGGGAGGAGTAGAACATGCAATGAAGAGGTATAAAGGGCAGAGCTTCTACAAAAGCAGTCACAGCAAGAGAAAGAAAGAAAGAAGGAAAGAAAGAAAGAAAGAAAGAAGGAAAGAAAGAAAGAAAGAAAGAAAGAAAGAAAGAAAGAAAGAAAGAAAAAAAGAATGGAAATCTCCAGGTGCTTGAGGAGGAGGAAGTGACCAGCCCAGTCTTCATGCAACAGCAGCGTAGCTGACCCGCACCTCAGCAGTGCTCTTCACGTTACTGCAGTACATTTTGTGTGTGTGTGTGTGTGTGTGTGTGTGTGTGTCTGTGTGTATGTAAATGTGCATGTGTGTGGGTGTATGTGCATGTCTGTGTATGTGTGCATTTGTTAGTGGGTGTGTGCATGTACATGTGTGTGTGTGTGTATGGCATGTGTATGTACGTGTGTGTGCATGTGTGTGTAGGGGTGTGTACGTGTGTGTGTATGTGCATGTGTGTGTATGTGCATGTGGGCGTGTGTGTGCATGTGTGTCTGTGTGTGCGTGTGTGTGTACGTGTGTGTGTGTGTGTGCGTGCGTGTGCGTGTGTGTGTGTGTGTACGTGTGTGTGTGCGTGTGTGCGTCTGTGTGTGCGTGTACTGTATGTGTGTGTGTGTGTGTATGTGCATGTGTGTGTATGTGCATGTGTGTGTACGTTTGTGTGTGCGTGTGCATGTGTGTGTGTGTGGGTGCATGTGTGTCTGTGTGTGTGTGTGTACGTGTCTGTGCGTGTGTGTGTGTATGTGCGTGTGTGTGTGCATGTGTGCTCAGCATGGAGACTGGGCCTGTAGAGCAGCACTGCGGGGGTTGGGTATCAGGAGGAAGTCTAACTACGTTCCTAAGGGGAGGGGAGGAGGCTAGATGAGGATTGGTGAGTCATGAGCGTTTCCATGCGCACTTACAGAGTGGCCCCGCCCTCCTGGGCGTGGTCTGAGTTCTAGACAGAGCAGCGGATTGGAGCGTACATGCAGAGTGACGGCAGAGAGAGAGAGGCATGAGAGAGAATGTTAGCATCAGTCCATGAGGGAACAGAACAGAATGACAGAACAACACCATTTTATATATCACACACAGCTCAAAGCAGCACTCCAAACAACACAAGAGGAGATGGAGGAAGAGGAAGATGAGGAGGAAGAAGAGGTGGAGGAGGAGGAAGAGGAGGAGGAAAAAGAGGAGGTGGAGGAAGAGGAGGAAGAGGAGGAGGATGAGGAAGAGGAGGAGAAAAGAAGAGGCAGAGGAGATGGAAGAAGAGGAGGTGGAGGGGAATGAGGAGGTGGTAGAGGAAGTGGAGGAGGAGGAAGAAGAGAAGGCGAGGTGGTAAATGAAAGTCATGATGTTCAAATCAAATCAGCAGAAATCAACCAGGCAGTGTGTGTGTGTGTGTGTGTGTGTGTGTGTGTGTGTGTGTGTGTGTCTCCCAGACTCTGCTTCTGAAGCAGTACTGCTGCTTGTATCTGATCTCAACTCACTAGTGTGTGTGAGTGTGTGTGTTTATACGCTGGAGGATATAACTGAATCTCAGAGTCTGGGAGCAGCAGCAGAAAGAACAGACAATGGATATAAATATAACAGAACACATAATCAAAACATAAACAAACCAACAAACAAATAAGAAGCAAGCAACAAAAAGAAAACAACTCTTAGAAACAAACAAACAAATCATACACAACCACAGATCCCAGAGAGCCAAGTCTATGAGAGCTATATTAGGAATGAGCAAAGCCATCACGCACGCACGCACACACACACACACACACACACACACACACACACACAGACACACAGACACACAGACACACACACACACACACACAGATACATGCAAAAAGACACACTGAACTTGTTTGACAATGATGATTAACAGAACAAAAAAGGTGCTTATGGACAAAAAAGTGAGTGCTTATGGAGTATTTTGTGTGTGTGTGTGTGTTTCATGTTAGCATGTAAACCTATATAATATGTTTGGATTGGCTAGTTGATGCAGATTGACTAGTTGATGCAGATTGACTACTGTAGTTGATGTAGATTGACTAGTTGATGTATATTGACTAGTTGAAGTAAATCGGCTAAGTGATGTACAGTAGCTGGTAAAGTTGACTAAAACAGGTATAAAAAAATAATCTTTTGGTGATTTATCATAATCTCACAGTGAAAACAATAAGGAAAAATCCCTCCTCGAAGGGAAGCACATATATTCTAAGAAAAAGGAAAATCTCATAAATAAATAAATATTTTGCACAATATTTTATTTTATTATTTAGATTATTTTTTATACCTGTCTAGTAGTCTAGGCTAGTCTCTTCTGTCAATGTTAGTAGCACAACTCTAAGACACACACACACGCACACACACACTACAGACACATAATTGTACACAAATACGCACATACAGTACATTAATTCAATTTCAGGGATAAATCGACCACACACACATTTGCATGCACACACATACAGTACACACATACACACACACACACAAACACACACACACGCACACAGTAGGCTAGTCTAGCTTTGTGAGGTATGGAGGGTATGGAGCTGGAGGGGTATGATAAACTAAGAGAATGTGGAAGCATGGCAGCAAGTCATGGCTCAGTGGGACAAGGTCAAAGGCCAGAGTCATGGTATGTGATGAGCTGGGGGAGATGGTGCATGCCTCCAGCCATCTGCTGCTTTGTATGTCTCTCTCTCTCTCTCTCTCTCTCTCTCTCTCTCTCTCTCTCTCTCTCTCATACACACACACAAACACATACACACACACTCCCAACCACACACACACACACACACAAACTCCACCTCACCTAAGTTTGGTTCCATCAGTTCTTTTACACACATCTAATATATACATTTAGATGATAAT
This sequence comes from Alosa sapidissima, assembly GCF_018492685.1. Classification (NCBI taxonomy): domain Eukaryota; kingdom Metazoa; phylum Chordata; class Actinopteri; order Clupeiformes; family Clupeidae; genus Alosa; species Alosa sapidissima. The sequence goes on from NC_055967.1 coordinate 23,638,712, forward strand.
TTAAAACGCCAGTCATGTTTTTTCACTATACAAATACTAGAGGAACCACACTGTGGGGCTATGATGTCATCATTCAGCGCCACACCTAGCACCAGGCCGAGCAGACAGACAAGGCAGCAGGCAGCACAGACCCATCCCCAATTGAGGAGGCCCACAGGGGGCGCTGTTACTGAGGCAGAGGCTGTTAGTAGGGTTAGTGGCACGTGAGGCATGAGAAGAATGAGATTGGTTTACCCTAGAGGCTAAAGCTAAGGTTTACTCTCCTCTGTGTTGGCCTTGTCACATCTGTGAAAATACACAAAGCACTTCAGTGTGGTGGAGCACAGAAGAGGCACAAGAACACAACAGCAGAGCTCTTTCAAGAACAAAAACAAACAAAAAATCAACACAAGAAGTGAAAAAAAAACAAAAACAAAGTACCCTCTCATCTCTACTCTCTAGAGAAGATCTGCTCATCAGTCATCTCAAAAGCAGAAGTGGTGAGGAGTTAAAAAAGACTCAGTATTCCCTTTTTGACCTGTGGCATTGGCGCTGGGGTTTCTGTAGCGTGCTAATCTACGGCGTGTGTAGCAGGCATACAGTCTAAGGGACTGGACCTCAGAAGCGTCTAAGCCTGACAGCTGCTTTAGGTCTGCCTGTAGCTCTACTCACCAGCGCAGACGCAGACGTCGCGCCTGCAGGTGCTTCTGAAGCTCAGCACTTTACACCCCAAACAAAGAGGAACAACATTAAACATGTTAGCTATCCACGCTAGCTCGGTCCCACATTAAACCTGTTAGCTATCCAAGCTAGCTCGCTCCCACATTAAACCTGTTGGCTATCCAAGCTAGCTCGCTCCCACATTAAACCTGTTAGCTATCTAAGCTAGCTCCAGAGATTTTATTATAGGGGGAAACAGCAATGTTACCAGTTTCCAGTTGGCAATATGTAACCGCTGACTAGCTTTAGCTTGGGTCACTTGTATCACTCTGAACAGCAAAACAACCTTCTTTTCACTGTAGACCTTAGCAGCCACTTCTCCAATTTCTATTTCAGGTTTCTATTGAACAAATCTGTCTAGGTTAGTAAAGCCCCCCTACACAAAGCTCCACCTCCACTCTCGTTCGTCTAACTGAGTAAGATCCTGACTCCACACGCTTCTTGGCTGTCCATCTCTCTGGCCTGCCTCCGCCTCCAAAGCTGGGCGGCGTTTCGGTGGGCGTCCTACCTGGCGCCGGAGATAGGCGACTTCCTGCCGGGGTCGAGTGCGCCAGCGGCTCCCCCGAGCGGCTCCTCGCCCAGCGAGCGCGTGTCCTTGTTGAGCTGCTGCAGACGAGAGCTGAGCTCGCTCATCACAGTGGGCTTGCCCTCCTCAGGGCTGGGGCTGCCGCCGCCACCCCGCGTCTCCCCGCTGTCTCCCCACAGCTTGGAGCGTCTCTGGAAGAGGTAGCGGGGCCGGCTGGGTCCAGGCCCGAGAGCCAGGCCCAGCCCGAGCCCGAGGCCGAGGCCGGAGGCGGAGGAGGCCTGTGAGGCGGCCGCGGCGGCGGCCAGCGCGGAGGCCTGCTGATGGGACAGCAGCTCGCTGTCAGACGACTGCTTGAGCAGAGGGTCCCTGAAGGTCACGGGCCCCTTGCTGAGCTGGGACTTGAGCTTTGGCTTGGGAGGCACTGGTGGCTTGTCGAGGACAAAGGTGTGTCCGTCGGCGTGCGAGCTGTAGGTGTCGGCGGTGGGATCGCCGCTCTCCGAGGACAGCGTGGACATGCTGGACACGGTGGAGATGGTGCTCGTGGTCTCCAGGTGGTGGTCGCTGGAGCTGCGCGTGTCCACCTCCTCCACGCCCGAATCCGCCGCCGACTCTGCCACCAGCTGGCCTTCCGGAGGCTTCCCTGAGACGGCGGAGGTGGGGGTGAGGGTTGGGGTGGGGGCTACACTGGCTGCTGTCGCTGCCGTGGCGATGGGTGCCAGTGGTGTGCCAGGGAGTGGAGGCGCAGCAGGGGTCTTGGCTGCGAGGGTTTTGGTCGCTGTGGGTGATGTGGTCGCCGTGGGCACAGTGGCGGCTGCTGCAGCCTGCTCTCTGGCCAAGAGGCCGTTGGCAAACTCGTCGGGTGGCGGCACCACGCCGATCTTACGCAGCTCCTCACGTGTCTCTTCGTCGCTGGACGACAGCATGGCGGGCGGCAGGCCCACACTCCCGTAGGCATCCACGTCCTCCTCTGAGCTACCCTGCGCCAGCGTCTTATCCGTGGCCGGGCTGGGTGGGGGCTGGGGGGTCGGCGTGGGCACGGAGGTGGGGGTGGGGGTACGGGTCGGGGTGGAGGTGCCCGCAGCAGCAGCAGCAGTGGTGGCATCGGGACTCGGGGCCGACGGAGCAGGTTTGGGTTCGGTGGGCGAGGCTCGGGCAGGTTCTTCTGGTGCCAGACCCACGGCCTGGCCGTTGCTGGTGGCGTGGACCATGACGAGGCCGGCGGTCTTCTGCTGCGACGTGTCCATGACGCTGATGAGCATGCTCTTCTTGTCCTCCGCTGGCGGCGGCGGCGCCACCCGCTCCTCCCGCCGCTCCTCCATCTCCCTCCGCAGCGACGTGGGCGATGCCCACTGCACCTTACTGGCTGCCGAGTAGAAGGAGGAGGGCGAGTCTCGTCCCCCCTCCCCTCCCGTGCTGACCGCCCGCTCCGCCTCTTTGGTGTGTGCGTGCTCGGGATGGAACTCGAGCGTAGTCCGGGGCTCGGGGCTGCTGGCGGGCGACTGGGCCTGCGAGCTGAGCGCCCGCTCCCGTGCGGCCAGCGCCAGCGCTAGCGGAGAGTTGGGGTCCAGCGGTTTGCCCGTCAGCGGGTGGATGAAGGTGGTGCCCCCGGGGGCATGGCGCAGGGCCAGGGCGGGCGGCGGAGGTGGCAGTGGCACCTGGTCGCGGGTCAGCATGCGCTCGTCCATGGAGCGCGACTGGATGAGCGAGGGCACGTCGCCCGCCATCAGCTCCGCCGCCGCGCCGCTACTGCCCTCCATGGTGCCGACAGACAGGAAGACGGTGGACTTGCGGCGCTCCTCCAGCCGACGCTCACGGTCCTTCACCGCGCCGGCAATGGCCGCCGCAAATGGGCCACGCCCCTGTGTGCAGAGCAGACAAAAAATGACCAATTAGCCAATGAAGCGCTCTCTTACTACACCACATTTCCTTTAGCCAATGAAACACTCTCTTACTACAACACATTTACTTTTTCCTTCAGCCAATGAAACACTCTCTTACTACAACACATTTACTTTAGCCAATGAAACACTATCTTATTACAACACATTTCCTTCAGCCAATGAAACACTATCTTATTACAATACATTTCCTTCAGCCAATGAAACACTCTCTTATTACAACACATTTAATGAAACACTATCTTATTATAACACATTTACTTTAGCCAATGAAACTCTCTCTTATTACAACACATTTCCTTCAGCCAATGAAACACTTTCTTATTACAACACATTTACTTTTAGCCAATGAAACACTCTCTTATTGCAACACATTTACTTTAGCCAATGAAACACATTTCCTCGGAGCAAATTCTTTATCCAATAGAGTAGTGTTTCTTTACCGCGCGGGAGCGGCTGACCTGCAGCAGAGCCTCCTCCTGGGCTGCCAGCTGCTGCTGATAGAACTCCACCCGGCTGGTGTGGTGCGCCGCCAGTCTGCCCGTGGGTGACAGCTCCCGGTGGTGCCCATGTGCCGAGCCCAGTGCCAGCGATGCCCGCTCCTGGATTGAGTCCTCAACCTGCAGACACAGCACACAGCCACAGTCAAGCACTTACAGTAGGCAGAGGCAGGTCAAGGTCAACATAAGGAGCAGGTCTCAAGGTCAAGATAAGGGGCAAGTCAAGGTCATGATAAGAGGCAAGTCAAGGTCAAGGAGCATTCATTCATTCATTCATTCATATATATTTTTCAAATACTTCACTTCACAGGACATTTAGTACCAAAGGAAGGAGCCTACTTTTACTCTTATCCTAACTCAACCCAACCCAACCCAACCCCAACCCAACTCCAACCCAACATAATCCAACACAACCGGCCTCACCCCAATTCAACCCAACCCATCCTATCATAATCAAATCCAAACCAACTCAACTCAACCCAACCCAACACAACACAAAGCAACCCAACTAAACTCAAAGTAACTCAACCCAAACCAACCCAACACAACCTATCCCATCCTAGGACTGTTGCAAAAGAATTCAGCCCAACCCAACCCCGCCCCTCTCCCCCCTGTTCCCACCTGCAGCTGCTTGAGCAGCGGGCTCTTCCGTCGCTGGGGCTTGGAGGGGGCAGAAGGGGTGAAGAGGCCCAGGCTGAACTGCCCCACGTTGGCGTAGGGGTTGTCGATGACGCGGCCACCCTTGCGTTTCAGCTTGTCGGGTGGCGTGGCGGGAGCCTGGGCCAGCGAGGGCCGTGGGAGGGCGCCCGGCTCCACGGGCAGGTGCTGGGAGTCCTGCAGCAGGATCATGGAGTGGGCTTTCTTCTGGCGCTCTGCGTGGGGGGGCGGATGGTGGTGGGGGGGGCCCGGAGAGGTGGACGAGCGGGAGAAGACGGGGGTCGGCCCGTAGCTGCTGCTGCTGACGGCACTAACCCCGGGGGGCAGGCCGATGGCGTGCAGGCGGGGCTCGGACCCGGGGCGGAAGCTGGAGCGGGAGGGGTCGTGAAGGCGGCTGGGTGGGGGTGGGGGGCAGAAGGAGGGGGGCGGCCCCGTGTCCAGGTAGTAGAGGGAGGGGGGAGGAGGGGGGGCCGTCTGGGGAGGAGGCGGGATGCCGTGGTGGGACTCGCGCAGTGTGTCCGTCATCGACGAGCTCCGAGGAAACCGGTGCTCTGCCGCCAGCGCTGATAAACGGTCCTCCTCTGTCGCTCCTGACACCCACAGGGCAAAGGTTAAAGGCAAAAAGTCAGTAAAGGTGATGATCATAATGGCTTGAAAATGACAATGGGAAAAAGTGAAGACGTGAAGAATAACCACTATGCTGAGAGACAGAGAGAGAGAGAGAGAGAGAGAGAGAGAGAGAGAGAGAGAGAGAGAGAGAGAGAGAGAGTACCATGAGTGTTTCATGCTGAAGCTCTTGGTATGTCTTTAGACAGCTGTGTGTGTGTATACTGTAGGTTTTTGTGCGTATTTGTGTGTGTGTGTCTGTGTGTGTTTTGTTACTGAAGCTCTTGGCACAGGGCATGCCTTTAGCCAGCTGTATGTTTACATGTGTGTGTGTGTGTGTGAGTTTGTGTGTGTGTGTCTTACCGAAGCTCTTGGCACAGGGCATGCCTTTAGCCAGCTGTATGTGTACGTGTGTGTGTGTGTGTGTGTGTGTGTGTGTGTGTGTGTGTGTGTGTGTGTGTGTCTTACCGAAGCTCTTGGCACAGGGCATGCCTTTAGCCAGCTGTATGTGTAAGTGTGTGTGTGTGTGTGTGTGTGTGTGTGTGTGTGTGTGTGTGTTTGTGTGTGTGTGTGTCTTACCGAAGCTCTTGGTACGGGGCATGCCTTTAGCCAGCTGTATGTGTCTGTCCAGGCCTGGGTGCAGCGCTCCATGCAGAGCCAAACCCTGCCGCTCGAAAAGGGACTGTGGCCACACAAACACACAAATAACACACACATCACTGGAAATACACACACATACCAGTATCACATGGTGGCTATTTGGTCTCTACTTTGAACCTCTCTGTTCTGAATGTATGTGTGTGTGTGTGTGTGTGTGTGTGTTTGTGTGAGATCTCTGCTGGTGTGATACAGGTGTGAGGGTGTTCTCTTTGTGTGTGTGTCTGTGTGTGTGTGTGTGTGTGTGTGTGTGTGTGTGTGTGTGTGTACTCACACTGATCTCTGCTGGTGTGATACGGCGGCTGGTTGGCCTCTGCTTGACCGTTGCTGTTCTGTACTCAGCTTCAACCTGAGGCCTCAGACTAGCCTCCTGAGACGCTAGCATTTCATCGAGCCTTTCTGTGGTCACACACACACACACACACACACACACACATACATATCCACAGAGAAGACACAAACACACAGACACATACACGCACAGATGCATGAGATACACAAAGGAACACACACACACACACACACACACACACACACACACACACACACACACACACACATACACACAAAGAGACACACTTCATTGTTAGCAGGTCCTACATTTATTTGTATCAGTCAAATTAACCCTTAGAACCCTAAGCTGTTTTTAGGGCATTTTCACTACTTTTATTCATAAGGATTTATTCTGGTCATTGTGAGTGCCACACACACATATTATATATTGTCTTTTTTCAGCAGAGTCTAGGCTATCCAGATCTGCCATCATGTCATGTATTAGTACTAGCATTTATTTTGATTTTTAAAGAATTAAAATATAAAAAGCGTATTATTAAATTCTTATATTTTGACCTGTATCTCACCACAGCAAGCTCATAGCTCTACATGCATTTTATGTGTGTATAGGGCAGACTGTCCTGAATCGGGCAATATAATTGCCATGTTGGAGGGATACTCTGGGGCTGAGCAATTTACAGAAATATGTGGTGTGTGATTTATGGAAATAAATGCCATTTTTTATTTAGTGATGAAAAATGACCTTTCTGCGCTCCATATCTATGACACGAACTGATCTGACCTGACTTGACCCAAGTTTGCGTGTTGTAGCATGTGTGCCATAATGATTCTCAACTTTTTACTGCATTGCCATGAACAAAGTAAAGGCAAAAAAGGTGTTTCTTTGTTCAACAAATTGGGATGCAATGTGAGCCTTGAATTGGATGCCATGCAGGAATTTGCTAGGATCTCAAAACCGGATTATGAACATGCTTTGCCGTAGAAAAACACACGATAGCGTTGGATTATAAACATGCTTTGCCACAAAAACAGACAAAAACATGGGGTAAGTCCAGCTATATGAAGTTATTATTTTGCTGTCACTTTGTCTGTTTTATAACCCAGAAGGATGTACTTGGTATCAAATGATAGCTCTGTGTCTCTTTCATTTGACATGCGTGGCATATCTATCCGATCACGGGTCCGCGAGTAATTCAAACGAGAGTAATGGGTGTGCAGCGTTGGTTTGTGTACATGACGTTAATATTTTGCAGTCACTTCGTCTGTTTTTATAAGCCAGAAGGATTGATATACATCAGGGATGTCAAAGTCAAATACATTAGAGGGCCTACAAGCCGAGGGCCGGACTGGTTCAATGTTTATTAAAACATTAAAATGACTGCACGTAACCTATTGAACCAAGACGTGTACTGTATTTTATTTAATGATTAAATGAATAATGACTGTGACTGAAGTGTGGGCAAAGTTTGCACAGAAATGTACGATTTTTCCCATCCTCACCGACCTTGTCATAAAACTTATTTAAATGATCATACGATGCCTCCTTGCTGCTTTGTCGTCTACATCAGCCTTTCTCAAACTTCTTTGACCTGAGGCCCAGTCAAGGCATACTTTGGGGTCATAGGGCCCACCTACATGAACCCACCCCCTCCTCCCACCCCCCATCAAATTATCATAATGATTACACAATTATTATTATTTTTAGGCTATACTATATTGCTATACATGCACTTCAAAACAGTCAATGTTTAAAGTGCTAAGATTGTTCACAAAAGTTTGTGAAAACATGCACATCAGAGTACTGCTTTACTAATGTAAAATATAATTAGGCCTACAATAGTTTAATTGTTTTTGCATTGTTGCATGATGCTTGCATGAGAAATACTTCTCAAAACAACAGCAATTATATGGGTGCCGTTGTTTTGGGATGTTTCCCCTCATGCAAGCATCATACACTGATAGAATATATATATGCTATTTAATTACATTTAATTTGAATGCCTGAATGTAAGGATTCAGGAAACACAATACCAGCTTTTGTGAATGGTAAATGGCGGATCAGATCATGCGTAAATCACTGATCTGGAGATCTTTAACTATCTTTAACTAAGACTAATTAATAGCTTTTGGCTGACTTTAATACTTAATGCCAAACAGTGTTTTATATAGTCTGTGCTCTGTTTTTTATGGAAGTTGCATAAATCTACGTCGTTCTATTAAATGTCGTTTCATAATTAAATAGCTCAACGCATGCATTGAATAAACGCTCATACCATGACTTAATTCTATGCCTCTATGTTTGATGACACCAAACAAGTATTTCCTAATTGCAGAAATGTTTGTTTTCTTTTTCTGTCCGCGCGTGGCTTTTTGATCAATTGCGCAGCAAATTATCAGACGATGGCCCGGGAATAATTTCACTCTGCAGACCATTGTCCACATTGCGGACCGCGGCCCATAGTTTGAGAAATGGTGACCTGCATGCTGCCATATTAAGGCCTTTTTACGGTGTATTTTAGCCGGGTTTTCGCGTGGAAGGCTCTGTAGAAATCTGGCACCCTATTGAAAGAAGTTAAACTGAAAGAGCGTGCCGTTCACAGACACCAGAATGAACGAGTTCACAGTAACGTTCATCAAGCAATACAGTACGATCAGTTCACGTTCGCTCAAAATATGAACGAGTTCATGAACTTTCATGACTTACACTGAGGAGGGGGGTAGATGAAAGTTAACATCTGCCCTGACTGAATAATGATGAATAATGAAGCCGAGGCCCACTTGCGGCGACGCAGTGAGTTCGTGCCGGCTACCGTTGCATTGTGGGGAATGGAGTATTGGTGCGTGCAAGGCAGCAGCCGACGGCTGTGGCCTGCGGGCCGGTTCTAATACTAATCAAATATCATCCCGGGGGCCATAGATAATTCATTCACGGGCCGGATCCGGCCCGTGGGCCTTGACTTTGACATGTCTGATATACATGGTACCAATGGATAGCCCTGTGTCTCCTCTTTCATCTGATATGCTTGCCATATCTATGTGATCACGGGTTCGCAAGTAATTCAAACGAGAGTAATGGGTGCGCAGGTGAACGCAGAGAAGTATAGACTGTAAATATGATGCTATTTGATTTAATTTCATGATTTTTTAAAATTTTCCTACTTGATCGTACAGACAAGTGCGTGGTCTCGTTGGAAAGCCCCACTTCTTCTCTGTCATGCTATAAATGTTTCATCTCGCTGAGATGAACAGCCGTGGAGCAATGTAACAGAGAAGAAAGGGTGTGTTTTTTGACGCACTTTGCGTCAATCGGGTTCTAAGGGTTAAGAACTTTCTACTTTGTCATGATCCTATAGGGAGGGAATCAATCAATAAACTGACAAATGGTAATTTGGCTGTACAGATGGAGGCCCCAGGTTTCCCATAAGCTCTCCCCCCACCTCTCTCCCTCTCTCTCTCTCTCTCTCTCCCTCTCTCTCTCTCTCCCTCTCTCTCTCTCCCTCTCTCTCTCTTCCTCAGCCCCTCAGTCTCCCATATGCTGGGCACAGCCGGCCTAATGACTCTTCATCACAAACACCAAGCATGGCAACCTGGAACTCAGCCACCACAGACATCACTTGGTGAATGTGTCTCTCTGTGTAGGTGGGGGTGGGGGGGGAGGGGGGTCCCTCTGTGTGTGTGTGTGTGTGTGTGTGTGTGTGTGTGTGTGTGTGTGTGTGTGTGTGTGTGTGTCTTGACTTACCTCCTCTCCTTCTCCTAGCTGAGGCTTAGCATGAAACAAACATAGAGACACTTAGGGGTTATTCTCTATCTCTCTCTCTCTCACACACACACACACACACACACACACACACACACACACACACACACACACACACACACACACACACACACACACACACACACAATATAACAGTGACGCATATGCATACTCAGAACAGATTATGTTTACAGAGGACCAAATGTCTGTACTATAGTGATGAGATGACATGGTACCATGGTTTACCAAATGGCAGCAGTGAAAATAACAATATTTTATGTGTGTGTTTGTGTGTTATCTTACCCAGTTCCTCCAGTTCAGCAGTCATGCTTTTGGAGCGCAGTGTGAGGGTCGTACTGGGGGCTCGCTTAGGGGGTGGGGGGGCTGTGTGTGTGTGTGTGTGTGGGGGGGGGGGGGGGGGGGGGTAGAGAGGGAGGGATGGAGAGACAGACAAAGAGAATGAGAGAAGAGTCATTAGAATCAGCAGGACAGAAAAAAAACACATCATCAAGAGCAGCAGGTGTTTCCAATAACCCCCCCCCCCCCCCACAAACACACACAGGTCTCTCAACCCTTAAGCCACAACACACACACACACACACACACACACACACACACACACACACACACATACACACATACAGACAGAGACACACACACAGACACACACACATGTTAAATGAAATTGAAGCATCATTTTCCAGAAAAGAGGGAAAGAATGAGAGAATGAAACACATCTATTGCAGTAACCATGGAAACTCAGACAGCAGCCATGGCTATGTCAGTGCAGTAAAACTCTGGCTTTCTCATTGTGTGTGTGTGTGTGTGTGTGTGTGTGTGTGTGTGTGTGTGTGTGTGTGTGTGTGTGTGTGTGTGTGTGTGTGTGTGTGTGTGTGTGTGTGTGTGTGTGTGTGTGTATGTGTGTGCGTGTGTGTGACTCCGTAAGTGTATGCCGGCATATGTGTGTGTGTGAGATTCCGTAAGTGCATGCAGGCATGTGTGTGTGTGTGTGTGTGTGTGAGTCTGTGAGTGCATGCAGACTAAGAGTAAATCAGAAACAGAGCGAGTCGTATTGCAGCAAATGTTGCTGAAACTCTGTTGCTGTGTGTCTGTGCTGGTGTCCCCATACAGACAGACAGACAGACGGAGATGGACAGACAGGCGGAGACAGACAGACAGACCCTCCTTGTCTCCACACAGCTCTACACAGAGCTCTCTGGACTGCCTCACATGCACCGCTCTACACCTGCTCCAATGCAAAACACATTCTAACCCAGCAGAACAAACTCTAACACACCTGAACACACTCTAACCCAGAACACACTCTAACACACCTGAACACACTCTAACAGACCTGAACACACGCTAACCCAGCAGAACACACTCTAATACACCTGAACACACTAACACAGCAGAACACACTCTAACACACCTGAACACACTCTAACTCAGCAGAACACACTCTAATACACCTGAACACACTAACACAGCAGAACACACTCTAACACACCTGAACACACTCTAACAGACCTGAACACACTCTAACCCAACAGAACACACTCTAATACACCTGAACACACTAACACACCTGAACACACTCTAACCCAGTAGAACACAGTCTAACCCAGTAGAACACACTCTAACACACCTGAACACACTAACACACCAGAACACACTCTAACACACCTGAACACACTCTAACCCAGTAGAACACAGTCTAAGCCAGTAGAACACACTCTAACACACCTGAACACACTCTAACCCAGCAGAACACACTCTAATACACATGAACACACTAACACACCTGAACAGACTAACCCAGTAGAACACAGTCTAACCTAGTAGAACACACTACTCAAAGATGCAGGATTTCTGCACATGCAGCCATCTAAGTATTTGTGTGTGAAAGAGACAGGGAAATAGACAGACAAAGAGACAGAGAGAGATGTCTATGTGTCTGGATGTATGAAAGAAAGAAAGAAAGAGAGCAATAGGCAGACATACAGAAAGAGAGAAATAGACATAAAGCAAGAGAGAGAGGGATAGATAGACAGACAGACAGAGACAGACAGAGACACAGAGAAACAGACAGAGGGAGAGAGATAGAAAGAGAGAAAAAGAGAGAGAGAGAGGATAGCTGAGTGTCTGCTGGCTGCAGCTTACCGAGTTAGCCGGGCTCCAGTGAGATGCTGAACTACAGAAAGACTCTGATGCTTCTCTCCCTTAACCCAGAGCAGCAGTGGAAACCACCTCTCTAGCAGCCTGCACAGCAGCCATGCCATCACACACACACATGCACACACACACACACACACACACACATACACACACACACACACACATACAGAGACTCTGCTAGCCTCATCTCCCTCTGTAACACACACAAAACCATACTGATCTTACTCAATAACACACACACACACACACACCTCTGAGTTCCTGCACAGCTCTATTCCACTCTGTGTGCTGTCTTCCTCCAGCCATAGACTCTCTGTTAGTCGTCAACTTCCTCACACCCTCAGTTCACACACACACACACACACACACACACACACACACACACACACACACACACACACACACACACACACACACAGTCTGAGCATATGAGATGTTTCTTGGGCTGCAGGATCTAGGTCAAACCTTCTCTTCTCAACTTCTCTCTCTCTCTCTGTCTCTCTTACACATACATACACACACACACACACCTTCATCTCAGAGATAGGATAGGACGGTGTGTGTGTGTGTGTGTGTGTGTGTGTGTGTGTGTGTGTCTGAGCAACAGAAACAGAGAAAGAGAGAGAGAGGGAGGGAAAAGGTGAGAGAATGTGTGTGAGAGAGTGAGAGAGAGAATGTGTGTTTGTGTGTGTGTATGAGAGAGAGAGGGAGGGAAAAGGTGAGAGAATGTGTGTTTG